>NC_048304.1:21900007-22216092 GCF_013100865.1 Trachemys scripta elegans
AGGAAGGAAGCAGGGAGGGGCAGGCGCTGCAGTGCCGGGGAGAGGACAGCGTGGCAGTGGGAAAGGCGAGCTCTAGGAAGAGGAAGGAAGCAGGGAGGGGCAGGCGCTGCGGTGCCAGGCAGAGGACAGCGTGGCAGTGGGAAAGGTGAGCTCTAGGAAGAGGAAGGAAGCAGGAGGGTCAGGCGCTGCGATGGTGTCGTTTATTAATTGGTTTTGTTCTGCACTTGGTGTATCTTTCAATATTCATCGGCCCGTGAGAGGAGAGCTCAGCTCTGTCATTAAGTATTGATGGGGCAGTGCAGACTCACGGTGGAGCTGGAAGGCTGCCGCCTGCTCACACTCCCTTCCTGCTCCCGTCTCTGCCCCCTGCCAGACAAGCTGCTTGTGAAAATCCACGACTTGCATGAAAACCCTGGCCTGCCTGGTCACGTGGACAAGCCCTGAAGAGGCAAGGGGGAGGGTTTGCTGCCGAAGGAGATATTGGAGCGTTCTAGCCAGGTGGGACCTGCACATACGCTTGATGGCAACCAACCAGGGAGTGAGCTACGGAGGCCATTGAGGTGAGGTAAAGTACGGCTGAGAGTCTCACAAGTGGGGAGATGCTGACTGCTGGTATCTGCTCCTGGACTAAGTGAAGGCCAGGAGCACCAGGCTGCTGGAAGGTGGTCCGTGGCACTGGAACGCCGGCAGGAATGGCAGGGTGCCGGAGGAGCGCTGGAACGCCGGCGGGAATGGCAGGGTGCCGGAGGGGGCGCTGGAACACCGGCGGGAATGGCAGGGTGCCGGAGGGGGCGCTGGAATGCCGGCGGGAATGGCAGGGTGCCGGAGGGGGCGCTGGAATGCCGGCGGGAATGGCAGGGTGCCGGAGGGGGCGCTGGAACGCTGGCGGGATGCTGTCCAGGGCGCTGGAACGCCGGCAGGAATGGCAGGGTGCCGGAGGGGGCGCTGGAACGCTGGCGGGATGCTGTCTGGGGCGCTGGAACGCCGGCAGGAATGGCAGGGTGCCGGAGGGAGTGCTGGAACGCCGGCAGGATGCACCTGGGAGCATCACTGCAGTGGTAGCAGCAGCCTGTGCTAGCTCACCATAGGTCTCCAACTCTACATAGCATCCCCAATGATGCGCTGTTCCCGTTGTCCAAGCAGCTGTTAGCCATGGATCAATTTGCCTTTAGTGCACGATGCCAACACCTCCCCCACTCATTCGACATCTTCGCACATAAGTCAAATGAGAAGCCCCAGAGTTAGCACTGGGGAAAGCATGGATGTGTTTTCCCTCTCTCAAGTTAGCCAGGCACTGGGAGCCTCCTGGAGACAGAGGGCTCGGGCTCTGGCAGGGGAGGAAGCTCTATTCCTCACTCAACAGTGACTCCCCTCCATTTCCAAAAGCAGCAGCAATAACAGGCTTCCAGTCGAGTCCTGCCTAGTTCAGTCATCTCAGCTGACGGACAGTCAGCACCGAGACTCCAGCCGGGACAAGGAAGAAATGTCCCCCAGCCTCCTGGCTCCCAGCCTCCACACCGGGCGTACACCAATAGAAGGGAAGGCAGATAGGAAAGCACACACATCCCAGCCGGGCTCGCGGCTGCACCCGGGGCAGTCAGGGTCACAGATAGCTCACACAGCCACGATGGGGGGCACAGCACGCTGCTGAAAAACTGGGTGGGAACCAACAAGTTACAGGTCCAATGCGTTGGTTCTGCCAGTGGCTCCTGCCACTCCAGCCTGCCGTCTAATGTACATGTGGCAGGGGCCCTGCGCCACGACCGATACAACACAGCAGCCGTCCAATGGCAGACCTGGAGGGAATCCTGGCTAACCTCGAGCTTAGGAACCCACAGGTGCTGGACACCTGATATTGGCCAATTTGGAAGCCTGCAAAGGTAGCACAGAAGGAGGGGCCTCTCCCTACGCCTCAAAGCAGCCAGAGCCAGGATGGGGTGAGGAGGAAATCCACAGGCCAAGGTCTCATAGGGAAGTGTGAATTACCGCACTAGGGACCCAGCAGGGAAAAACATGCTGTCAAGGGAGTGGAAAAAATTGAGGGTTTCGCTTCCAAGGAACAGCCTGGTACGCTGAGAACGCTCCATCTCCAGCACTGAAGGGTTCGATCTGACATCAAAGAACTGCAGAAAGCAACTGCTCCCAAATAGCTTCTAAATCCCTGGCTTAAAAACAAACCTGCAGCGTTCTCTAAGCACTGAAATAAAGCACGGCTTCTGAGCACCCGACTATCTGACGCTCGGGAGCCTTTCCCGAGGTCCCACGCCCATCTCGCGCAGGGAAATCTGTCTGAGTGAATTTCTCACACAACCAAGGAAATGCTTTACCAAGGGTCGTATCCATTGGATGCTGCCACCACTGCCACCAACTCAGCTGATGGAGAAGACACCTGATCACATCACAAAAGGGGGGCACAGCGCACTTCCAATACATGCACAGGCATACACAGGGATGAGGCGGCAGGAGCGGGGCAGCGGTTCGCGTGCCAAACTGCTGTGCTCTCCGGAGTTTGACCACAAGGAACCACAGAACCACAGGCTAGAGCAGCGGACAGAACACCTCTGCTTTCACACTGCAGAGCAAGATGCTCTGATACACCACCATGGCCAACGGCATCAGCACTGATGCTGCCCTCTCGCTGAGCTGTCTGTGCCGGGTGAGCAGGAATCATCACCAGAGACACAGATACGGTGGGACTTTCATGGAGCTTCGTACACCAGCGATGAAGATCATGGTGCACTTTTTGTACAGGTAGCATGGGGTGGGGGGGCTCCATCAGAGTCCATGCGAAGCATGTATTTTAGACAGACACTCACCTCCGCAAGAGCAGCTTGGGATGGTTCTTACTCTCCAGGTTCTTCTCGATCAGGTCTGAGAGGAGCTGCTTCAGCACGCCTGTGGCATACTCCATCTCCCCCTGCAGCGCTGTCATGATCAGGGAAGCCACGTTGCCCCGGTCCCGCATGGAGAAGCTGCGTTGCGCCTCCAAGGTGCGGATGAAGGTCAGCAAGAAATGCTTCTTGTTCAAGAGCTGCCCAAAGAGGCTCAAGGACTTCTCCACATTCGCCTGGACCTGAGGGGACAAAACAACCACCCTGAGTCAGAATTGGGGAGCAGACATGCTGGAGAAGGAAGGGGGACTGCACCTTGTTAGTGTCCTGGACTTACTCTCCTTCCCATCCTGTGCCTTAGCAATGCAGAGAGCTCAGAGAAGCACATCTGACTTCATGGGCACTACCAGGCACGCTGCATGGCAGAGGCACGGCAGTGAGGGATCAAGGAATATAGGAATTGTCATACCAGGTATAGCCAGTTGCCCATCTAGCTTGCACCCTGTCTCTAGCAGTGGCCAGTACTGGGTACTCCAGAGGAAGGGGAAAGAACCCCCCTAGTGAACAATTCTGGAATAACTTGTGGCGAACAGAGGACAGGCAAACAGAGGGAGTTTGCCTGGGAGTTTGCTTGGGGGGAGTTCCCACAGAGGGTTTTTTTTGCCTTTCAGGCTTCTGTGAGCAGAAAATACAACATCTGAAGAGGCTCTTAGAAGGAAGACATGGATAGTGAGCAATCAGCTGTTGGGGCGACTAGGATGATCAGAGGAATGGAAAACCTGTCGTATGAAAAGAGACTAGAGGAGCTTGGGTTGTTTAGTCTGACAAAGCGAAGGCTGAGGGGGGATATGATTGCTATCTTTAAATATATCAGAGGGATAAATACAAGGGAGGGAGAGGAATTATTCCAGCTTAGTACTAATGTGGACACGAGAACGAATGGGTATAAACTGGCCGTGGGGAAGTTCAGGCTTGAAATTAGACGAAGGTTTCTGACCGTCAGAGGGATGAAATATTGGAACGGCCTTCCTAGGGAAACGGTGGGGGCGACAGACCTGTCTGGTTTTAAGATTAAGTTAGATAAGTTTATGGAGGGAATGGTTTAATGGTAAAACATAGTAGCCAAGGAAAACCAATCAATGGTACGTAAATAGTATAATGGCCAACAGGGGTCAGGCTAGAGACTCTTGCCTACATGCTCGGGGTCTTACTGATCGCCATATTTGGGGTCGGGAAGGAATTTTCCTCCAGGGTAGATTGGCTGAGCCTCTGGAGGTTTTTCGCCTTCCTCCGCAGCATGGGGCAGGGATCACTAGCAGGAGGGTCTCTGCCGATTGAAGTCACTAAAACACAGGATTGGGGACTTCAACAGCAGAGTCCAGGGAAGGGTTTTGTGGCCTAAAGCATGCAGGGGGTCAGACCAGATGATCATAATGGTCCCTTCTGACCTTAAAGTCTATGAGTCTATGTTTGTCTTTCTCCCAGCGGATAGAAGCGACTTCGTCTGCAGGAACTGCAAGCTGGTCTCCATATTGGAGGAGAAGGTTAAAGGACTAGAGACCCAAGTATCAACCCTGCGTTGCATCAGAGAAAAGGAAGACTTTCCGGATTGATGTTAGCGTTTGGTACTGCAGGCACAGCATGCTGAGGAATCAGAGAGGGCAGTGCAGAACGGGGAAGAAAATTGTCAGCCTGTGACCTCCAGAAGAAGAAAGAGGAGAACCCATGTATCCCCAATGCAGATAGAGGTAAGAAATTGTTTTCAGGCTCTCTGCACAGGTACTACGGCGGATAATGGTTTGGAAGAGTCATCTGAGAGAAGGGATCAGAAGGAGACCCCATTGACTGGAAGGCATGAGATGCATTGTCCTAGGGTTCCATGACCACCACCCCCAAGAGAAGGAGACAAGTGGTGGTGGTCGGGGACTCCCTCCTAAGGGGGAAGGAGTCATCCATCTGCTGTCCAGACCGGGAAACTCGAGAAGCGTGCTGCTTGCCTGGAGCTAGAATTCAGGATGTGACAGAATGTCTGCTGATCAAGCCCTCGGACCACTACTCCTTCCTACTTCTCCACGTGGGCACCAATGATACTGCCAAGAATGACCTTGAACAGGTCACTGCAGACTACATGGCTCTGGGAAGGATAAAGGAGTTTGAGGCGCAAGTCGTGTTCTCGTCCATCCTCCCTGTTGAAGGAAAAGGCCCAGGTAGGGACCATCAAATTGTGGAGGTAAATGCATGGTTATGCAGGTGGTGTCAGAGAGAGGGCTTTGGATTCTTCGACCATGGGATGTTGTTCCAGGAAGAAGGATTGCTAGGGAGAGATGAGATCCACCTAACTAAGAGAGGGAAGAGCATTTTCACAGGCAGGCTTGCTAACCTAGTGAGAAGGGCTTTCAACTAGGTTTGCAAGGGGATGGTGACCAAAGCCCTGAGGTAAGTGGGGAAGTGGGATACTGGGAGGAAACACAAGGAAGAGGATGCAACAGAGGAGGCCTCCTGATTCATACTGAAAAAGTAGAGCAATCGGCTAGTTATCTTAGGTGCCTGTATACGAACGTAGGAAGCCTGGGAAACAAGCAGGAAGAATTGGAAGTCCCGGCACAGTCAAGGAATTATGATGTGATTGGAATAACAGAGACTTGGTGGGATAACTCACATGATTGGAGCACCGTCATGGATGGGTATAAACTGTTCAGGAAGGACAGGTGGGGGAGAAAAGGTGGAGGAGTTGCACTGTATGTAAGGGAGCAGAAAGATTGCTCAGAGCTATAGTATGAAACTGGAGAAAAGCCTGTTGAGAGTCTTTGGGTTAAGTTTAGAGGAGAGAGCAACAAGGGTGATGTCATGGTGGGCGTCTGCTGTAGGCCACCAGACCAGGAGGATGAGGTAGACAAGCTTTCTTCGGACAACTAACAGACGTTTCCAAATCACAGGCCCTGGTTCTCATGGGGGACTTCAATCAGCCTGACATCTGCTGGGAGAGCAATACAGCAGTGCACAGATAATCCAGGAAGTTTTTGGAGAGTGTTGGGGACAACTTCCTGGTGCTCCTCTTGACCTGCTGCTCACAAACAGGGAAGAATTGGTTGGGGAAGTAGAAGTGGGTGGCAACCTGGGCAGCAATGACCATGAGATGGTCGAGTTCAGGATCCTAATAAAAGGAAGGAGGGCAGCAGAATCTTCTATGATTCTATTGGCAAGTGTCTTCCAAACCCCATCAGTCAGTGGTTGGCATATGCCAGAAAGCATGAAGGTTATAGTCCTTCTAAACAAAACTGTATCTAACATAAGCGAGGGTGATTTATCTGTCAACAGGCACGTCTCATCTTTTCTTATTCCTGCTGAGCTTTTGTCCTCAAAGCAGGGCCAGCTCTAACTTTTTTGCCGCCCCGAGCACCGCGCCACCCTGCCCCAAGGTCCGCCCCAAGCACGTGTTTGGTCGACTGGTGCCTGGAGCTGGCCCTGCCTCAAAGATACCTTGTGGCAATGAGTTCCACAGATCAAATATGTATTGTGTCAAAAAGGATTTCCTTTTGTCAGTTTTCAATTGGCTGCCTTGCTAGTTCACTGACTGTCTTGTTGCCCTATCTAAGCACTACAGTAACACAAATAATAAATGATAATAAAGAGGAGCCTGATTTCCCTTCTCTCTGCCATTGCATCCTCTCTTATTGTCTCCTGTCTAAACTCCGCCTTTTTAATTTCTCCTTACAGGAAAGTCTCCCCAGGCCTCCAACTCTATTTATCAGCCATCTTCTTCTGCTTTTATTTCTCCTAGTTGGGAACTCAGAATTGCCCTGCTGTGTGTCGCCCCCTTGCTATTATCTGGGCATGGTTTTCCTCATGTCATTCCACATAGCTACCTGGCTGTGCATGGCACATACTGTTCATGTGCGGGTGACAGTGCCTCTGGGCTCAGTGCAGGTTAATACAAGCGGGGAGCATGCCCTACAGCCTTCACGGCACAGCAGACAGCTCCCTTAGATTAAATTACCTCCGATGTCCCCTCCGTATGAACAGCCTGAGGCACCATCCCTCTAGACTGATACCCCTCACCTCCCCAAGCCACCACCTGGTGCTGCTAGACTCCAGACAGAGCACATCCAGCCTCCAATGAGGTAGGGTTTGAGGGAGGGTGAGGTTTGCAAGTGCGAAAAGGAAAGGGTTAAAAAACACGGGGAACCTAGAAGATCCTCCCCCAGCTGTTGCTCAAGGTACAAAGCGGGGAAGTGCTATCGGACAACACCGGAGAGCCTTGCCCCTACGTTCACAATGCCCCTGGGAGCCAAGATGCCCTTGCAGAGGTCACTACTGGGAACCTGTTTCTTTGACACATGCTCTGTATTAGTGACTGGCCACAGGCCGCCTCTCACCCACCTTTGAGCAGCAGCAAAGCACTGCCTGAGCAGAGAACAAGAAGAGCCTATCTGTAAAGAGATGCCTTCAGGGCAGTTGTGATGGCTAGATTAGAATAGAATGTCCACAGACTCATTCTCCCTCTCCAGCATGCAGCCCTACCTGGGTGGATCAGACCTTTCTGTCTCAGAGACTTGGCCGGATTGGCGCTTTTTTACACTTTGGCAACGTGCATTTGTCAGACTAACAATGTCACTGAATTTATGTGAGCGAGGGTGCAGGTGCGCGCGTACACACACACACACACACACACACACACACACACGCACACGCACAGTCTAACTTCCAATTTCCTATCCAATGAGAAGTTGAATTCACCCTGTACCCAGCAAAGACCTCGGACCAGCTCTTTGGACATTCCACAGCATAAGAAAACATCTCTCCCTTTTCTAACTTTCCAAATTAAAGAACTGCCAAAATACTGAGTCGCTAAAGGACATAGGTGTCCAAAATTTTCTGGCTGGATCTCAGCACAAGAAGCCCAAAATACTTCCCATATCCTTGAGATTCATGTTACGTTTCAGTGTGCTTGGTTCTGTACAGCCACATGTGTGTCTGGGCAGGAAACCCAGGGGGGGAAAGAACGGGGAGCTGGCTGACTCAGAGGGTGGGGTATGGAGACTTCTACCTCCACCTCTCCAGTACCAACCCAGTTTTGGTCAGCAGTGATGACAGTTGTTACTAGAGATGGATGAAATTTTTCACACTCAAAGTCTTCCCATTGGAAAACATGGTTTCATCAAAGTAAAGTATTTTCCATAGGGAAATGTCAATGTTAATGAATTTCCCCCCCATTTTCCGATCAGGAGAATCAAAATGAAAATGTCATTTCAAGCCAACGTTTGAAACCAAGCAACATTTTTCATTTCAAAATGTCAGCTCGAAATGAAAAATGGGGCTTCGACGCCTCCCATTATTTTGCTGAGATTGAAAATTTTTGGCATTTTTCATTCTGTGAAATTTCCCAATGTTTCAACTTAATGTTCCACAGCAGAAACTAATTCCAAACTCTGGGCATTTCCCACGGGACGAACCTCCCCTTTCTCTCATCACCATCGGGTGGCTGTTGGATAGTTTGGGTGACCATGGGTGTGTGGGTCACAGCCCAGGTGTCCACCTCACACCCCAAAGCACACCACAGCTGGCACTCACTGGCCTCTTGTTGGCAATCTCAGCAGAATGGCCAAACCAGGAACGGGTGACGGAGACTGAACTTGGTCCTACAAGGGGTCCCGGCAGAGCAGAGGTGAGGAACCTACCCCGGTACTGTACCTGCCCTGCAGAGAGAGACTTAGATGGTCCCCTTCCTGTAGTATCTGAGCACTTCCCAACCCTCACACAGTACTTAAGTTAGGCAGTACTATTATTCCCATCTTAAAATATATATATATATATATATATATATATATATATGGAGATATACCTATCTCATAGAACTGGGAGGGACCCTGAAAGGTCACTGAGTCCAGCCTCCTGCCTTCACTAGCAGGACCAAGTACTGATTTTACCCCAGATCCCCAAGTAGCCCCCTCAAGGACTGAACTCACAACCCTGGGTTTACCAGGCCAATGCTCAAACCACTGAGCTATCCCTCCCCTGTTCCAGCTGGGGGAATCGTCCAGCTGGGGAACTGAGGCCTGGAGAGAATAAGGGCATGTCTACACAAGCACTTACTGTCCTGCAAGCTGGGTTGTAAAGCTCAAGCCTGTCGTGCTAACCGTCTACCTGCACCTGGCAGACACGCACTAAGAGCTCCCTAGTGCGCACTGACAGGTGGTTTGAAACAGTGCTGGTGTGCACATGCCCTTCGTGACTTGCTCGTGGTCACGCAGGAAGTCTGTGGCAGAGCAGGGAATTGAACGCAGGTCTCCCAAGTCCTAGGCTAGCACACCGGCACTTTCGGCTAGCGCTAAAGTCATTCTGGCAGCGAAGCCCTTGAAAGGAAGGGTGAGAAAGAGGGAGGGATTCTTTGGGGAGAGGGCAGGCAGGTGGCACCACTGCCTTCAGCATTCAACTCTCCCCCAGGGGTTTTGATGTGGGTCTGAGCATGGAGAGCCGGCTACCTGCCACATTTCTGACACACTGACTGATTTCAGATGGGCTCAGGCTACAATTTCAAAATAAACATTGTCCTCTGCTTGGCTGGGAGATGCAGGGATCAGATGGCACGATCCTATCAGAGCTGTGTTCCCAGCTAGTGGAGCAACCAAAGCTTGATAAGCTGGGAAATTGATCCTGTCCAGCCCCGGCAATCTTATCAGGGTCTTGCGCAGGGGATGGAAGAGGACAGCGGGGAAGAGCGCAAAGCATCTGTCACACATGGTGTGACTGAGAGCACCCTCACTGAGCCCACTTCCCCGCTTTGCTGCGGCTTTGTGTCTAACTCACTGATCATTAGCAAAAGTAAATGAACAATAAAGAATTAAATATTTAATCAGGCTTAAATTCACACAAAGCAATGGAAAAAAACAAAACCCACACAAACCCAAAGCAAAAGGGAGCTGTTAATGACGGCTCTAAGACTTGGCTTCGGATTAGTGTGTGTGGGGAAGAGCTCCTTCCCCGTCACTTGTAATAGCTAGTGTTACACTCATTCTGATTAAGGGGACAAATAAAAGCAAACCTGATTAAATTATATGAAGCTTACACAACTGTATTTGCTTTATTTAATCTGGGTTCTTTTTCTCCCTTGAAACTTTTAACACTTCACTTCCCAACCAAGCCCACATGCTCTCTCTTGCATTCGGAGTGCAGTATGTTTAAAATCACAGAAATTGGAGCTGGAAAAGACCAGTGCAGAATTATCCCCTGCAGTTACTTCTCCGGGGCTTTGTCATGTCTAGATTTCAATGAGGTTTCCATCCCTCCCCTTTGGAAAGGATTCCACTGTCTAGCAGGTCTCCTCGTTGGGAAAGGTTTCCTGATATTCCGCCTAAATTGTCATTGATTCAATTTCATCCCTTCTCTCCTAGCAGTAAGTTCTATCCCCAGCCACCCAACTTGGCTCTTTACTTCTGACCACCCCCTCCCAGGCTAAGTGAGGAAGTGATAGCAGACGGAGTCACCGCAAACCAACTGCCAAAGCGAGGCTGAAATGGGCCGGAACACACTCTAGGAATTCTAGGTGGGGGGAGGAGGTGGATTCAAATCCTTGCATCTCAATTTGCCCTCACAATTTGGATCCAAACCCAGAAGGGGCCTGTTTTCTGGTTCCAGCGCTGTGAGAACATTTTAAGCTGGCAAAAATCTCCCAACAGCAGCCGACCTGACTTCCAATTGTACGGAGCCAACATTCAGAGGAATTTGGAACTGTCAGATCCAAACCCCAGCCTAAGCCTAAATCCAGATCCAGACCCAAGCCTCACCTCCTAGGCCCAGCTCTAGTTTGGAAGCTTTTCCCAGTGAGCTAAGTTCACTGGGGCTCCCTAAACAGACAGGAAAGCGGGAAGCTGGCAGGTAGCGCTGACAGTAGAACAGAAACATCAGCTGCATTCTCACTGGCTTGGCTCTGTCACAACTGGGGCATCACAGCTGAGCAATGGGACTTCAGACACCTCCCCTCCTTACCCTTCAGGGGCTGAGCTTGAAACAGAGAGAGCGAGAGGGCGGAGCCTAGAACCGCGCTGTCATGCTGCGCAGTGAGGAGCGCCACTGGGTAGGGCAATTTTCACATGCAGCTTATGACCCCCCTGAAAATACTTCATTTATAACAGAAACAAAGAGACCTTTGTCCGGCAGTACCTCTACGCTATACACCCATGTGTGTCTTATACGCCCCACTGGGCATCAGCCCGAGAGCTGTCGCTGCGTTAACCCCGCGGCTATGCGTACAGGTCCTTGTGAAGAAAATCCATCTTCTCCAAATCTCCCCAGCTCCTCCTGCCCTGCTCTGTCCCCACACTGTCCTCCCCACACCTCTCTCTCATGCACAGAGGGAAGGGCAGCACTGTCTATGGCTGGGGAGCCAGACAAGAGTTTTTCTATTTAACCTGAGTTGATAAATAATACTTCTCCTCTGCAAGAGGCAAATAGCGAGGGGCAGAGCCCAGTGTTCCCACCATGCGCCCCAGAGTTACTCAGCCAGCCCACGTGTGGCTCCCGTCACTAGCTAAGGCTGGCAACACCACGGGAAGACTCTACCGGTAAAGGGTCTGCCCTGCCCATTAGCTCACACCCAACACACAAGAGTTCATTCATCTACCTAGTACTTAGATACTCATCACCATAGCCTCTGAGCGCCCACCTTCATTTTATCCTCACCACACCCTTCCATCAGCCAGGCACTGCACCCAGGTGTCCCAAGTCCAAGCTGCAGGCTCCTATCCCCTAACCCATCCTGCCTGTGAGGGGGACTCACTCCCCTCTCTCACATGACTGTCATCTGTCATCTCCAGGGGTGTCTGGGTTGGGGGAACATTCATTCCCGTGTCAGATCCAGGGGGGCAGAAGGGGACAATGGAATGGGCCCGGTGAGCTTGGGAATGGAGAGCCAGCAGAAGCAGCAAGATAGTTATGAAGATGCAGCCCCCTCATAGCTCTTCGTAGCAGGTTTATTTGCCAAGAATTAGCCCCTCCCCACCGAAGTCCCAAGCTGAGTAAAGCCCTGGTTACAATGGAAAACGAGAGAGGGTCAGGGTCTCGCTGACCTCTTCATTTTGCGCGGTGCAGCACAGGGGGGAATGACCCCTTTGTGCTGTGTGGTAACAGTACAGTGCCCCATGGCCAGGCCAGGACTGTCTGAGCCTCCTGCAAGCCTGGGGGAAGGTAGATCCATGAACACTGTGACTCTGTGGTGAAAGCCAGGATAAGTGCCACCCTCCACCCCCCAACGTTGGGGGTAGGGACTAAAGGGAGCACGGGAGATAGAACTACAATCCACCCCACTGAGAGAGCCAGATCACAGTAGCAGCAGCCGTCTGGGTTACAATGAATGCATTTGCAGTTGTAAGGGGTTGATTCCATGCAATTAATAACTACATCCTGCACCAGGGCCGATTACTTCTCCTAAACATGTTCTGAAGTCTACGTCAACATTAATTACTGTGTCCGGTCAGCAGCGAGGGGAAGCTAAGGTCACCCCGCACCACTCCAATCAAGAGCAACCTTGGTACTGAGAAAAACCAGAAGCCAATTTATGTGCACTTGCATGCACTAAATTAAGCAGACATTGTGAGGCTGGGAGGGAAGGGGGAGCTGATTTGGGGAGCAGGGGGAGAAGGGACAAGATGCTCTTCTGCAGGGAGGAGCCAGGGAGCTGGGAAGGTGGATGATGTCGGACAAGTCTGCTGGAAATGAGCAGCCGGTCATGCATCAAACAAACCCAATTGAATAAATCAAGTGCAGTAGAAAATGACAGCGGCAATGATATTAATACAAATATTGATATTAATGTCAGTGAGTGTGGTAGGCATGCAGTGGCCTCCCTGTGCTCACGTTGACCGGCACGTGGCAAGATGCATCACGGAGGGACAGGCTGGTGTCCAAGACCATATGCTCAGGAGCTGTGGAGAAGGGGCAGCATAAATGCAGCCATGCTGGTCTTAGACAAGGAAGCGAAGCCCCCGCAGATATGCAGAGAGCCGCCTTGGTCGTGCTGGTGGTCTCCAGGGGCTCCAGGTCCCAGTGAAAAGGAAGGGCAGATGTGGTCTGCTCCACCTAATGCAGATGAGGTGGGCCCAGGCTCTTGCCCAGCTGACAGCGTAGGCCTAGTGGGTGAAACTTGGTCAGTGCAGCCGCAGAGGAATAAAGCAGGGTGTGGAAGGTGGCAGCAGGTCTGTGGCAGGGCAGAGCAACCCTCTCCCCAGGTGGCAGTGAAAGCGCAACACTTCCCAGAGGGGAAGCGGGTGGCAAGCACACGGCCCTAGGAGTGCTATAGCGAGGCCACCAGGTCACCCTCCTGGAGACAAGGTGAGGGATAAGATGGGGACAACAGTGATGGAGGCAGCTGCTGGTTGGGTGATCTGTGGTCCCCCAGAAGGACGGGAGCCCATGCTTCAATGCCTGGGAGAAGCTGGCTGGTGAAATGTATTATCGCTCTATGGCTGCAATGATCTTCCCACTGCAAGGCAGAACGATACCGGCAGCACAAGGGTTAGAGTCTCGGAATAACCAGCAAGAGAGATGAGCCAGGCCTAGTCAGCAGCACCAGCCCCATTCCCTGAGACCAGCACTGGATGCTTCTCTACTGTGTATTTCCTAGTGCTTTGTCCACTCAGAGCTTCCAGTGTGCCAAGCCAGGGGACTTCTGCCACTTCCCTCAGGAGACTATTTCACAGCCCAGCAGATCTAGCGATCAGAAAAACACTCCTGTGCTTTTCTTACTCAACGTCATCCCATTACTCCTCATCATACTCCCTCCCCCAAACCGCCCCAGACAGCTTCTCTGCTTCCTTGGGGTTTGCCCCTTCACGTGTCTCTAGATGGGTCCACCCTCCCTCCTCCTCTCGCCATTCAGCCTCGCTATGCAGACTTAACTCTTCCAAACTTTCCCCTTTCTGTTGCTCTTCCCTGAATTCCCTCCAATTTGTCAACATCTTTCTGGTATCGAGAACTGTACTGACAGACCCAGGCACTACCTCCCCTGAGCTGCACAGACAGGGACCAGCTCCTCTGGGATGAGACAGGAACATAAGAATTGCCTGACTGGATCAGACTGGTGGCCCACCTCCAATAAAAGCTAGTACCAGACGCTTTAGAAGAAAGGTGAAGAAACACTATCATGGACATTTTTGGAATAACCTGACTACAGAGGAAGTTCCTTTTTAACTCTTGTCACTTAACACTACACTCCATCTGTTCTCAGTGGGGGCTGAGTGCTTTTGAAATCTGGCCCTTAGCACCTAACTAATTGCCCTGAAGCCTGGGGGTTTATATCCCTTATAAAGACATTTTGTTCCTCTCTAACATACCTGTGGATCTTCTCATTATCCGTAGAAATAGCTAATCCTACTTTGAACCCTGTTAATTCTTGGCCTCAGTGACATCTGTGTCAATGAGCTCTGCAGGTTAATGATACACTGTGTTAAAAAATACATAGCCCAAGATTGCATTGGGTTCCTCTGCTATGCTGCACTGCAGTCCTGTAAGCTCTCATCCCTGGGTTAAGGAGTCACAGGGCACCGTAGCAGAGTAAACCTCTCTATCCAAGGGAGGAAACCCCAGTGTCACCCAGCTTTACTAGGGGGGTCTTGGAGGACCAAGAGGGAGGTTTCAGAACATTGCACGTGCAATCTCCTCAGTCACTCCCGGCTGGAAAACCCAGATGTTACAAATCCAGACCCCAAGAGCTCAGGCAGAGGACACTGCATGGACAGGATGCTCCTCCGTGCTCTGTAAAGAAAATGGACTTTTGCCAGAATAGAGTCTCTGCCCACTGCAGCATGTTGCAATCTCCTTGGATGGGTGGACAGAGTCACTCCTGAGTCAGTAATCTCTCCCCATCCATTGCTGAGCCCAGACCTGTGAGTTCCTATCATTCACTGAAACTTCCAAGACTTCCGCACTAAAAATAAAGGAAGAAGGGGCAATGGTGAACCCTGCAGCAGATGGGCATGAAGCGCAGCTCCCAGAGGCAGGTGTCCCCAGGGTGAAGCATCGGAGAGACAGACAGACACACATACACACATTACCACACCTCCATCTCCTTCAGCACAGGATGGTCTTCAATCCCGGGGAAGAGGACCCTCATGGCGTAGGTGCGATAGTCCAGGAAGGGAATGCCAGCCCCGTCTAAGTCGTTCGTCAGCTCGTGGATGTCTGTCTGCAGTTCGGCAAAGGCTGGGATGGAAAGAGCAGAGTTGTGTTAGGGGACTATGGGCCTGCAGGAGGTCAATAGGGGAGGTCAGGCTGGGCCCTAGAGCTACCACACTGGTGCCAGCAAAAGATGATAAGAGCTCCACAGATCTAGAATACTGGGGGCTGCCGTTTGTCCCTAGCACCGGTAATCAGAGGGCTCAAGGTAATTTACAGACATCAGTTATCTCAGTCTCACACCACCCTGTCAAGAGGGGCGGTACCCTTATCTCCATTTTACACAGGGCAAAGCAGAAGCACAGAGAGGGGACATGACTTCCCCGGGGTCACACAGCAAATCAGTGGCAGAGCCGGGAATAGAACCCAGGAGTCCTGAAGCCTCAGCCTCTCAGTTCTAACCCCCTTTCTATGTGCACATATGTAAGAAACCTGTAGGCGGCTGTGAATGACAGGGCAGAGATGCTGGGCGAGAGAGAGGTTTAAACCACAAGAATGTTCTCGTTTCATTCTGACCTAAATAATGTTAGAGAGAAAAGCCCAACACAAACCCAGCACCCTGGGGTAAGAACAAGCACAGCCTGAGCTCGTGCTAGACGGAGGGGGGGAAATGGTGTCCTGCGCCTTTAATGGTACCCATGGGGGAAGGCTTTGGGGGTTGGGGGGGGAAATCTCTAGCACTGTATAAGGGAAAGAGAAAAAAACACAGAGAAATCAAATTAACAGCACTTTAAAGGGAGCTGGAAGCTAGGCAGAGGGTTGCAGGCTTGTCAGCCTGATGAGAAAAAACAAACGTCAGCTTGAAAGGCTCGCTATCTTATCTGTAACTAGAGGGACTAGAAAAGAGAAAAGGCAGGGAAGAGATTGCGCCTTTTAATTAAAAGCAGATCCTTTTATCTGCCAGCTGTGGAAGAGGAGACGAGATCCCCTCCACCCTCCCCTCTCTCTGTCACTATTGCCATCTACATGGATTTTTAGGGGTTTTTTCTTTTTTATTATCTCGTTTTAGGTGCCCGCTTCTCCCCCAGCCTCTGGGCTGGCTGCAGTTGGCAGGGTCACAGCCCTAGGCACTGGCTTGCGGCGATAATGGGCAATTAGGTTTTATCGGCAGGATCATAAGAGGCATTCTGTCCAATTTCGCAGCATCCCTCTGTCACATAATGAGAGACTCAAGGCCCTTTTCAGGCAGGTTTCTCTACCCTCTTTTGTCCTCTTTTAGACTTTAAAAACATAAAATACTTAACCGAAAAAATAAATCCTACTAAAAATAAGTTAAGTTTCCCCCCCCCCCCCCCCAACAAAGTCACTTTGCCTGCTCGGATCACCGGTCCCAAGAGTGGCTTAGAGCAGGGGAAGGTCCCTGTAGATCAGGAGCTCGAGGCCCACAGCACTGGGACGAGAGGGCAGATTTAAAAGGCTGCTCTGTGTGCAGTGAGTTAGCACATGCCGTAGGTGAGCATGAAGCTTTGCAAGCAGACATGGTGTTTGCAGAGCAGGAGACTGGGGATATGAAAGAGAAGGGAGCAAGTAGGAAACACCTGTCCAGCAAAGACCCTTGTGCCATAAGACCAGGATGGTGCATTGCAACATACTGTGCTGTCAGTGTGGTGAGACCATGCAGCACCCCTGTGTCATATACAGGGGGGTTCCTTGTCCCACGCTGGGACCAGACGCTGTTAACGGACACATCAAGAGCTAGAACAAGCCATGGCACTCAGGATAGGGACCTGCAAATGCACACGCAGCACCCTATGGGAATGCAGAGGCAACCAGGGAAAGGACCTGACAACGCCGCAGAGGATGGGGGCTTTCAAGGGAGTCTCTATAGAAATGAGCCTGCCTGCCTGCATGTGAACATCAATACCCTGAACATCTCACCTGGGGATTCTGGCTGAGGGATCATGGATGTCCATGGTACCGCTACCTCCTTCAACAAACGGTAGGGTGTGAACAGAGAGTCTTGGAGCAAACACAAGAGGGGAAACCAACGACCCAGAGTGGGGCAGAGCTGGCAAAGCAGGTGAAGGGGCTGACGGGTGGGGACAGGCTGAAGCTGAGAAGCCGTGAGGAGAGAAGCAGAGACTGACTCACCCTCTTTGCACTCCAAGGCCACGCGGGACTCCAGGTTGTCCATCTGCAGCTGCAGGCGTTTCAGGGTGCGGTCGGCGTCCCGGGACTTGCGCTTGTAGGCGATGAGGACGATGATGATGATGAGCAGGAGGAGGCCGCCTCCACCGCCGATCCCGATGATAGCAGGCAGCGTCAGGAGGCTGTCTGAGTAGATCTGCAGCGTCCCCGGGGAGAACTCAAACCCTCCAGCCTTGATCTGAGCCGCATGGGAGGGAAAGGGCATCACGTTAGGTGCTAAGGGCTGGGGAGTGGCTCACCTCCCTGCTGAGAGGGCTCTGTGCCCCCTTCTTCCACCCACCTGCCACCCTACAGGTTGGGGGATGCTATACAAAGAGAACTGCAGAGCCCCCAGCCAACTCTCATATGCCCCAAAATGCATCTGGGGACAGGAGGGTTTGGCAGCTGGGTGAATCGGGGAGACTTCCCATTGGCATGGGGAAGAGGTCAAGAGCGGGTTTAGCTCGGAGTATGTGGGTCAAGACGCCTCTCCTAACTGGGGCAGGTTGTGATCAGAAGGGTTTTGTCAGCTGGAAAGGGGCAGGGAGGGCCTGCCACCCCGACTGTCCCCCATGACATCCCCAGGAGCCAACTAGGGAAACGTGGTCTAGGTGAAATGACTGTCAGGGGGGTGGACAATGGAGGTTGGAAAACCATACTCAGAATAGTTATCAGTGGTTCACTGTCACTGGGAGGGGTATCTAGTGGGGGCGGCAGGAGTCTGTCCTGGGTCCAGTACTGTTCCATATTTTCATTAATGACTTGGATAATGAAGTGGAGAGTACGTGTATAAAAGCTGCAGATGACACCAAGCTGGGAGGGGTGAAAAAGGCTAATTTCATTCTGGGGTGAATTAACTGGAGTGTTGTATATAAGACACGGGAGGTGATTGTCCCACTCTACTCGGCCCTGGTGAGGCCTCAGCTGGAGTCCTTCCAGGCACCACACTTGAAGAAAGGTGTGGCTAAATTGGAGAGTCCAGAGGAGAGCAACAAAAATGATCAAAGGTTTAGAGAACCTGACCTGTGAGGAAAGGTTAAAAAAACTGGGCATGCTTAGTCCTGAGAAAAGCAGACTGAAGGGGGGACCTGATAACAGTCTTCACATATGTCAAGGGCTGTTATACAGAGGACTGTGATCAATTGTTCTGTGTTCACTGAGGGCAAGACAAGAAGGAGCTTAATCTGCAGCCAGGGAGATTTATGTTAGATACTGGGGGAAACGGTCTAACTCTAAGGGTAGTTAAGCTCTGGAATAGGCTTCCAGGGAGCCTATCCCTGTCGGGATGGCCAAGGTTTACTTAGTCCTGCCTCAGTGCAGTAGGCTGGACTAGATGACCACTTGAGGTTCATTCCAGCCCTACTTTCTATGATTCACTCTTTAAAGGGGGGGGGGAGCGACCCTCCCTTCCCCTTCCTTACGGGGGAGGAGGTGCATGCTGGAATGGGGTTCTCGGAAAGCAGGAAACCCCAGACCGCAGGATCTCTGTGTCCACACAAGCGGCATGCGTCCAAGGTGTGTAATAGGAAGGTCAGATCATTATCATACCAGCCCGGACAGAGCCCAGTGAGCAAAGTGAACCCACACTTCCGAGGGCCATTGACACCAGAAGGTAGTTTGGAGGAGGCCGTGGAGCAGGCCGCGGAGCAGGTGCGGGGGCTACAGTGCGAGGGGCTTGTCCGAGCGCATGCAGAGCTTTAATGGGATGCAGAAGACATGCTGGTGTGTTGTCAGCGCCTGTGAGGAGCAGGCAGCGAGTTTGATGTCTCATTCAGACAACATTACAATAACAGATGGGATGTAAAGTGAGTTCCCTGATGGATGAGGAGCCTGGGGGGACCGTTCTGGGTCCCTTTCAAATACACAAGGCTGCACTGAGACCCTGAGCGCCCCTGCTGCTGAGCTACACCCTGACAAAGAATCTTACTTAACGCTAAGCCAGGAGCTGGGGGAAGTGAGGGGGCGGGAACCCCTTGACTGAGTCTCCTGCGGCCAGTAGGGAAGGAACCGAGCTGGCAGGTCCAGCCAGGCCCACCCAGAATGCGGGTAACAATGGAGCGTGCTCGTGGCAGCTGGCTGGAGCACTCAGCCCCTCTGAACAGACTACTGGGGGTAGGGGACAGGGCACTAGGGAGGCAGGCAGCCGGGGGCTCCTCCCAGCAGAGCTAAGCCCCTGCATGTGCACATAATCCAGTGTTGATGAGCTCTTACCCAGGGACCAGTGGCCAGCTGGCGCCAGGCAAGGGGCGAAAGGGGAAGGGCCCCTGCATGTTCTCCAATGTATGCCAGAAGGGGATTAAGCCCCTCTGTCTCCAGCCACTACCCCCCACTCAGTAAAAGGGGAGCCTAATGTCTCAGGCTGAACGTGAGCTACCGCTGGGCATACGATGGCATGTGGTCAGCCTGCGCTGTTCCCAAAGCGACCATCGGTGAGCACCATGCCAGGTCAGGTGCTTTGGAAGGCCCCCAGGAAACAAGGATCTTCACAGAGCCCAGTGTCCTCGCCTGCAGAGGAACAGCACACCAGCAATGCACTCTGCTTAACAGGCTACTCTGTCCCTCACTGCAGCATGAGGGAGTGGTCCAGGAGAACTAGGCATGTTTAGGGTTACACCATCAACAGAAAGTTTCATTAGGTACGGCAGAGCCCCTAGCCGGAGGGGACTGGGGCAGTGGGGTTTAGCAGGGTGCCATGCAGGAGGGAGTGGAAGGGGGCATGGCAGGGCCCATTCACTAAAGGAGGATGGGGTACAGCAGGGCCGCATGCAGACAGGACTGGAATTCAGCAGGGCCCCATGCAGGAGGGGAGTGAGGGCTGGGGTACGGCAGGGTGCTATGAAGGAGGGGGTTGGGGTCCAGCATGTCAGCCCATGCCCCACCCTCCACACACGCACGCATGCACTTGCTGTCAATGGCAGAGCTGTGCTTGGTAACTTGGACTGCTTTTACGACTGGACGCCACAAGGCAGGTTCCTGGTGCTGTGCACAGGCTGCTGCCCAGGGGTCTCCCCTGGGGTGTTGCTACAGACAGGGCTCCCAGCCGGGGCGGGGCAATGCAGCTGTTATTGCCTCAGAACTCAGGTGGAACCCGACAAGGGTTGATAGACGATATCCCAGCTCTGCTTTGGAGCTGGAGGCTGTTTGTCTCGGGCCCCAGCCACACGAGGCTTGTTCGGCGGGAAGAACAAGTGCCCAGTGCATGGCATGGTGCAGTCCTGGCAGCACCTGCGAGGATGCCAGGGCCCAAAGAGGCCGGTCGGGGCGGTTAGCATTACCGTGACTTTGTGCTGTCCTGTGAGGTTTGGCGACTCGCACAAGAGCTGGGTCTCGGAGACCGTCAGGGCGCAGGGAGTGTCACCAATCAGCACTGTGTAGTTCAGCCGGGAGTTACCAGCAGCCGGCGGGAGCAGGTTCCGGCCCTTTAAGGGAACAAGGAGCGAGATCATTAGTTCTCCCGCAGCTGGATTCTCCCATCACCAAGCAAATTCTCTCCCTCAGCCTTCTAACCCCAGGGATCCTTCTGCTCCCCCGTAGTCCCTGATACAAGTCCAACAAGAAGTGAAGGACGAGTGGGAATCTGAGCCAGGGAGACAAAGAAGATGCACCCAGAATGAGCCAAACCCCTGGGGCACGCTCCCTGATTGTAGTGCAGTTACCCCGGGGATGACTTTGTCCCTGAGCTCTGAGGGGATGGATGCCCCTCCCACCCATGGAGACACAGGGTTAACCAGGGCGTGCCCTCATCTAAAACACTCCACATCCCTTCTGCAAGGCTCTAAGGTGCCACATACCCACTCGCCCCATGGGGATAATTAAACCAGGGCTTCGTAACCTGGGGAGTGCCACCCCGCCGGTGCCAAGGGGTCCCAACCACCCTACCCTTCCCATTCTGCTGAGGGGAAAAGGTTGAGACCCCGTGACTTCCATCTCCGTGGAACGCACTCCTTTGCCTACCTCCTGCAGCAGACCCCAACTTCATCAGCCTTTACCTATAGCCAGAAAATCCCACCTGTCCTGCAGGCAGAGGGTTTGTAAGGACAAAATGGGGTTCTATGGCTCTCCCACTGCTGGGCAGGGAATACCACCCCTCTCCCACTTACCTGGCCGGCACAATCCATTTAACCCCCAAGAGACCAGCTGCCAGGGCAGCAGCTCTGACTCTGAACTGGTCCATTCCATCCCCGTTTGAGTTCTCTGACCTGCTGTACAGGTGCAGCTGGCCCAGGGTGGAAAAGCAAGCCAGAGATCTGGGGCTGAAATAGGGCAGCACAAGCGATGGGGGACAAGAGCTGTGGGGAGCTTACCTTGAGGATAAGGGGAGAGCTGGGCTTGAGCTCCAGCATGCCAGAGGGGCTGAGGGGCTCGAAGATGGGGTCCGGATAATAGACGAAGCTGGTGGTATTAACAATCAGCAGCGCCTGGACATTATCCATGACAAAGCCAATCTCATCTGGGCGGTCACCGATCTCTGGGGGGCTCCGGGACGGGTTGTCGATGGATGGAGCGTAGCACAGCATGGTGGTGTCGTTGTAGACAGTACAGTTCTACAGAGAGGACAAGGCACCAGGGCTGATCAGACAGTCTCCCATCATCTCAGGTTGTGATACCATCTGATCGCACAAGCTAAGTTGGCTCAAGAGTGGTCAGTCCCAGGAAGGGAGACCCCCTGCAAGAAGTAGTTGTGCTGAATCTGTCACGGGGCACTCTTCCCTCCGAATCACTCCCGAACCTAAGAGGTGCTGTGCTGTTGGAAGCCCTTCTTATAACGGAGACGCAAAACCAAAGTACTGAGCACTTGTGGCCATTCAAAATCCAGTGACATTTTGCACAACAGCTGGTGCTGGGCCACACCCCATCCATAATCCCACCTTCTCACTGCTCCCAAGTGACATGGGATATAAAGTGGAGCTCCTATATCTTCCCTCACCACTGCCTGTCAGCTCCCCCCGAACTGCCAGCAGGATACCGGATTCTTCTCCACTTCCTGTCCTAGACTTTAGTGTACTGTTGCTGTGCAAACACCTCATGTTCCATCCCAGAAGTGGCTGCATTTCAGTGCTGGGTCAGGAGACTCCTGTATGCCTGGGGCCTGATTTTCAGAGCGTGGATGTAAGGAGAGACCCTGCCAGGGACTGGAACTTTGCTGTCCCCCCGTCGGTACCATTTCTGCTTCCAAAGCACTTTCATGAAACAGCATCCAGTTCCCCACTCCTCTCCCTCTCTCCAGATCTCTAACCCCATCCAGTCACTTTCTCCCCCACCAGTGACAGACCTGTTTTGGCCCCTCCCCAGGTAAGACCCGGCTGGCTTGGTGCCTCTCTTCTAATGACTGAGACCGTCAAAGTCACAGGTACACAGGGGAGGTGGCAGGACGTGATTTTTACTGGTGTCCTGCATTGAAGCAAGGAGATAGGACTCCTTGCCCTCCCTCCCTAAACCAGGCACAGGGCCTCTCCAGACAGCTGGAGATCTACTTACGTTCTCCCTCTCAGCGCTGCCGTACTTGGCACGGATCCTGGGCTCTTTGATAGTGGCCAGGTTGGTGCCTATCACAGTCAGCAACGTCCCACCGCTAGGAGGCACAGAGAGGAAGGAGTTAGGAGAGGCTGCTCTGGCACAGGGCACCCAGGCGTTGGTGAAGGTGGGCACATGCCATCGCTGCCTATCTTGGAACCTGTCCCAAGGGACTCGCTTGTAATACTGGAATATGGGATCGTCCCTCCCAACTCCAGTCTGGAAACATCCCAGCAACCCATCAGCATGGACCAGGTTCTGCCATTGGGAACAATGTGCCCACCTCACTCATGGCGCCACGCCGGCTTCTGTCCACGCAGCAGGAAAGCTGACTTCCACCTTCAGCCGCAGCTGCCAGAGGCTTCCATTTGAAACAACATCGCCCCCGTGGACCACTCCCATAGTGCTTGCCCACTGCCACCTCCTGGCGAGCGGAGCACCGAGAGCACGGCACAGAGCCTGGCTGCTTTGGGCAAGTTCTCTGCTGTGCCTGTCGGCTTCCTGCTGCTGGAAGGTGCTGGGTTTGCAGTCCTGGCAACTGCAGATCTCTGCAAGCTCACAGAGCAGCTACAGCAGGTTGCCATAGGGCGAGCTTCCCTCCACCACAGACCTCTGGGATGTGTGGGGAGTTCAGTCTCCAGGGACCCACTCAAGCCTTAGCCTCTCTGCTGAGGCGGCCATCAGGGTGCCGATTGGGGGTGGGTTCTGGAACATGTAAACCTGCCTACCAAGGGGCGAGATCCTCCCACCCCATCTCAACACAGGCCCCCGAAGCGGCAGCAGCTTAGAACGTTCAAGGTACATTCCGACAGGCAACCTCCTCCCTTGGCCATCCAGTGAGACCCAGAGGAGTGTGGGGGTCAGAAATGGAAAAGCCCCACGAAATCCAGGTATGCTCTGGGGGCCAGGACAGAACCTTCTCTGGGTCTTTGCTTTAAATGCCCCAGAGCAGCAGGGCTTCCCCCCAGGCTTTTTCGGGAGCCTATTTCACAGCCAGGCTCCCGGAGGGCCGATGGCATGTGCAGTTTAACCGAGTCCTTACCTTCTGCTCCAGCCAATTCAAGCCTTTTAACAGCACATGTAAACCCTTCAGAAATCCCCTGGTGGGAAATACTTTCATGTTATTTGCTGCAGCCAAATGCCAGGCTGAAAGCCCTCTCCTCTTCTGCCCCCTGCCAGTCTAAGTCCTGCAATTCCAGGAGTGTGCTGACGCCAGGTACCATGCCGGGCACCCCTGGCTACTCCTGCTTTCCTCCCAGTGCTCTGGAGTGTGTCCTGTAGCCAGCCCTCCAATGGCCTATGATGGCAGTGCCCAGAGGCCCTGGTCGGGATGGGAGCCCAGGCCTGCTAGGCGCTGTACAGACATATCAGAGGCATGATCCCTGCTCTGAAGAGCTATGCTAGGGCCCCACCTCTCACGTATACTCAGCATATACTCACACCTGCTAGGGCCCACGGGTAACTCCTCCCCCGGTGAGCACGAGGACCCCTGCCCTCTGCAGATTTACCTGTTGATGCTCCACTCTGGGTCTATCTTTTGGATGGTGGGGTCCTCTGTGTAATTGTACTTGACCTCGGGGTTACTCAGCTCGGCCCGGTTGATGTTGATGAGGATGGGTGACCCGCCAGGGCTCTGGCCTGGTGGCGTCCGGCACCGGATCTCCCGAGCGTTTCTCCTGGGGACAAGGCAGAAGAGCCGTCAGATACCGAGGAGGCTCTGAGCATCTCTGGCTATGGGGAGGGGCAGGACAGCATCTCACTCTGGGCTACACATTGAGCACCAGACTCTATTTGATGGTTACCAGCCCTCGCAGGCACCCTCCACCTCCTCCTACCCCAGAGGTGGGCACAGCACTCAGTGCTAGAGGCGGGACAGAAAACCACCAGCCCAGTTGTGCAGGTGCCGCAATTGTGTTGGAGAGCACCCCTTTGTCAGTTCAAAACAGCCACGGGACCTCTGGGCTGGGGAGTTTCTGGCAATCAGAGAGGGAGCCCTGTGGGGTATCCAGGACAGCCTCATCAATGCAACCCCTCCTCAGTTCTAACCACGGCCTCCAGCCAGGGGATGGGGTGCACTTTGGAACCTGCCGAAACCGCTCCTGGTCCCGCCAGCCTTGGGAAAGCCCAGCAGTGACAGCGCCCGAGGCACTGCCCTCTGTCTCTACCCATCTCCTCCCCCTTCCCCCGGGGAAGTGCTGGTGAAATTGTCAGTTAACAGAGAGAAAAATAAAACAAAAGGCAGCAGGAGAAGCCAGCGCAACTCCCGAGCGTTCCCCATCGCGCGGCTGCTGCAAACAGCAGCGATTAGGGCTGATAACCAGTAATTACCGCAGGAAAATATTTAAAGAGCCGCTCCATTATCATCCCTAATCTAAAAATTATCCACTTCATGCCTCAGGGCTTTGTGATTTTAGAGACAAAATCCTCATTCTTTGGTCTCTTTCAGGAGCCTTGGAAATAGAAATGCCAGGATTTCGAGGGAGAAATTCCACAGGAACCAGGCAAAGGCACCTCACTCTAGAGCCCACACTCCACCCCTGTCATGGCTGTGGGTCCGCTCCCCATCCTCTCTGCACAGCCCAGGGATCATACAGCCTCTCCAGCCCACCCCAGCGATCCCGTCCATGGAACCCCTACCATGAAAAGACACAAGGTCGTCCCCCGATGGTCACTGTGACATCACTGCCTGCGTTGAGGTGGTTGCCCTCAATGCTAATCCAGGTGCCCCCAGAGAGGGGACCACGAGCCGGAGTCACGCGGTAGAAAGTGGGTGTCTGCCAAAGAAAAGCAACAAATCCGGCAATTCAAGAGTGAGCAGTGAATGACAAAGTGCAGAGCCAGCGGCTGCACGAGTGGCCGATGGTGAAGGGGGCAGCTATTGGAGCAGGGTGTGCAGGAGGCGGGACGTAGCTGTCGGTCAGCAACAACGCACTGAAGTTAAGGCCGGTGTCTAGAGGAATCCCATATCCAGCTGAAACTGCAGAGGAGATTTTAGAGCAGCAGAGCAGTTAGCCGAGATTTGACCAAGACACCCCAACTCTTGCCAAGAACCCCTGGGGATCTATAGTGACCAGCGGCAAGGAACCAGTTTTTTCTTTCCAGCTGAAAAACGGTGCTTCCAAGCAGCAAAGTGTCAACTCAGAGCAAGACGCATTGTGTCTGGAATCACCGGCTCTGCTTCCTGGAGTGTCTGGGTATTCCTAGGTCTCCCATCCAAGTCCAGAGCCAGCCCATCCCTACTTAACTTGGGAGAATTGACAAGGTTGTAAACCAAGGTGGACTCACTGTAGGCATCAAACTGGGACCGTGTCCACCCCTCCTCCCCACTCCCACAGATTTGTTTCTATGGGCTCCGGTGCCTCTGGGAGAGAGCGGGATTGGTAACTACAGGGCAAGGGGAGGCGGACATGCTGGGAGCCAGAGGGATAATACTGTATAACCTTACCACAAACGTGAAGCTTTTGGGGGATGTGGCCCTGTAGCTGGGGGAGCAGTCCCTGATGCACACCTCCACACGGGCATCGTGGGCTCGGCCTGAGCTGGCGTCTCCGATCTCACACACAATTCTAGGGGAAGCAGGAAAGGAGCTCTCAGTGCATTTGCCATGGCGGGGTTGCTCCGCGGAGCTACACATGGATGTCCTGGAGCAGAGGGGTTGGGGAGCCGAGGGCTGGCCTGGCTGGGTGTGCCTGTCTCCTGGAAGAGCAACTACCATGACGCTTGACTATAGGACCACCTCAGCCTTGCATTCTGATGGGCTGTTATGATTTACACAGCCTAGCCCATGGAGAAGTAGGAAGTTACAGCTCTCAGCAGTATGTGCTTGGAGGGGAAGGGAAGGGACAGTCCAGCACTGATCAGCTGTCAATGGAGTAGATATCCTGGCACAAGCTGAAGCCCCTGGCTGCCAAGGAGCTCCACACGAGCACAAGGACATGTGGAGATCTTCCCCAGAGAGCCCATGTCCCGCCTCGCCTCTGTCCACAGCAAGCAGAGCCGCCCACTGCTCTCTCCGACTGTTCAGGTTAGTCCTTCACTGCCACCTAGCCCAGGGACAGGCCTGGGGGGCTCATGGGACCAGAAGAGCTGTTCTCACCAGGAGACTGTGTCAGGGTTTAGATGCCCCAGGACTCAGGCAGGCCCATTTCCCTGATGACTTGCTGTGCTGGTGAACCAGTTATCGGAGTGAGCTAATGCACAACTTCCCTACTTAACTGCCCAGTCCAGCCCTGCTCCCAGCCAACTGCGAGGCTGGATGTGCTCAGACAGCAGCGGGTGTATGAGTTGGGTCGACAGCTCTCCGCTGACCGAGATCAGAGCTCTAGGCTAGGAAGGCAGCAGGGGACACTAGGGCCAGTCTAGAACTGGCCAGCATGGCCTGCAGGCTGGGTGGGTTTGCAGCTCCACAGGCAGTGTCAGAGCCACTTCTCTGCACTGGCTGGGCATGGGCTCTGCCCCTCGCTGCTCCAGCTCAGTGCCCCAGTGTTAACACCAGCTCCCAGCAGCGAGGGTGAGCGCTCCCACTCAGAACACGTGAACCCCTCCAACCTGGAGTCTCCATTTCTGGCTAGCAGACCAGGGCACCCGACCGCCCCCTGCCAGTTGGGCACTTACTGCTCCGCGCTGATGTACTCGCTCTCGATGGGGATGCACATCACTTTGCCGACCCGCACTCCCATGCGCACATCCTCAAACTTCAGGCCCAGGTTCTCCCCAGTGATGGTCAGACGGGTCCCTCCCTGCCTGGGGCCCGTCTCCGGCGACAGCTGAGAGAGAGCAAAGCAAAGCTTGAATTGGAGGCAGCAAGAGGACAGGGAGAGGGCTCTCTGGACAAGGGTACGAAGGCAAGTGCTTTGGGCTATGATAAGGGCCCAGGGGTTCTTACTGCCCACACAAGGCAGAACAGCCCCCCACCCACCACCCACCCCCGAAAGCCCCACAGACAATAAGCTGCCTGGCACTCTGCCTCGGGTGTCGGAGCAGTGGAGTCAACCCTGTGCTCCAAGGAATCTGGGTCTTTCAAGGCACTGAGCCACCCCCTCTAACTCACAGGAACTCTGCACACGCCCACAAGCGCCTGCTGATGCATAAGCACGGACAGTCTGTAGGCCCAGCTGCAGGGACAGCCATGGCTGCACGGGGTGGAAGAGGTAGGCCTGCCAGGCCTTCTGGCAGATCACAAACACTCTAGAATCAGGACCACACCCTGGCCAGAGGACCAGCTCCACCACACTCCTGCTACCCTGGAAAGGTCAGCAGAGGCCCCGCAGAGAGGCTGCTGCCCCAAAGGCAATGGACGCTAACCCCTTCCCCACAGCCACCCAGGCCCCTCTCAACAAACAAAGCCTGAGCTGGTGCCAGCTGGGGAGAGAAGGGAGCCCCCGACTTCGAGACGCGCCTCATTTAGCCGGATGATTCCCAATAAAGCAGACAGGTGTGGCCTGACAAAAGCCAGCACGATGACGGATGAGCAGAGAGGCGCAGGCCCGCCACTGCTGCTAACAAGGTAATTATGGGCAATTTTACACCAGATTTCACCGGCCCCGGCGCTCAGCACACACCTGCAGGCATTAAACAGAATTAATGGGGGAGTGCTGTGCTCCCATGCCAGGGGGCTGGGTCATTGGCAACACGGAGCCTGGGGAAGGGGAGGCAGGAGGAGGCTGCCCCAGCAATTCCCACGGGATGTGGATTCTTAGAGTGGTGCCAGTGGGGAGTGAGCTGGCACGTTAATACAGGGGCAGCACCTTGACCCAAGAGCACGCATCTGACCTTCCCACACCCCAGCGGGAAGCGCTGGGAGAGATCGTGGCGCTGTCCTTGACAGCCCCAGGTTGCTATGGAGAAGGCCTCAATGCCGGAGCCAGTTCCTTCCTTTCAGTGAATTTTCTGTTCAAAGTCCTGGCTGGCCCTTTCCTCCCTCCTCGCCCCAAAGCCCATACCAGCTCCCTTTGGGGCTGCCACAAAGCCAAGCTGGCCTAGTCTTTCTGCATTCATGGCAAACCTGGCCTGCTGTAACTTTGGGTCTTGGCTGTTTTATCAGCTGGGGATATCCCCCTCCCAGTGGTGGGCGTCCATTCGCTAGCCACAACTTCTCCCCAGCCAAGGGCCAGGGCAGAGAGGAGCACAGGGAAGGAAGAGAACCAAGCAGTAGCCAGCCCTGTCTCAATGCGCCCCAGCCGTGAGGAACTGCGCCGATCTAGGAGCAATTTCAGTAAGGCAATCTAGTTCCTCACCACAGCAATGGCCACTGCGGGGTTACTAATCATCACCTAGCGTTCGCACGCTGCATCTCATCTTCAAAGTGCTCTGCAAACATCGCCGTGTACAACTAATGATGCTGTTCAGAACAAGTCCTAACTAATCACCCCCCACCGAGGCACAGGCTTGCTTCAGGTCAGCGGTAGAGCTGGTGGCAAAACCCAGGAGTCCTGGCTCCCATTCCTGCACTCTGACTCACAGGCCAGGCCGCACGTTAACTCACAGCAGGCTCAGGGCAATCACACGCCGTGAGCTGGAATTTATACGACAGTAAAACTGATTTGGGCTTTGGGGTTTTGCTGTTTGCCTAAATCCAATCCAGCCCTCTGCTAAAGTCCCGGATCAGGACTCATTAAGGCAGCTGCAGCAGGCGATCAGATTTGTTCTCCCCTAAATTGGGCTCCGCTGGGGCGGTTGGCGAGAAGCGGCTGTTTGTTCGGCATTTTTAAATTAGTGTTAAAAGCTGCCCCAGCGTGTTAGATTCCTCCTCCTCTGTGGTGAAATTGACAAGGGCCGTGCATGGGGGGAGCGACAACCCCGGGAAAGAGATGACACTGCTTGCACTGCTGCGCGGGAAGGTCACAGCTAAACAAGGCACATGGGAGCGAGAGCTGGCAGGGAGATCGGAGGCTCTCCCAAACTTCCCACCCCCAAATCCCCACCCACCCCGGCTCCAGCCCTGACAAACAACATTGCTCTTCTGCTAATTGGTTTCACAGGGTCCTTTTACATAAACCAGCAACTGGCTCCTCTGAGCGCAAGATGAGTGCTTGCTCCTCAGACATGCCAGCCAGAGTGGGCGCAGGGGCTGCCAGTGGCAGAGAATAGGGCGCAGGCCAGGCCAGCTGGCTGGTAAATCATTCCTAAGGGGACAGCCCCGTTCAGTTCCATACTGGGTCCCTTCTCGTACTAAGCACTTACGTGCATGCCAGATCAGAAGGCCCCTGCTTGTGAGACAGGCTGGAGAAAGAGGATCTGTTTGCAGAGATGCTGGGAGCACAGAATCACTCACATCCAGTGTCAGGGTCACCATCTCCCAGCTAGGAGACAGCTGCCCCTAGGGAGAGGCTTGGGCTATGCCGTCTGCAGCAGTACAGCATCCCCTCACCTCTTCCCATCACAATGCTGTGTCAACACAAAACAACAGCACGTGACCACACAGGGGGCCAGACACTGCAACGCAGCATTGCTACACGACTGGGTCCCACAATACCAAACACAGAGAGGTGTCCCCCCTGGGATCCCTCTGCCTCATGCTCTGATCCCCGGACCCTGCTTGCATCTTCCTCAGGCTGGATGTTCTCTCAGTGCAGGAGTCACTGAGTGCAGCATGGGTGCTCTCCTGACTGCACTCCCAGTCCCCGAAGACGCTTGATTCTAGCTCTGCTTTATATTGTGCGGGTGGTCTGTGTTAAATAATTGCAGCATTTCTGCGCACAGGTACACTCCACCATCACTGTGCAGCACCCACAGCTTTGTATGACTGTAGGACCTACAACCAGCGCAGCGGCTGAACACAACAAAACAGTCACCAATGACCCCCTCCCCACCCCACCATAGGCTCGAACAAAGATGAGCACACGCTGCAAGGGCAGATGATGATTGCTCATTGATTTATTTATGCAGGACCTAAAACTAGTGTGGCAATTTCTTAATTTATTTTTAATGATTTAGGGACAGAGAGACCTATATCAGGACCAGACAGCAGCAGCTAATTGGATGCAGCTTGTAGCCAGCACATGTCATGTCTGATGCATTCAGCGTGAAAGGCGGGAGCCCAGATTCCTCAGTCACTCACTCAGTCCCTGAGGAAACCCCCCAAAGACAGGGCCCATGTGTAGAGAGCAGCCAGCCTCTGGGTGCAGTGAGCCCCCTCCTCCGCAGAGGGCTGCGCAGCATGAAGGGGAATGTTAAGGGCCAGATTTCAACATGCTCAGCATGCCCAGTTGGGACCAAAGCCCCTTATTTCAGGACCAAACGGGAGCTGAGCTCTTTGGGATCTCTGGCCCCAGCTGTGGGTGCAGACTCCTTTTGAGAATCCTGGCTTCTCTGGTTATCCCTCTGCCCCGAGAGGGGTTCTAGTCTAGGGCTGGGGTATTTGTAAAGCTTCCCAGAACAGCACCGAGATATGTGCTCTTCCTCTGGATTCGCACAGTGGAGTCATCTGTTCCAAAGATGGTTGATAAGCGGATCCCCGTTAGCCACAGCTGGGTTTCCCATACAGAACATCCCCATCTCTCCCACCTACCGAGCTGAGCCAACACCCCAGCAGCCTGTCAGTGCGCAGCCCCACCGGTGAATAGCTTGGCCTGAAGGTTAGGAGGCCTTGTTACAAGCCCGTCCCTTGGGAGCCCCAGCTCAGTCAGGACTCCAGGCTGTTCTAGAAGCTGTAGGAGCACATTCTATTCTGGTGTGAGGGAAGCAGAGAAAGCGCCAATCCACTGGCCTGCACGATTGCTGCTCCCACCAAGCAGAACAGGCAGGGGAGAGCCTACTTCCTGCACACAGAGTCCTGGCCCGGATGGCAGAAGTGCAGGCAGTAGCAGTTGGGTTGGCTGCCATTTAAAGCAAACAGCCCTCGTGGCTTTAAAAGCACTTTTAGGTCTATGACACTGCAGTGTTCCACCTTCCAGACACTCGGGAAATTCCTTCCTCGACCTCTCTGGAATCACAGGGCTGTCCCCCTTTGCAATTTTAGGCAAAACTAGAGATCCTGAAATGACAGGCTGACGGGGCAAGTGATGGGCAAGCTTCTTCCTAACATAGCTCTGCCAAGGCACCTCACTTCTCACCTGCAGCACTCCCAGTATTTCACTCCTGGCTCCCATTCCCTTCTCAGTGTGTCACTCCATCCTGACCTACAGCACCCCGTTACCCCAGCAGCCCCTGGGGCCCACCCACAACATGTCCCCTCCTGCTGCCACTGAAGCCAATGGGAATTCGGCCACTCACTTAGAGGCAGCAGGATAGGGCCCATGTGAGGTCACGTGAGATCAGGGCATGCATCTCTTTATATGCAGAACTGGCTTCAGATAGCTCAAAATAAGGTGACAGCTGGTCTCCTGGATGGCAGACATACCATGAGGAGAGCAGAACCGGGGTTATTTCAGTCCTAAAGTGACTCCCAGGCAAATAGCAATCTACATAATACAATTCCAGGAACTCGCCGTGTGTCTCACTCTGAAACCTAAAATCTCTATTGAGTCAGTGTGAAGCGATGGATACAGCTACAATCATGGTTGAGAGCTCTTTCTGTTCAATCATCCCTGGGATGCATGGTCTGCTACCATCCAGTTTTTAAGTTCTCAGCCACTTTGGACTTTTTTACACACATGACTTTATGAATTACGCCCATGTGTCAGCAGGACTTTTAGCTACTAGTACATAATCAACACGTTGGCCCTTCCAGCACCTACTAATCCAAGGGGCTCACTACCCTTTAAAGACAGTAACAAAGCTTCCTAACCCTCTTAGGAAGCTGGTCACTATCATTAGCGGCATTTTACACATGGGGAAACTGAGGCACACCGAGGTCTCAGAACATTTTCAGACGTGTCTGCTAATTCTGGATGCCTCAGTTATTGGGGCCCCATCATAGGACAACTTGGGCTTCATTTGCAGGCGTGTGCACCTGCTGCTCCCACTGACTTCAACCGGAGTGACAGGAGCACAACGCTTCCTGAAAATCAGGCCCTAGTTGTCTCAAGCTGGGCACCCAAACACAGGGGCCATTTTTGAAAATGATGGCCAAGTGGCTCGCCGGCAAAGCCAACGTGACTCCCAGTCCTGTGACTTCTGAGTTCTCATGCTTGGGCGTCTCAGCACCAGACTGGCCTTGTATTATTCAGTTACCAGGTCACCTTATAATAGAGCTGCCAGGCCTTGAAGAGCCCCTCCCTAGACGGCTATGCTGGAATTCTCCCTGGCTACCACACCCAAGAAGAAGGGCTCGACTGGAGAGCTCTCAGCACATTAGCCTGAGCTGGTGGGAAGAGAACTCCTGATGGACGGATGATGAGGTGCATTTCCAGGTCAGGATTTACACAGTGTGTGTGTTTTAGCTGATGAGGAAGGTAGGCAACAGGGAGCAAGGCATGTTTCAACACCCAATGCCCAGAAATGCTCCTTCTCCTATCACTCCGTGCCCCGCCCCCAAGATCATTAAAGCTGAGTAGATCTTAAACTCCTCATAGACTTCATAGTCTTTACATTGTTTGTTTTTCCTTCCTGCACATCCTGCCCAGTCTGAGGCAGTGAAGCTAGGTGGGCCTGTTACCTTTTGTAGGCCAAACCCAGCCCTGATGACTTCAACTTTGCTTTGGCACTTGATGAATTTGGTCCCCTCTGTCTAACCAGTATCACTCTGTTTTTAGCCAGTTCCAATGTCAGAATCTTAGGTACTAGCCCAAGGCTGTAAGGCTGGGGTATCCAATGCCGCAGAGAGCAGCCCCTGCTCTCCCCGTCCCCCTAAGCAAACTTTCATTGATGTTCATTAATCATACAAATCTTTCTATTGATATTACATTGTATAAAAATTCTTTCTTTAAAAGCCCTGATGATTTGGGCAGAAACTACTTGACTAAATCTTCTCTGAGTCCCCTTCTGTCACTGGGAGAGAACAACTGTGAGGAAGGGACTAAACTTGTCCAGGAGATTGTGGGATTTCTCTGTGGGGGTCTAGGTCTCTCCCATTGCGGGTCCTTGAAGAACAAAGCGGTTATTTACTGGAAGGGCTACTGGTTCCTACAAACATGACACTGCACGAGGTCTCACTGGGGAGATTACTGTCCGCTTCTATATGAGGAGAGATTAATAAGATTGGGACTTTTCAGCTTGGAAAAGAGACAACTAAGGGGGGATATGATTGAGGTCTATAAAATCATGACTGGTGTGGAGAAAGTAAATAAGGAAGTGTTATTTACTCCTTCTCATAACACAAGAACACAACAAAATGAAATTAATAGGCAGCAGGTTTAGAACAAACAAAAGGAAGTATATTTCTTCACACAACGCACAGTCAACCTGTGGAACTCTGCCAGAGGATGTTGTGAAGGCCAAGACTATAACAGGGTTCAAGACAGAACTAGATAAATTCATGGAGGATAGATAGCCAGGATGGGCAGGGATGGTGTCCCTAGCCTCTGTTTGCCAGAAGCTGGAATGGGTGACAGGAAATGGATCGCCTGATGATTACCTGTTCTGTTCATTCCCTTTGGGGCACCTGGCATTGGCCACTGTCAGAAGACAGGATACTGGGCTAGATGGGCCTTTGGTCTGACCCAGGATGGCCATTCTTATGTTCTTATGACTGCTTTAATGCTAGCAGACATTTTGGAAGAGCCATTAAACCTTATGCTTCAGGGTTTAAGCCAATCTCTCTTTTCTGGAGGCTAAGAAGTTTCTTGCACCTTCCTCTGAAGCATCTGGTGCTGGGCAGGGCTGGAGACAGGACACTGGACCAGATGGCCCCCAGCTCAGAGCCAGCATGGCAATTCCTATGTGATTTAAACCTTGGCAACAAGGGGTGATAAGAAAACACTCCTATACCTAGAACACGGGAGTCGGATGGACCCTTTCGTGGGTCATGCACACAGTATGGAATAGTGTGTCTTGTGCTTAGAAGTGAGGATGGCATCAGAAGCCTTCCTGCCAAATCCATAGCTAACTCGCTGCAGGACCTTGTCACTTCCCTGTCCTGTGCCTCAGTTTCCTCCTCTGTAAAAGAGGGATAACGGTCCTTACCCCCGTCCATAAAGTGCTTGCAGCTGCAGTCCCTGGGTGGAAGGTGATGGGCCAATCCAGCTCCCAGAACAGAACATCTGCAGCTCAGCCCATCTCTGCTACAGGATGGCTCAATGCTCTTAATCACTAGTATTTTTTATCATTAATTTGAAACAAAATCCCAGTGGATGGGTGACAAACAGACATTGTCGGGGCAGGGTTCCCATCCACTGCTGTGAATGGCAGGCATGTGCCTGCAATGGAATTACACTTCTCAGCAGGGCCAGTGCAATAGTCACCTCAGTGCCAATAACCAGCCCGAGCTGAGTGACTTTGGGGAACAGGAGAGGCACGACTCTCATTTCCAGCCTTCATCTGATAGGACACTGAAACCCAAATAGATTAGATACTGTGCTGAGACTCCGGTAATTAACACCGTCAAGGCCTGCCTGGCCCGGAATCCGTGGGTAAATAGAACACATCAAATAGAATTACCCACCAATCCCTCCTAATGCACTTGGAGCCTGGCCCAACAGACATGTTAACATTAATATACACAATCTTATTAACTGAAGGTCATAAAAGCTGTCACAGACCAGAGATGATGAACTACCACTGCCCAGGGGGCAGGGAAGAGGGGGGAAAGAACCCAGACCCACGGCTTGCCTGAGATTCCACACCAGGATCCAAGGAAACCTAGGAATATGTGAGGAAGGTCGGAGCCTCTGGGTGTGAAAGCACCGAGAGAGAGGCTATTACTGCAAAACCGGGGAGAGGGAATAATAAACAAACAACCCATGATACCAAGGCCACGTTTATACTACAGAGACCATAGTGGCATAGCTACATGCCAGCAACACACTGGAATGTAGTACCGCCTGCACCGACGGAAGGGGGTTTTCCGTCGCTGTATGAACACCACCTCCCCAAGCTACAGTAGCTACATCAACAGGAGCATTCATCCACTGACCCAGGTTTCTCTGCCTCGAGGGTAAGGACAGCATCACTCAGCGGCTTTTTCACACCCTGGAGCCACACAGCTATGTCAACCTCCATTTCAGGTGCAGCCCAGGCCTAAGAGCCTGCCATCTGAGGATCTCAAAGCACTATCACCATTTTACAGAGCAGGGGAACTGAGGCACAGAGCCAGGGTGTGACTTTGCCCAAGATCACACACAAGTCAGTGCCGGAGCCAGGAACAGAAGCCCGGAGTCCTGGCTCCCAGCCTCTTGCACTAATCCACTAAACTGCACTTCCCCCTCTGTACAGAAAGATGTGACATCCCCACCCCCATCGCATGGGAAGGCATGCGCCCCATGGGTGTCAAGGGATCAGCAACAACAGGTGAGACAGGGAATTCAGGCTTAATGTGTCAGAACAAATGAGGGTAGAGTGACGTGAGAGGGCCGGGGAGATCCCAGTGAGGAGAGCAACTAGTGTTGCTGGGAATACCGCATGGCCAAGGGCACGCATCACCAGAGCAGGCAGGGAGCCAAGGGAACGTGCTCACTGGGGCCAAGTAGGAGAGAGAGACAATAGAGATGACAGTGTATATAACTAACTAGGAGAGAGGGGGACTCTGCCTCTGTGCCACCCTCCCCATGTCCCTAGCCCTGCACTCTGCCAGCTCTGGTCTCCTTGACATTCCCTTTGCCTCCACCCCATTTCTCGAGCCACCCCTTGCACCAGTACATCTGCCCTGTGCCTCACAGCCTCCCTCTCCAAACGCTGAGAAACGCTGTCTGAACAACTGCTCCCTGGAAGATCTTTCCTGCCCGAGAGCTGCTAGCTCCGTATCTCCCACTCCCTGCTCAGCCATGCTCCTGTACGCTACCCATCTCCTTTAGACTCTAAACTCTTCAGGGGAGGAAGCTGGGCTTCTTAATTATCCGTACAGGCACGTGCACACCTATGGCACTCAATACGCTAGTCCACCACAGCCATGGCCAGTGCTGAACTGCCCCCTGCAGTGTATTCTCCAGCACTGCATTCAGCATGTGTGCGCGCACACCCAACCCAGACATACCTTGATGATCTTGGGGTCTGTACAGCGGCTGTTGCCATTGCTGGCGTGCATCCAGCTGCTCTCGTAGGTCGGGCAGTGCTGCCGCAGGGTGCACCTCTTCTCCGTCACGCACCAGCCACACTCGAAGCGCGGATCTGCCTTGAGGCAGAGGCCACAGCTTTCACGCAGGGCCGAGCACTTGTACAGGTGAGCTGCAAGGGAAGGCAGAGGGGTGTCAGGTCATCCACACATTGGTGTTTTTTATGACGAGGGCACCTGCCCACCTGCCCACAAGGACCCGGGCAGAGACCCACTGGCTTATTTCGCACGGGCCAGCCAAATGTTTGGGAACCGCTAACACCTTGGGATCTGCGCTGACCAGATGGCCTGGAGTGCGGTGCTCCGCAGAGGACATGTTTCTGGAACAAGCGCATCTTGCTTAAGGGACTGGCTGGCTCAGGGGGCTGGGAATGGGTATGAAGGGCTTCCCCTCTAGGGCCCGGCTCTAATCAAGCCCCAGCTAGAGGCTGATGGCTGGGAGGCTTGCGAGCGGGCTGTGCAGACAGATCATGTCCCCTGCTTACCCTGGATGTTCTGGGGGTTGTCGATGACAAAGTTTCCATTCCACACCACGGACAGATTCACGGGCAGGTCGCTGATGTCATTCCCTTCGTAGAAATACTGCAAGGGGAGACACAAGAAAGCAGAGCCCCTTCGTCAGTGGGGGGAGGGAAGCCAGACGTGCCCTGATGGATGAAGAGAGGCCCAGGAATCTCCCCGCTAATGCACTATTCCCTAGTGGAAGCACGGAGAAGGAAAGAGACTTGGCTCAGACGATCCCGGCCAGCAGGGATGGGTCTGGCACCACAGGTGCCTTTGTGCCACTGGTGGCTGACGGACAGGCAGAGAGTGCTCCCGCCCACAGGCCTCAACTAGCAAAGAAAGAAATGTCATGCAAACCATGGGTTTCAAACCAGCAACAAGCCCCATTAACCAAAGAGATCCCATAGCCAGCCGGAAACTGTCCCTGCCGGGGAGCAATAAACAGAAAAACCCCAGCACACCTGCACCCCCAGCAGCTAGAAGACGGGCTGGGGCGATGCTTGGGGGCTTGCTACATGCTAAGGGGACACGGGGGCAGGAATGGACAGGAGGTGGGGGAGCATGAGAGCCGCCTGGGGACACTGAGCTCATAGGCACCTTGCAGCCAGAGCCGATTCCGGCGGGGCCATGCTGTACTGGGTTTGCTTGATGTGGGCACGCGGTGAGACCCATTCCCTACTAACACTGCCCTTCTCTAGCACCTCCCCGCTGAGGAGCAGCGCAACCATTACCCTGGCATGCCCCATCCTCGCCCCAGAGATGGGGGAGGGGAGCTGCTTTCAATGGCACTGTGCCTACCGCAGCTTCTTCTCCCTCAGGGGGCTTTGGACACTACCATACGCCTCTCCTTGCTGCTGTGGAAGGAGCTGAAGGCCAGGACTACTAGCCCCATCTCACAGGTGCAGCACTGACGCACAGCGATGGGGGGAGCGGAGGCTAATGCACAGCCTCACAGATCTGGAGGAATCTGATACGTTCTCATCACAGTCAGAGACTCCTAGCACTGACTGGGCAACTTCCCGTTCCCTGTGGCTCTGCCAACGTACCTCAGTCCTAAGCAAAGACACCCGCTGCTATTCCAGTCCCAACCCCCACACTGCTCTGCCAATGTTTCACCAGGCTGCCTCTCAGCACCCACTGCCATTCGGATCTCATAATCCTCCCACCTCTGCTGACACCCTTCGCTCCTAACCTGCAGTCCCCACTCCCTGCTATTGCAGGCCTGGGCATCTCGCTGCTCTAACAACCCACCGCAATCCGGATTCAAAACCACGTCTGTGATGCGGGCAAGCATGCATTAGGGACTAGGGCAAGGCAAACCCGGGAGCACAGAGAGACGACGTGTCTCTCTCTGGGAAGAGTCGGGATGGACCCTGCTATCTGCAGCAGCTCACAAAACAAATCTGTAAGATTGTCTTCACCAGAGCAGCACCGGCACCTGCAGCCCAGAAACGGGGCCATTCTGGGAACAACATGCGGGGGGACTGCTTCGATTAATTATCCCTCAGTCCTCATGATACACAGGCTCAGTCTGTGGCCAGAGTAAGGAGCGTTTTCTCCTGGCGGCCTGTTTAAATGGAACGATTGTGCTGTCCACACCTTGGCAGAGATTGGAGCTGTCTTTCTGCCCTCTGCAGAGCACAAGTGATGCTGGATTCTACCTTCAGTGGAGCACAACTCCACCCCCCACACTCCCCATGCCTGGATTGCAAAGCCCAAGGAACTCAAGCCAGGCTCAAGCTCTGGGGAGGTAAGCAGGGGCAGTTCAAAGACACAGAAAATAGAGATTAGAGCTCCAGCAAACTGCTCACCCTGCCCCTGGGCCTCCTCCCCACTAGCACTGTCTACCTTGCTTCTAACCTGAGCCAAACTCCTGGCAGCCCCATCAGCAGTCCCTACACAGCCCCTGCACACAGGCGGAGGATTAATCGATAGGGAGACAGGAAGGCAGTCGGAACCTTCCCTGACAGCTAACGACCTCCTCTGGCGAGAGATTCTCCGCTCCTCTCTGGAGAAAATGACAGGCGTGTCAGGAGAGATTAAATGAATGATTCATGGGTTGCTGGAGTTTGTTGGGAGCCACATACACGGCCGCGTTGGCGCTCTTTGGCTCAGACCCCACCCCCAACCCCTGCCAGTTACTCTGCTGCCCAGCTTCACAGACTGGGCGTGATAACGGCGGTAGCAGGGTAAGTGGCAGCATTTCCCCCTGGTCCAGCCCTTCCTTCAACACCAGTTCTGTGCTTGGCTCAGAGGAAACTGAAGTGATTCATTCCCCCTTGCAGCCCTCAGATGGGACCGAACAGATACCAGTACCAGGGGGAGGGGCTTTCTCCTGCCAGGGAGCCAGTAACACCTCTGCATCCCCTTGCCTGAGCTAAATTAATCACCACGTTGTATTAGATATGGAACTTTTCATGGAAAAATCACCAAGCTCGCTACAAATGGGGAAACTGAGGCAGAGAGCAAGAGCGAGGTAGGAGGAGGTGAGTCACCTGAGTTCATACAGTGAGTCGGTGGCAGAGCTGGGAATAAAACCCAGGAGTCCTGAGTACCAATCCTGTGCTCCAGCCACTAGGATCCTGCCCCCTCTGTGTGAAGCAGCAGCAGTGGGCTGAACTGCACAGCTTGGGTGGCAACGGCATGAGTCCAGCGGTGACAAACCAAACCTGGCTCCGGGCAGACAGGAGTCATCCCCCCTTAGGGCTGGGTATACTGGAGACTCTGCCAGAGTCGAGGAGTTACTGGGACTCATGCTAGCCTTCAGGGCCAGGTGCCATGGGGTCACACAATAGCTGGGTGCACAGATAAGACGGAGGGCCTGATTTGGGCACTACCTGCCTTTTGACAGATGTGTTAGCTTGTAGCTTAAACTACACATGCACACCGGGCAAGGTCGGACTCGTCAGTGGTAAACGGACTGGTTCCTGTGCTGCTTACTGGGCAGGGGAACTTCCAGGAGACCTGGAAATCCTGCATCCCGCCCGCCCTTCCATGGACACTAAAGACCCTAGAGCACCTCCTATCAGAGATGGATTTCACCCTGCAGTCCGTAGCCATTAGTTCCCCAGTGCAATGTTGCTGTGCACCGGTTGGCCATTGCCCTTCCTCCCAGAGGTGGCTGCATTTCAGCGGTGCTGCACGTACGCCCCGTCTGTACAGGTGCACTTTGGGAACTTTTGGGGAGGGAAGGTGCTAAGGGAATAAGATACTAGTAGCCTGTCTACACACCCGAGCAAAGTCAAGGGGGTTAGGACTCGGAACGGAACATATGGAGAGAAATAGGGCAAGGGGACATTTTTCGTGCTCACATCAGACTGCCCTACTCTGTGTCAGTGCACAGCCTGGATAAGCTGCCTCTTGGCGCTACTGCAGCAGCCCCCCACTAGCTAGCAAGGGGGCAAATTCCTTGGCCTTTCTGGATGGGACCAAGAGCACATGTGGGCAGACCAGTAACTGTTACCTGGGCTGTGCTGGCCTCCGCTAGAGGCCTGCACAGGGAAAGGCATGCCTGGTAGTTCAATGACGGTAGCACGGGGTGATCTCAGTGCCAGTGTTTGATCCCTGATCAGTGTAAAATCAGAGGGACATCTGGGCTCTGTGCCCTACATTCATGGGGGTAGGCAGGAGGAATGGCTACTCCCCATGACTTCTCTCTGCCTGGGCCAGAGACCAGATTACACCCTGGCCCCTGCCCCATTACTGGTGCACCCAGAAGAGATGGGGGCCTTCCCCTCCTCTGAATCTGTGCACTGTGGTTATTGGGATATCTCACCTTTAACCCAGCTGGCGGGCTGAGAAGCTCCCCCACTGCTCCTCTGGGGATTGGCCAAGAGGGAGCACCTCAGCGGAAACCAACTGCCCCACAAAGCCAGAAAGCCCTGCAGGCCCACCCCTTCTCTCCTTCCCACATGGCAGCTCAGGGCAGGAGACGCGCCAGCCCCTCTACAGGGCTCTGCTTTACTGGGGCCATTCGCCTCATCCCCAGGCTCCCAAAAGCTGGAAGGGGAGGTGCCCACAGGCAGCAGTGCGTTGCTGAGCAAGAGGCAGAAGGATGGCCCAGGAGATGGAGCAAAACAACTCTGCTCCAAAGCCAAGGAAGCAGCAGGAGGCGACACATGAAGCAGTACTTGGGGCCATTCTGATCTCATTATACAACCTGCCCCACCAGCCTTGGGTATCCCACACCCGGGCCGCACCACAGGTTACAATCCATGCATGGCGCGCACCCCTCCTCCCCCCACTAGTGAAATGCAGCCACCTCCAGGGTGGAATGCAGCTGCTGCTTGCTCAGTGGTGCAAGGCAGTTTATGACAGGAAGTGAAGAAGAATGACACATCCAATTGAAACCACCACTGGGCTATTCATTATCATAACCACCAAGAGCTCTATTTTCCAGCTCAGCTGAAAGTTTCAGTGGAATAGCACTGCCACCATCAACACCCTAGTGACTCACGGCTCCAGCACAGACTCACGCTCAGCTGAGCCAGCACCAGCACGACATGAGGTGTTCCTTGGCGGGCTCCCATCCAACCCTCCTTGGCACATCATAGCCAATGAAGGCCTTTCACCTCTGAGCTCCGCAGGCCTTCCCCACTGGTCCCAGGATGACAGAGCAGAAGGGGGTAGGAATTCAGATCTTAGCAGGTGTATCCTCCCTTCTGTCCTACCTCCACCTCAACAGGTGGGCAGAGCCTGAAGGACCCCCTAAGAGGGACAAGCTACATTAACGAGTGGAGACGGTCAATCGGCAGCCTTGGGAAGTGGGAGTTGGGGGAGGGGCAACGGAGCAGGATTTAGCTGTGACGAGAAGCATGGCAGCCTAAGTGAAATTGGCATTTTCAATTTGTACTCTGACATGTCTCATTTGGGGCCCTGGCATCTCGGGAAGGCATCCAGCCTGCAGCTGTCCGAAACATTTATTTGCATCTCTCTGCCCCAGCTCCTTTTGGAAATGAGTTCCTTCTGGGTGGGGGTGAAAGGAGAAGAGAGATGATTAACCCTTCACGCGCCAGCCCTGGAGACAGCAACAGGCACATGTGGAAGGCTGGGAGGGGACAGACCCAACAGACGGCGCATCTGCCTCTAGAAGAACAGGCCTCCCCATTCAGCTCTGAGACTCCTGGAGCGACGGCACATGGCCGGGGCAAGGAAGGGTGCACTGGAAGGGCAGCACTGTCTGAGCAAAGCAAAGTGCACGGTGAAATGGGAAGAAATGGCAGGAAGGGTCTCCGAGCTGCACACACTGCCAGCCCTCGCTCTGCCAAATGCACAAATGATCATGGCCAATGGTGACAGCTCTGCCCTGGTTCTGAAGTTCACTTCAGTCATGTATGACCTTCGCTACTGAGATGAGCTAAAGCCATGCAACTCAGATGCCAATTACAAACACCCCCGGCCCTACAGGAGGTTTGGAGCCAGAGCTTCAGTTCAGCCCTTCATGTAGACGGGAACGGTTGGCTTGAGGTTCAGCTTTTGAGTCCTTTGGAAGGTCAGGAGCATTCATATCAAATCCATCTCTAACTTCTAACACACAGTGTGATGAATCGGGAATCTGCCTGTACAGTCTATGAATTGTAGGATTATGAGTCCTGTGTGCCCATGTCAGGCAAACTCCATTCTGAATGAGCCGCCTTTTGCCTTGTCCCTGATCTGTTTGCCTCCAAGCTGGGGTGAGGGTCCAAAGGCTGGTGGCAATCGAAGAACAGAGGCTAGCTAAGTACCCAGTCCTTTGAAATCTATTCACAGAGACAGAAGATTGGTCCCTGGTTTAGGAGGTGGGGAGGTCACCTTGGCAATGAAGTCACCCGAAGGGATTTCTGCTCATGTAGGGAAGCTGCCCTGATGCAGAGGGGCTAAAGGTTTTAAAAAGGCAGAGGCTGGTCTGTTTGGGGGCCATTTTCTCCAGTCCATAAGGGAGAGGCCATTCACCATGTAAGAGCTGCGTGAGGATGGGACATCCTGCCTGCCTGCTCCGAGATGGTCCCCCAATAGTTCACAAGGAAAGGTAAGATAGGAAGCGAGGGCCGTTGCGGGTTCAGCTGTGCATTGTTTTGTACGATCTGCACTCTCCTGCACTTTACATGATTAAGGATAGAAGAGCGTCAGGCAGTTATACTGAATAAGTGTATCTGTAGTGGCTGCTTCACAACTGCAGTGTGCCCCCGGAGCTGAAACTGGAAACCAGACGCTTCACACCTTTGGGGTGGAGTTCTGGGACAGTAAACGGGGAATCTGAAGTGTCAACATTGCACCCAGAGAGGCTGGACAGAGGGTTCCAACGTTCAGAGGGGGCTGCCACATAGATAGTCTGCGCCCTGAGAGGGTGTCGAGAGACCCCAAGTTTGGGGCAATGGCTGGACTCCATTCAGGCTCCAGAAGTTTGAAACACCCCAGGGACCCAGAGTGGCAGAGGCTTGGATTCCCCTCCCAGTGTGTGGACAGGAAGAGGGCTCATGACACGCAGTACAACTTGAAGTATCCCATAGTGCCCTGCCAGCATCGCTGAAATGCAGCCCTTTCTGGAATGGAAAGGGGCGGCCCCTGGCACACACCTCAACCTTTTAGTCTAGCGCTCAGTGAAAAGGGCTGTGGAATCATTAACATCCCCCAGAGCAGACAGCATCTGGGTTAAGGTTTTGTCTTAAATACACATGCAGCAAACTGCATGGAATGCAGTCTACAGCACCTGCTGAGGTCCACAAGCCACCACTGCCAGGGTCCTCATCTGGGGTCCAGGAGTGAGTGTTTCTTCCCAATCCCAAAGCCAGGGACCATGTAAACCAAGAGACTGACTCCCAGTTCCCTGCACTTCCATCCAGATAGTCCCGCCTCCCAAACACAGAGATCACGGAGCACACGGCTTCAGGCCCCTTCCTGAAGCACAAAGCTCACTTAGCAAGCGAATGCTGAGCGGGCCAGAATCCAGAGACTCTGACAACAAAGTGCTAGAGCAGGTGTGAGGGCACCTCTCCTTGATTCCACAGCACCCCTGCTACGTTCCACTGATGGCATTAGGCCTGGCCACCCCTAGCAGGGCAGCCAGCAGTGCACAGCACGGGAAACACACTGCTCTGTTCGGAAATGGACCTTAGCTATTCCTGCAAGTGGGAAGATAAGAGCTGGCAGCCCCGGCTGGTTGTTTCAATGGTCACTTAGCTGGGGAGCCCAGCAGCTCCCGTTGCAGGGAGGGTGACAGAGGGCTGTGAATTAATTATTAAACCCTGTTCTCATCTCTTTCAGCCACTCCAGGGAGCCCCCTGGGAAAACAAGTGCTCTTTCCTTTGGGCTCAGCTTCTCCTGGGCCAACTTGGCAGTTGCCCGTCTCTCCATGACTCAACCGGAGGGAGGCCAAGCCAGCCTTTTGGTCTTTCCAGAACTGCTGCGAGCATCTCCTTGAATGTTACATATAGGAAGGGAGCCCAACACGTATCCTGAAACCCCTGGCAGGGGAAGCCAGGGAAAGTGGGTGTGTAGGAGAAGTGGTGGGGAAAGCAGCCAGTGAATCTTCTCCCAGGCCAGGAGTCTGACACCACAGGCTAGTGTTACACAAGCACAGCCAAAACCTCCCTCCTGCTTACACCCAGCTTCTTCTTTTTACACCCTTACCCATCTTAGGAGCTGGAAAATCTCTTCTCATTCCTTCCAGGGTCTGCCCTCTTTGGGGTTGAACAATTTAATCAGGGCAACGGGCTAGATGCGAGCTCGCAGGCCAGTTACGGCTCTGGTATCCATGATCCTAGGGTTCCCCTCCCCGCGAAAAAACAACAACCCCCAACCATGTTCTCAGGGATGGAGCTGCAACTGATTGCAGCTCTTTGCCTTTGTGTATAAATCACTTCTGTGTTTGTGCACCAGGGTCAGTGCCAATGTCAGCAGAGCTATAGGGACAATCCAACAGGTCTGAACAGATACTGGTGTGACAGATGTTTCGATACTACAGTGACAGGCACGAGAGAAATCCTCTAGCTAGAATAGGGCCTTGTTCTCCCTTGCCTTTCACCATCACTTAGGCCTGTGCAAAGTGAATGTCCAACACCCCCATTTTGATCAGGTATTGCATATGTAAAGGACATGAGGTAATAGGCAGGGGAGAATCAGGCCCTGGGTTTGGAGCTATCAGATAGGAGGTTCACTGCTGTTAAAGGTGAATGGAAACTTCTTTTTTTTTAAATTAATGCAACATCTGAATCAGATGGCAGATGCCATCTCCCATAAGGTAACCTGAATGGCTTTTTATCCCGCAGTGTCGAAGATCAGGACTCCGAGCTGTTTTCTCCTACAACAGTTGATGGCATCACTAACACCTACGGCAGAGCAAGGAAGCTGCTGCATTCCATACTCCGATTTACCGGTCGTGACTGTTACAAGGGAAACAGATTCCTGACCTGGGGACTTGACAGTTAAGGAAAGAGGTGGCTGATTTCCAATGGTTGTCAAAGGCTACACAGATGGGTTCTGTGCATGTTCTGGAATCCCAAACAGTGTTTGTAGTTCAATGTAAAGATGTTATTAAATAACAAGGACACTCACACGTCCATAGCGGTAAGACTCTGCACTTTAAAAGACTACACAAAGTAACTGGTTAACTCCCCCAGCCCCACCCCGGGAGGCAGGTAAGCGCATTCTTATCATCTGCCTTTTTCAGATGAGTGACTGAAGTGCAGACAGGGGAAGTGACTTGGCCCAGATCAGTGTCAGTGCCAAGCCTGGGACTGTGGTGTTCCTGGGTCCCAGGCCCATGCCCAGACCACTATGCCATGCTGCCTCCAGTTCCCCTTTAACCTGTGCTCCCTCTGCTGGGCTGAGTGAATAACTGATGCCGAAGGGCAGGTCAGATTGTTCAGTGAGTTATTACATGTCACTTAACCCAAAGATTCCCAAACCACAGCCACAGAGAGCCAGCTGGTCACATGGTGCAGGCTCCTCCTGGTTTTTAGCTATTAAACTGCATTAAAAGAAATTAAACACCCATTAAACACTCTGCTAGGATTAAGTGCCCAGTTAATCAATGGCTATGGTTGCCACCGGCTGTTCTGTGATGGCGGGGAATAGGAAGGACGGCACGATTTGGGCAATGGTGGGGACGTGCCTAGCAGACAGTCTTCCTATGAAGCTATGCTTTGCCGTGAAAAAGCTTAAGAACCCCTCGTTTAATCAGACAGTCCTTTGAGGACACAAGCAGCATGGGCACATTGCAGGAGGAGCCATAAAGAAGGGAAATTTGCTGCCTGGGGACAAAAATAGGAACTGCAGCCTGAGTAGCAAACTATACCCCCACCTCCCCACCCCATGAGCACTTCTCTTGCCTCATGCCACTTTCAGCACATGCATCATCACGGGACACAGGACTAAGGAGATACATATCAGACAGACACGTACACAAACTCTCTCCCTGCTCCAGACAGGCTGGCAGAATAATAGTATTCAGCACATGTATAGTGCACTTGATACCTGGGAGGTAGGTCAGCATTATCCCCATTTCACAGATGAGAAAGGAGGGGAAGGGGCATGCCCAATGTCACACAGTGACTCAGCAGCAATCAGGAGTTCCCTGGTCCCAATCCCTTGATCTCACATTTGGTGTATCAGAACAGAACAGCCTCCCTGGAAGATAGAGCACGGGGATAACCCCAGTGGAGCCTCGCTAGGAATGCTGGATTCACTGATGCCCCAGCCTGCCCACTCCTCTTCACTTTGTACCTGATTGCTGCCTGCAGTGTATCCAGTCCAGCTAGAAATCACTCCAGCGAGAGCTCCCACCATCTCTCTCAAGACTCATCCTAATCCTATCTCACTGACCTTCCTGATTGTCAGCCTACAATTTCCTTTGGTTAATTTCATCTCAATCCTGATAGCTATAGCATCTCGTACCATCCTAACCCATTTCTCTCAGTCACAAGCACCTGTGGGTCTGTACGGTCCACAGTATTGGGACAGGGATATGACCTTTCACCTCTAGCGCAAGTGTGTGAATCCAGCCCCAGACAATAGTGACAAAGTCATTACACTCACTCTTCCCCCCGACTCCCAGCCTCAATGTGCCCCATCTCTGTCCCTCTGGCTGATCTTGGACTGGGGTTGATGGGCCCCAAGGGGAGCTGGAACCTGTCCTCTTTGGGGAGAAAGATTTGTTGGCAAAATGGGGCCTTTGAAGAGGAACCCCATAAAGTTCAGTTTCCCAGCATCCAACATCAGGACACAGGAAATCTATGCATAAGAATCTCTTTAGCCATCTGCTCCGAGCTGCTCCTCCAAATTCCATTTGCCCCCAACCACCACGCTCCCACCCCAGCAAGAATGCAGGAGCCTGTCCAGGCTCCTCAGAGACATGTGATGCAAGACCTATTCAGAGCAGCACTTGCAAGAAGGGAGCTGGGCCACTCAGCTTTTCTCCCAGAACTGTACATTTTATTGGCATGGTATATCTACCTTCCATAAGCTCAGTGCACACACACTCAGAGTTCCCTCTCATACACACACGCACACAGACTCTCACACGTTCTCTCCTCACTCTCATGTGTGTGCTCCCCTTGATTGCATTTCTGTAGGAACGGTACAGTTGCAGCTGTGTCCTATTTTTCTGTAGTTGATGACCTCAACTTCTTCCCCGCACTATGGGGACGGCTGTAATGTACGTCGTGTCTCGCTGGGGCTCAACTGCAATTCATCATTATTTTATCTGCTGGAATTTAATTGGATCCTATCAAACTCTCCTGATACTCCCTTTTCCCTTTAAACACTGCTGCAGGAAAGATAAATGTAGGCGCTGCTCAGAGAGCGCGCCTCGTTTTTTCCAACATTTCTGGGGTTGTAGGATCCAATCCTATTTCACTCTCCGTGGCTGGTTAATTAGAGATACATACACTGTAGGTGTGCAGCACTCATCACAGGGCATGTATGTATGATTTATGTTCCCCTATAAATATACTCCAGGCCCAGTAAAATACCGTCACAAACACCATGAGCCTTGGCAGTAATGCTTGGGCTTTGATTTTACAACACCTCTCTCTCTTTTACCATTCTCCTCTCCCCGCATCTTATTCAAGTTCCTTCCTTCAGATTCACCCGATCGAGAAACCTGACTTCAGCATGAACAGGGCCCAGAATATTATCAACAATAATCTGGAGACCCTCGGAATTAGGTCTGATCAAAGCACAAGCCAAATGTTTGCTCAAATCCACTTGAGGCCTTCTGACATCTGGCTTAGTATTAGCCATGGAAATCATGCGAGATCCCACCCACTCATCTACCCAGCCCCCAGTACTTACAGCACTATGGCACTGTAAGTAGCCCTCCGTTCAACACAGGAGGAAGTGTTGCTAGTGTTTGGAGTCAGGACTCTATTTCTGGTTCTGCTAATGGCTCGCTCTGCAGCCTTGGGCAAATCCCGTAATCTCTCTGTGCCTCAGTTTACCCACCCATACACGGGGACAATACCGCCTACCTCCCAAGTGTTGGGAGGCTTACTTAGGGTTTGCAAATAATTTGAGTGCTAGAGCCATGCATAGGTAGAATACAAACCAATCAGCTCACCAAAAGTATTTACATTCGGGATCCCTCTTAATTTCAGAGAAACCGTATAAGAATTCATAGAATCATAGACTTTAAGGCCAGAAGGGACCATTATGATCATCTAGTCTGACCTCCTGCACAACGCACACTACAGAATCTCACCCACCTACTCCTGTGTCTGAGCCACTGAAGTCCTCAAATCATGGTTTAAAAGACTTAGAAGGTGCAGAGAATCCTCCAGCAAGTGACCCATGCCTCACGCTGCAGAGGAAGGCGAAAAGCCCCCAGGGCCTCTGCCAATCTGCCCTGGAGGAAAATTCCTTCCCGACCCCAAATATGGCAATCAGCTAAACCCGGAGCATGTGGGCAAGACTCACCAGCCAGACACCCAGGAAAGAATTCTCTGTGGTAACTCAGATCCCACTCCATCTAACATCCCATCACAAGTCATAGGGCATATTTACCGCGAATAGTCAAAGATCAATTAATTGCTAAAACTAAGCTATCCCATCATACCATCCCCTCCATAAGCTTATCAAGCTTAGTCTTGAAGCCAGATATGTCTTTTGCCCCCACTACTCCCCTTGGAAGGCTGTTCCAGAACTTCACTCCTCTGATGGTTAGAAACCTTCATCTAATTTCAAGTCTAAACTTCCTGATGGCCAGTTTATGTCCATTTGTTCTTGTGTCCACATTGGTACTGAGCTTAAATAATTCCTCTCCCTCCCTGGTATTTATTCCTCTGATATATTTATAGAGAACAATCATATCTCCCCTCAGCTTTCTTTTGGTTAGGCTAAATAAGCCGAGCTCTTTGAGTCTCCTTTCATAAGACAGGTTTTCCATTCCTCGGATCATCCTAGTAGCCCTTCTCTGTACCTGTTCCAGTTCCGAACAAACAAACCCAGTAAGTATCAGCCTGGCTCCCCTCGCCGCGCTGGGACATGGGAAGAGCGTTCTCCAATCACAGGCCACTTTGCCGCCGGGATAAAAAGGAAAGGGGGGAACTCGCCGTTCCGTTCGTTTTCCAAAGAGGCAGTTATGCTGGCGGATGCCTCTCCACACCAGGAACACCATGCTGTAAGGGACGGAGTTCAAAGAGCCGACGGCTGGAAGCCAGAGATAAGATGCATGAAGGATGAGTGACTCTTCAGCTGTGAGTGAGGGGGGAACTGAACGAGAATGGCCCGAAAGGGCTTTCCACAGTTGACACAGCTGCTCACCACCAAGCGTGGCTTTTGTTAAAGGGAAAGGGAAATAGCTTAGCGCTACATTTCCCCTCAAAGTGCCCAGACTACAAACCCAAGTCTGAGCAGAAAGGAGAGCTGGTGTTTATTCTTATTTTACAATGTAAATGGACAGAACGTTTCTAGGCCCTCAGTGACTGACATTTCACCTTGGAAAGGAACATTCTCAGGAGAAAAAACTTGGGCCAAATCCATTCCTGGTGTAACTCCTTTAACCCATACTGGCTACACCAGAAATTTGGCCCCATATAATTAAAAACAACTTTTCCCTGTGTTACTAGCAATGCCTCAGATTATGAAAAACGATGCTGCTTTCCACCAGTGTGGCTGTTTACTGTTTGCAGCCGCTGGACCAGTGACACTGACTCTGTTATATGGCTGGCAGGTGAGCAATAGGGGGCAGAGGTAAGGGCTTGGGAGAACAGGATGGTTTACCTACACACATGTAAGAGACTGTATCAACTGTTTCAGAGTAGCAGCCGTGTTAGTCTGTATCCGCAAAAAGAACAGGAATACTTGTGGCACCTTAGAGACTAACAAATTTATTTGAGCATAAGCTTTCGTGGGCATCCGAAGAAGTGGGCTGTAGCCCACGAAAGCTTATGCTCAAATAAATTTGTTAGTCTCTAAGGTGCCACAAGTACTCCTGTATCAACTGTGAGGATATACAAATATTTATCAACCTTCCATTTCACACTATGGCACCGAGCTTGTGAACACTTTGCCTGCACAAGTAACTTTACTCACAGGTAGGTTTGCAAGATTGAGGCTAGTGTTCACCTCCACACTTTTACATGCTAAGGAGTTTTAAACTGCACAAAGGATACATATTTCAGTTTCAATGCATCACTATGTCTAATAATAAGGCTGAAGTTTGTCTCTTTAAGGATTTTAATTAACCAAAGCACTATATTTAAAGTTGACATGCAAAGAACTTTTTTTTTTTTAATTGAGCTTGTGCCCTGTTTTTGTTTCTTTATGATGTATAAAGAAAGCTCAAGGGCGGAGGGTTGTAGGGTCTTTTCTGCTTGCTTTTTACCCATACAAATATCAGGAATGTTATGTCTGGTGTCCCTTGGTTTTACTGGAGGACGGGATAGATGTCTCAGAGAATGCATATAGTCAGGTTTCATAACTTACTGGATGGAGTGTTGAATCTTTAACAAAGATGTCTTTTCTTCAAAATGTTAACTAGTCATTGGAGTTAGAGAAGTGTTACTAAAATTACACACAAGACAAAGCGTCTCTCAATTAAAAATGCCTTCCTCATTCAGCTTCCCTGGCACCTTTCAAGAAAACATCCCTAATCAGAAAAGCACTTAACCCCATGTTTGGGTTCCGCAAAAATCATGGGAATTAAGTCTATGTTTAAGGACCTTCCTGAATCAGAGGGCTCAATTACACAACTTTCTGTCTCTGGTGATTTCAGCATTTCACTAGTTCTCCAGTTACTAGAGTGTCTTCTGGCTAGACAAGATAACTTTCTAACATTGTAAACAAGTCAAATTTAAAACAAACAAACAAAAACACAGGAAAAGTTTCCAGCCTTCCTTATCCATCACAAAGAAACAACCCAGGGTAAGAACTCAATCCCTCCTCCACCCCCTACTGCAGGTCATCATTAATTATACTTAACTGCATGGAAAGTGTGAAGTGTTATCATCAAGCCAGATGGACCGAAAAAGGATAGAGGAGTAAAATTACAAAGAAGTGTGAATTTTAAGCACCCACTCTAAAGAACGGGCTGGCTCACTGCCTTCAAATGTTAAAACAGGCACTGAGTGTACCCTGAAAGTAAAGACAGGTCCTGTCATTTGAGAAAGATTTCTCTTGTGCAGAGTTAGAAGGGGAATGAAAATTGGATTTACAAAGGAATTCTGACTAGCCCCAAAAACAACAAGGAGTCTGGTGGCACCTTAAAGACTAACAGATTTATTTGGGCATAAACTTTCGTGGGTGAAAACCTCACTTCTTCGGATGCATAGAGTGAAAGTGCATCCGAAGAAGTGAGGTTTTTACCCACGAAAGCTTATGACCAAATAAATCTGTTAGTCTTTAAGGTGCCACCAGACTCCTTGTTGTTTTTGTAGATAAAGACTAACACGGCTACCCCCTGATACTTGACTAGCCCCAAAATCTCTATGATTTGTAACTCAAGGACAACTTGACCAATGTTCTACACCCTGCACACAGACATTTTGCTTTGCTATCAGGGCACATCTAATCATTTCTAGGCCAAACCTGTGTTTTCACACTAGCCAAATGGCAACCTCTTTGCAATTTTTAATTATGGAGATGTGGACTCCAAGCAGGAGATGCAGTGCTGTCCAAAGGATAAAGCATTGGACTGGGACACAGGAAACCTGGGTTCTCTGTCCCCCATCTGCCACTAAGCTGCTGTGTGATCTTGTGCAAGTCCCTGCACACTCTCTGTGCCCATATCGTTTCTTCTCTGTTCCGCCTTTCAGGTCTTTGGGAGCAGGGACTACCTCTTACCAGGTGTCTGTACAGCACCTAGCACAATAGCCCCACTGTAACACAAATAATTCATAAGAGTGGATGGTTCTAGAGTTAAGCATTGTAAGTTCTGGAACAGCCTTCTAAGGGGAGCAGTGGGGGCAAAAGATATATCTGGCTTCAAGATATAGGGGGGAGGGATAGCTCAATGGTTTGAGCATTGGCCTGCTAAACCCAGGGTTGTGAGTTCAATCCTTGAGGGGGCCACTTAGGGATCTGGGGCAAAATCAGTACTTAGTCCTGCTAGTGAAGGCAGGGGGCTGGACTCGATGACCTTTCAAGGTCCCTTCCAGTTCTAGGAGATGGGATTAATTTAAGACTAATCTTGATAAGTTTATGGAGGGAATGGTATGATGAGAGAGCTTAATTTTAGCAATTAATTGATCCTTGACTATTCGCGGTAAATATGCCCTATGACTTGTGATGGGATGTTAGATGGGGTGGGATCTGAGTTACTACAGAGAATTCTTTCCTGGGTGTCTGGCTGGTGAGTCTTGCCCACATACTCAGAGTTTAGCTGATCGCCATATTTGGGGTTGGGAAGGAATTTTCTTCCAGGGCAGATTGGCAGAGGCCATGGGGGTTTTTCACCTTCCTCTGCAGCGTGGGGCATGGGTCACTTGCTGGAGGATTCTCTGCACCTTGAAGTCTTTAAACCATGATTTGAGGACTTCAATGGCTCAGACATCGGTTACGGGTTTGTTGCGGGAGTGCGTGGGTGAGATTCTGTGGCCTGCATTGTGCAAGAGGTCACACTAGATGATCATATTGGTCCCTTCTGACCTTAAAGTCTATGACTCTAAAATACATTCGTGTTTCAAACAAAACCTGCTGGTTGGTGCCTAAACTAAAGAGCCCTCATGTTCCTTTAAATAAAAGCTCCAGGCGCAGTGCAGTTAATGCATCGTTGAGGGAATGCACAGAGCTGCTCTGAAAATACAGAAGTTACCTTTTGCCCCTAGCATTTCCCATCATCCCTGTTCGCAGGCAGTAGTGGAATGGAAAGAAATCAGCACAGAGTGTCAGTAATTCCCATCCCCATCCCCCAAAACCCCACCTACTCGCCCCCAGTCACGGCAGCATCTCTCCCAGGCTTTGCATTTTTATAGACACAAGCTTCTCCCACGGGCTGTGTAACAGATACAACCTTCAAGACCCATTAAGCCAGTGTTCCCGCTACCATTCAACCATGCCATTTATTTTTATATTTTGCCCATCAGTACCCAGCATCCCAAAGCGCTTCAGAGTGAACTAAGCCAACCCATACGCTACAAAACCAGGGACAGTTTAAGAGAAGATTTAGCCCTCTTAACTCCCACTGAAGCCAGCAGGATCGAGGATCCACTCAGCACCTCACCGGATTGGACCCCAGCGAATTGATTCTGCGTCTCCAGGGGAGGAGAGAAAGAACAAGTCAAAAGAGTGAATTCCCCGGGAGGGGAGAGCCCATGACTGGAGGGCTGGAGTGAGCTGGCAGGAGGGAGGCTAGGGGCAGGGAGGTGGGATTGAGAGCAGAGGTGCAGAATAAACTGGGGAGGGAAGGAGATGGCGACAGGGTGGCTCCTCAATAAATGCTCATGGATGAATACCCACCTTAAGGCTGGGAGATCACCGACGCCCACCACCTCTGTGCTTCTCTCACATTTTCTGCCTGGCTTCCTTCTTTCCCACTCTGTTGAGAGCAAACCCCACCAGACCCTCTGGCAGGGACTGGAGCGCTGAGGCGGGGTGCGAACACAAAACTGCTCTGACCTCCTGGGGAGCACAAGGGCAAGGACCCAGCTGTGCTTGGCAGCTCTTGGGAAACACCCCGAGGATGCTGGGTAATGAGCAGATCAGCAAAGGAAATGCTGGCTTCTGTGATTCTGTGATGTGAGCCCTGATCCTACCAACACTCAGGCAAGTGTGTAGCTTTACTCATCTGAGTAAGCCTATTGACCTTAACAGGACTACTTGCATGAGTAAAGCCAAGCCGGCGAATAAGCAATTGCAGGAGCAGGAGCTATATGACCTTTCCCCATGCACCAGCTGCATCTGCACTGTCTTTCCCCAAAGAGCCATCCCGCGGGTGCGCTGGGTGGCTACCCGCCGATGGATGTGGCTGGCACACTGGTAACGTCTCTCTGCGCTGGGCTCAGCCTCTGTGCAGCCTCGCTGTCCTGCAGTGACTAGGAAACCTCATTCCTCCCTCCTCCGCAGCTGACAAATGGCTCCTCCAAAGCACTTGCGCTGCCAGGCTGCAGAATCCCCCAGCCTCCTAATCAACCCATTTCAAGGCTTGCGAGCACTGGCAGTTGGGATGCGATTAGGCCTTGTACAGGAGCCTGTGTGTTGCCGTAACAGCCCCCAGATGGCTGAGCAGGTATTTTGTGTAATTGGCCTCCTGCTGGGAAAATGGCCGTTCCGCTGACCTCCAAAGAGTCTCTTACAAGACTCTGATAGAGACGGAGCAGCAGAGCTATCCACGATGCAGGACTGAGAGTCCAGCCCGGGCGTTCCTCGCTGGGGGAGCAGTCTGATCTCTCTCTGACTGACTGACTGACTGACACAGACACACACACACGCAAGACAGCATGGACTTCTTCATTCAGTTTTTCTTCAGACATTTAAAACTGGACTACATGGAGTCCTGGAAAACAGACTGAGCCCACCAGTATGAGGTCAAGGGGATGGATAAGATGGGACCTGATGTGCCTTCACTATCTCTACAGGGCAAAGCCCTGGTGGAGGACAACCCTGCACCGGCCCCACAGAGGGAAGGGCAAAGTGGAGCCTGACCAGGTTGCTCCAGCTCTGCACTGGCTTCCTCTCTTCTCCCAGATACAGTTCAAGCATCTCAGCCTCACCTGGACAGCATTCCCCAGCCCTCCCTGGACCCAGAACCTTGCCAAGCTGCCAGGAGAGAAATGGCTGAGACGGGCGCGGGACTTAGGGCTCACCACGGGGAATGGAGGGCAGGAGTCAAGGCTCGCTAGCTGTCTGTGAGGTGGGATTTAAGGCTTGCTAGGCATGGGCAGCATTTAGGGCTCAGTGGCAGACAGGTGGAGGACAGGATGGAATTTGGGAGAGCTCCCCAGGACGGAAACGGTGATGTGAAGGAGTCAGTGACCCTTTGAGAATCTGAAAAACACTCTCTCTCGAGCCCATTTATAGCTCGCATTCACAGCCACGTCTGTGTGGAGTGCTCTCACACACACAGGACCGTGGCATCTCACAAGTTCAGCTGCCCTATGCTGCTTCCTCCCACCCCACATCTGCCCCTCACCTGAACTCATACACCTCCGTGTGCGACTTCAAGCCATTTTACAGCTGTGAGCAGGCTCTGTTCCAAGCCCAGCCTCAGCCCAGCACACGTACACTGGGTAAGTGTCCCCTCCCCTTTCCCGTTAAGTTAGACGACAACAGAATGTAGATCTTAGCCTGAGTTTTCTCCCATGAACAGTTTCTTCCTAGGAGTTTCCCTGCAGACCCCTCGGTACCAGCCTCCAGTCACCTCTCTACCAGAAAATGGTTCAGACGTTTTATACCGCTGGGTCGGGTCCCAGGCTGTCAGCAGCAAAGGCATAGCTGCCCCACTGCCCACCAGCCCGGGCCCATCCAGGGAAGGGGGCAGCTGTCCTGCTGCCAACCAGCCGGGGCAGAACATAGCTGATAGTTTAAGTAGCAGATCCATCTGGGTGGAGAGCATCTCCTCTCCCCCAGACACACTACATACATCATGGGCAAAGAATCCCCTTTGCCGAGCTCTCTTTCCCAAACCCAAACTCACAAGTGCACAGAGAGAGAGAGAGAGACACACACACACACTGTGACGTTCTCCAGGCCCAGCCTAACACCCCCCAGTGAGACCTGCGAGGGGGAGCAGAGGAAGGAAAGGCTGTCTCAAGCAAACAGCAGCTTTTCAATAACTTCTAAATGTCACTTGTGCAGCTGAAGGATGGGAGAGCAGGGAGCGCGTCTCACATCGGGCTGCAAACGAGTTTCATGGTGCGAGTGACGGAAAACAAATTTTGAAAGGATTAAATGAGAAAGCGAGGGAGGAGGGGCCCCTTTCATGCAGATGAGGAAAGGTCGGTACAGAGCCCAGCAGGTCAGCAGCGGAACCGTAGCAGCAGTATTCCTTAGAGGTGAATGGAGGATTGATACTTTAGATCTGTCTGTTCGCAGCATCAGCGCTCTCTGCACACAGAGCTTCCCAGAGGGACAATGTGGCCTGGCTGTGAAAGCCACTCTGCTCCTCATCCCATCCAGGGGCAGAGCAGGCCAGCCAAGAGGGGTGCATCGGCAGAGGCGTTTGTGGGGGATATTGGGACTGCTGGAGGTCTAGACAGAGGGTGCACTGGCAGAAGAATAGGGGATGGGCCTGAAATGCATCGTCAGAGCTGGGGAAGAGGAGCTGGAATAGCAGGGGAAGAGGTTCAGCATTGAGGGGCATTGGCAGAGTGCTGTGTGAGAGCTCAGGAATGGAAAAGCAGAGGGGCTGGAGGGCAGGAGTGAGGGGTGTTGGTAGAGGTGTGTGTAAGAGCTCAGGACTGGAGTAGTAGCGGGGGCTGTAGGTCAGGGTTGACAGCTATCGGCAGAGCTGTGTGTGGAAGGCCAGGGGTGATGGGCAGCAGCCAAACAGGCTGGGAAAGTGTGACTGGACATGTGTGAGCGCGTGTGAGTGAGTGCAATGCTGCTTGCAATAAGGAATTAACTCAATTCCACTTGTAAAGTGGGATCATTCCACGTAAGGGAAAATCAAGTGCAAACAGGGAAGGAGGGAAGCAGGAGCAGAGTCTCCAACTCCAGCCCAGCTGGCTCCAGCCCAGGCTACTTTCTTTGGCTTTCATAAGCAAATTTCCTTGGAAATTCTCATAAAGCATGGGAGGGTCCCCCCTGGGGTCGGTTTGGCTCCACAGCAGAGGAGGGAGGGGTGTTGGTTCTGCATGGAACAATTCCACCAAGCAATCTCTCCTTGCAGCTGGGAGGGGAAAGAGACAGGGAAAGGAAAAGACAGAGACTGAGGGGGAGAGGGGGAGAGAGACAGAGCGCGAGGAGCTGGAGAATCTCTCCGAAGGCCCCATGGGCACCATGAACCTACATTTTCCACCTGCCGATCAAGCATGAAAGAGACAAAAACCAGCCAGGGAACAAGCAAGGCAGCTGGGGTGACCTTTAATCCGTGGAGTTTGTGGGGCAGGCGGAGAGGAACGACCTGGAAGCGAAACACATTCTGTCTGGAGAAGTGCCAGGGGAGGTGTCACAGACACTCTGCAGGCAGGAATGGTGTTCACACACACCCTGCGATGGAAGAGCAGCCCAGGCCCGGCAGGGCAGGAGCGTGGACTCACCGAGGTGTTCTGGCACTGGATGCTGGTGCTGTTGAAGCGCAGAGCTGTGACGCGGGTGGCGCTGCCAGGGATGTGGAAGATGCATTCATAGTTGCGCTGGCCGGACTGTGGCTGTGGCAGGTTCTTGGCTGTCAGAGTGATGGGCTTCACCACGCCCACAGGGATGTAGATCTGGGTGGAGGGCAGAATCTGTGGGCAGTCCTGCGGGAGGAACAAACAGCAGGCCATGAACTAGTGAGACAAGGCACAGTAACCCCCCGACCTGGGAATGCTGGTCACCGCCAGCACCGAGATACTCCAGACTCTACTGAGAAAACACCCATACTGATGGGCCAGGAAAATACCATGAGAGATGGTTGTGAGTGCAGGAATTCACGGCTGCTTTGACCAAGGCTTTGCATACTCGGCAGCATGCAGGACCTACCTTCTGCAGCACGGCCCCCTGGTTTCCACTGCAGCCCAGTGCGGCAGGCTGGGAATTCGGCGGCAGCTTTGGGCTAACACAGAAATGGGACAATGTCAATGTCCTCATGTCACTCTGTCCAATGTTGAATCCGTTTCCCACGGCCCCAACATTTGCCATTTTTAATGAGCAGTAGGATACAGCTGTGCAAAAATAAGGCCCAACTGTGTTACAGACTGTTGGGCCGGCAGGGAGACTGTGGGAGGCAGGTTGGGGTTGTGGGATGAGCTTGTTAGCTGCATGTTTCTGGTAAAACGATCAGCAGTGAAGTAGGCGTTGACATGTTCGTTTTCATCATTAGGTTTCAGAGTTAACACACGGAGGTGCACTTTCTCGGGTTACCCTTCTCAGAGCTACTGTTTCAGCTATCAATGCATCAGTTTCTGTAAGTTCACATTTGGAAAGATTTTGAACAACCACTGAGGGTTAGGAAAGCTGGGTTTCTGGAGCACATTTCTGTGGCAAGGGGCGGATTCTGCAGCAAATTTTGCAAGAGGGACAGGCTTCCCCCTCACCCGCTTTCCTCCCACACCCCCAGCCCCTGTCCACGACCTGTCCAACCAAGAAAAAGAGGAGACCGGTTTTAGAGCCCATCAAGGACACCCCCCACTCAGCCAGAGGGGGCACTGCTCAGCAGTACCAGGCCACGTTACCCAGCACGCAGTCACTGCCATGCACCACTCAGCTCTGTCACATGCTGTACAGATCCCACCCTCCTCACACTTGTGAGCCTGCCGGGCACCTGTTCTCACTCCTGTGCAACCCTCTCTCTAGGGCAGCGCCAGGTCCAAGTGTGGTCTCTACCACAGACACTGCTGGGCCCAGCCAACTCAGGCTAGCAGCCTGGAGGGGAACAGACGACAAACCAGCTCGCACTGAGCCCCCGCCCTACCCGCTAATGCCGGGCTTCCCGTGGAGCATTCCAGCTGGGCATGGGCAACTAGAGCCAGCAAAGGACAAGTGAGCCCCAGGCCAGCCTGTAGGCCCCGGGAAAGAAGCAGCTCTTCACTGAAAGCTGCAGGTCTATTTAGAAAACGGAGAAGGGAAACTGAGACTAAACACTGACTGGAGCCAGGCACACAGCAATCCAGGCAGCCAGGCAAAGTTACCCCCACCCTCACCGCCTTGCCAGTGCATCTCCCTCCTGACCCACAGCCCCCCTGGCTATTCCAGTCTTGGGCCCCACACAGCTCTGCCACTGCACCTCCCTCCTGACTTACAGGCCCCCTATTTCAGCCATGGGCAATCTTGCTGAACTCCAAGCAAGAATCACGTCTAAAATAAGTACCATAACCCATGAGGATGGAGAGTTGAGCATGCTACAACTTGTGGGCCCGACACTAACCCATCTGTGACAGCCCGAGTGAAGCTTGCCAAGAACAGAGCCCTGACATTCCAGGAGAAGGAAAATCCTGCCTTGAACATTCCCCATGAATCCTAAGCTGCAGAAAGCCCAGCTGGCCCATGAGGCCCTACAAATAAACAACAGAGCCAACTCCGGCTCTCCCAGCAGGTCTGACCTAGAAATCCAGCGCAGCCCTTGCAAAGGAGAAGCAGAGCATTCAGTTGTGGGATCTGCATAAAGCCACTTCCAGCCAAGAGGGACTTAACCAAGTGCCCACCAGCTCTGCCTGGCAGAACAGCCACATGCAGACCCCATGGAGATCGGCAACACTAGTGCGGGGCTCCACTGATTGGTGGCAACATCCACTCAGCAGATCAACCCAGTCCCAGAAAGGAGGGTGTCATGCACGATGGATGGCTCAGAGCTGCACCGGAAGCTGAATTTATAGCTGAGCGAACTGGGAGCTCGGAGGAACAGCAACTAGCATTTGAGCCAGAGCCTCATCTTGCCAGTCTTCTGCAGCAGCTCAAGGGAGAAGCGGTCGGGGGTCGCACTAATGCAAAAGTGAACTTTTCGCAGCATTCAGTTTCAACACTCAGGCTGCTCTCTGGGGATCCCCCAGGCCTGTCTGCAAAGCACAGGAGAGCGGGCAGAGAGCAAAAATAAACGGGTCTGGGCAGAACAACAGCTCGGTATTCCCGAAGGGCCTCGCTTCGGCAACAATAGCCTGATGCAATCCCCAGGCCAGCCTTGCAGGGCCCGGCGGGGGACAGCTACTCTTAGCGGCACTGGCTTTAAATAGGGGAGAGAGAATAACATGTTTTGAAACGAATACCGGTCCAAGAACAGAAACTACACTTTGTTCAGGGATCTGCAGCAGCTTCTCCTGGCCGCCCTGATGGGAGCAGGGCGGGTCGGCCTATTCCCCAGCTGCAGCCTTCACAGCTCTCACCTGACACCGTGATGCTAATTCCAATAAGTGGGGCTGGAACCAGAGGCAGGAATAGCAATGACTGAGGTGCCATTCCACTGAGGAAAGCTATTCCCAGCACCACTGCCACTGCACATCTCACCTGAGCACCGAGAAACACTTTACAGACATCCTTAACCACCACAAACCCCTGCACCCCCAGGTCAGCAGAGAACCAGCACCATTTGAGAAGAACCAGACCAACTTGCCATGTGCTCCATCTCCCTGAGGCCAGTGCAGGCTTGGGCCCTGCAGCACATTTCCTAGGGCACTGTCCCACCTGCTTTCCAGAGCCCCAAGCAACAGGGCTCCCATCGCCTCTCTTGGGAGATGATTGCACAGCCTGATCCTGGTCGCCACTAGCAGGTCTGATCATCTCCCTTTTGCAGGTGGGGAAATGAGGCGTAGAGAAGGAAAGTGACTTGTGCAATGATAGAATCCAGGAGTACTGACTTGCAGAGATCCATGCTCTAGATCTCGCTCCCCAGTGACGGTGGATGGGCTCATTTAGGGCTCCGGTTTAGAGCCCAGACACGTCATATTTTACTTACAATGCTGCAGATCCTCTCCAGGCCACCAGGAGACAGACACCTGGCCCTGGGTCGGGGACTTGCAATAACATCTCGGCTCTGCCAATAATCCCGATGCCCTGGCAATGCCCCCACTCTGGATATACCTGTCCCTCCGGCGGGAACCTCCAGGGGATGCCCAGCTCCATACATTCGCTCAGGAGCGCTCTGAAATCTGCCAGCACTGGATCACAGGATGGAATCAGGATTCAGAGAGCAGCAGCCGGGTCTGAAACCCCACAACCTCCTGGCTGGTGCTGGCTCCTATCAGCCATTTGCTCAGGATGGGATGTGAGCTTCTGATGGGGTTTTAGCGCTCTGTACAATCCTCCTGCAGTTCAGGGAGGTATGGTGGGTGGCACAGCCTTCCTGGCCAGGAATCCACACACCCTCAGGAGCTTCGTTTCTCCTCTTAAACAAGACCCGAAACCCCTCCATTTCCTTGCCTTCAAGGCCCTGGGTAACTGCTCACCCACCCTGCTCCCATCTCCCCCAAGTCAGCCTGGACTGCCTATGTCTGCTTCTCCAACAGCCACCAGTGCAACTTCTCCCTAGGCATGGAATGCTCTCCCAGAGATGGTCGACAAGCCCACTGCCCTTAGACCTAGCGCCCTCCTGAAGACCCTCTCCCACCTTCACCAGCAATTCCCCGACTGACCCTTAAACAATTGGCTTGTGCTCCCTGAAGCCTCTGTTGAGTAACTGTGAGAGCCGATTGCTATAGCTCCCTACCCTGCTAGCTGTTCTGTTACCCCACCTTGCTCAGGCATGCCTGGGTGCAACAGAGAATGGGCCCCACAGCGCACACAAACAGAGATAATGCTCACGCTCTCTAACATGAACTAATTCTTCCTTACGTGCACATGTGTGCACTCGCTCTCTCTTACACACACACACACCCACACCCACAGAGTTAATGCTCTCAAACACACACACACACTCTCTCTCTCTCCCACACTCTCTCTCTCTCCCATTTTGCTGAAGGAGCCGAATCCACCAGCTACGTCACATATTCTGCATCTGCCGGGAGATTTGTCTCATCCAGCAAAAAATCTCACCCTGCTCCAAAACAGGAAACACCTGGTGCTGGGAGTCCTTTCCAGTGAGCCGCAGGCCCTGTCACTCCAGGCCAAAGCATGTGATGAGGTTTCCTCGGGGGGGACTGGCTGTGACTCTACCCTGCCCTCCCCTTGTGTGGTGGCCAGGGGATTTTAACAACTCCTTCCTCAGCAACTTTCAAGCATCAATTCAAAGGACTGATGAAACTTCCCATGCAGTCAGTTAACTCCTGCCATGCTGGGCAGGAAGACTCCATACAGCCCAAAAAGCTCTCCACCCAGCTCGAAGGCCTACACCGCATTCCCCTCCAGCTCCCCCTTCCAGACTCCACTACCTAGGAGCAGGGCACGTGGAGAGTTAGGTTGGTCAAAAATTTTCCATTTTTCTCCAAGGGTTTTCAACTAACTGAAATACTTGGTGGCCATGTCTGCTGCCCTCAAAAACTGGAGACCTTTAATTAAAAACAAACAAATGCCAAAATGTTAAATTTTAACTTTTTCAATGAAAATTCATAATTTTCCACAGAACTCCCCCGCCCCTGTTTCCCAAACAGCTCCAGTCATGGAGTTGCAGCACCCCACAGATATTCCCCCACACAGTCCAGATGGGTCCCGGCCACTGAGACGAGAGTGGATGGCAACCCTGGCTGGAACCTCCCAAACTCTAGGGGCAGTGCCTGGGGGCCAGGAGGTGCAGCAATTGGCTACGAGGCAGAACCTGTTCCAGCTGCCTGGCTGCACCCCCGCCCTGCCTCCTACGCCGGGCCTCGCTCCTCTCCATCTGTATCTTGCCATCTCTGGGCCATTCTGACCCTCTCTCTTCCCTTCCATCTGGCTGCTTCTCCCTGTCCCTCAGCTCTCACACTCTCTCCTCGCCCTCCATCTGTCTATCCCCCCGCCCATCTCTATCGTTTTCTGTCTCCCTTCCCTCCACGTTTGGGTATGTGTCTCTCTCTTTGCTTTCCGCCACCTCCATCTCTGGCTATGTCTCTCCCCACCCCACCTCCCCACTTCTCTCTGCCTCTCCCTCTATGGACTGCTTCTCTCCTAGCTGATTCCTTCACCGGATGAGTCCAGCTCTCACTGGCAGGGGAATGGCTGTGGTATATGCACAGTTCTACCCCGCATCCCCAGGAAGTGCCGCTAACAGACCCATGCCCGCCTACCCATGCTAGCATGACAGTACACTGTAAGGAACCAGATTAAGCCATGCCAGGTCCTCAGCTCCCAGCACACTGGGGCAGCTGGGAATCTGGCAGCCACTGCTCTCATTGGGGGAAATGCACTGGAGGACTTTGCTGAAGCCCCCACCCAGCCCACCCCAAATTCCTCTGGGAATTTGTGCCAACTCAGCTTACATTCCCCCTCAGTAAGGGACCACCATCTGCCCTCCCAAAACTGGTGGGGGGGCCCTCATCTTCCTTTAGAAGGATTGGAACAGCCACCAGGTTGACCAAACCTCCCCCTCTTCCCCCAGGGCTGGTCCCTGCTTTCAATATAATTAGCCCTTCCCTCTGCTTTGATCCCTGTCTGCCGGCCTGCTTTAGAGCAACTCTGGGCCTAGCTGGCTCTGAGTTGGGACCTGGGCTGCCCCCTAACTGAATTGTGGGTGCATTAGTGCATGAAGGAGTCTTGGGAATCCAGCTCAAGCCAGAGAGAAGGGGTAGGCCTGGGAGGCTGGGAAAGGGGTTGAGTTGGGAGGTTCGGAGGTGGAGAGTGTTTTAGCAGCTGATGGGGGTCAGCTGGAGAGCACATCAATGGCCTGAGGAGAGGTGGTCTTGGGTTAACAGGAGCATCACACGACACAGGGTAAGGTGGTTTGGACACATGGGGGAAGGGGGTGGCTTGTCCTGCGGGTGTGGGTGGCTGGTGCAGTCGGCAGCTGGGGGCCGGGTGCACCATCTGGTTCCATTCCTGGTCTTACTCCCCAGGGCTGTCAGTGCTGCAGAGGCCAGGCTGGGGGTCTGGTGGTTAGGGCTCTGCACACTGCCATAAGGTCTGGAGGAGAAGGGAAGACCCTGAACTCATTGCCAGCCCCGCCCCTTGCTCTGTGGGTTGGTAGCATTGGAGAGTCGCTCCCTACTACCCCCTAGAGTCATAGAATATCAGGGTTGGAAGGGACCTCAAGAGGTCATCTAGTCCAACCCCCTGCTCAAAGCAGGACCAGTCTTCAGACAGATTTTTACCCCAGTTCCCTAAATGGCCCCCTCAAGGATTGAACTCACAACCCTGGGTTTCGCAGGCCAATGCTCAAACCACTGAGCTATCCCTCCCCAAGCTGGCTGAAGGAGGCCCTGCCAGGTTCCCAAAGGAGGCCATCCTCCACCCAGGAGCTTTGATCCTTTCTGGGGGAAGGCAGAGGAGCTGCGAGTCTTTCCAATGCTTCAGGGATGCCCCAAAGCCCGACTGGGTCTCCACAGCTCAGAGCAGCACCTGCTCCTGGGTATGGGGGAAGAGCTGACTGCATTCAGCGCAGGAGCTCTCCACAGATCGTTGCAGCCTTCAGAGCACAAGTCTTCCATGGTCCTCCCCAATTCTACGTCAAACTCCCCTCCAGCAGACACACAGGACCCTGTCTCCGCAGAGCAGCCTTTTACTAAAAGATCATTCAGTCCGAAGGGCCGATCACATTCCCCAGCCACCGCTATGAGTGGGAAAGTGGGGCGGGAGATGGGAGCTCCTGCTCTTCCCCCATCATCACGGCCTTCCCTCCCGCCGTACTCCTAGGGAAAGCCCAGGGGGGTCAAAGAGCAAAGCCCAGGGATTCCAAGCCCACCAATGGCCTCAGGGCAGGGGCTTAATTCTCACTAGCAGCAGGAAAGCAGGAGGGTGCTGGCTGTTCCCAGGCACAGCCTGGACAAACACAAGGACACATGCAATGAGCGATCGCTCCTACCAACCCGCAATCCCTCCTGGCCTGCTCTCATGAACCAGCAAGCACCTGCTGTGCTGCCCAGCTTTCCATACACGCCCCATGTAGACCGCATCTTCTGTGCTGCCAGTGCCCAGGAGCCCCCAGGGGAATGCGCTGCTCCTCTGCTGAGTGTGCCAGACTGGCGCAGGTAGAATACACCCATTGGGCTGCCTCATGCAGCAGGCGCCTTGCAGTGCGCCCCTGATTACAAGGAGAGCTTACTGGGCAATGACAGCACAGCAGGTACAAGAGGAAAACCAGCAAGGAAAGGGTTAACCCTCTGATTGGGGGCAGGAGATTTCCATTACCTCACTGGCCACACTCAGACAAGCTGAAATTCAGCCAGACCAAGCCCCGCTTAAAATAACTCGGAGGGTTAGACACACACCCACAAAAGGCTAGAAATTCAGGGTCAGGTTGAGTCTCTGTTCTTAATTTGACCCACAGGCGATGGCCCAGTACCAAGGAGGACGGCAGCAACCTCTACACACTCGCGGGGCTCATCAGGATCTGTGTCTGAACCGCTCTCATTTGAAAACCTCCAGAGAACAGGCTTTGTAGGTAGAGGGGCAGGACTTGCTGGTCCCAGCCAGGAGGGGCATCCTGGCAGACAGTTCACCACCCCTGCCAGGATCTGCAGAGGCTACCCCAAGTGACAGTGACCTCAACTGAGCTGTTCCAAGCCTCACACCAGGCTTAGGTCCTGCCTGAGTCTAGCCCCAATGGTTGGCCAGGGCCAGCTCTCACCCATGCTGGAAGTTACACACGGTGCCTGTTCTCAAGCTTGGGCCTCTGGGAAGGGCCTATATCCCACAAAACAAGAGCCTGAGGATATTTCCAGATGCTTTTAGGATCATATCTCCAAACGTAACTCCAAACTTCTGCCTGCCGAGGTTTGCACATGCAGACACAGCTAATGTGTGCACGCAGAACAGGGAGTTATGCGGCTAAAGGGCTGTGAGCGCTGACCGTACAGTTTGCAGGTGCGATTTTGGAGTTGGCCGAAAATGTGAGCCGTGAAGTGCAGCTGCTATGGAAAACAGCATCGTTGGGCTCGGTGTTTATTGGGCCTCACTGACTCCAGATCACATATTCGAGATATTATGAAGTATACAAGACCCGGTCCTTCTTGCCTTGCTCATGGAAGCAGCCCCATTGACTTCTGTGGGAGCAGCAGGATCAGGTCCATTGACTTCCATAGGCCACTTGCACGAGTAAGGCATGTAGGATCTGGCCTATCATAAATAAAGTCGCTCCCTCACACGTAAGCGGCCGTTGCACAAGAGTAATTGTGCTGCTGATGGCTGGGCTCTGGATGAGTAATTGCCCAGTTCTCCGCTTCCTTCCTGGAGGGCCCAGGCTCCCAGAAATGACAAAAGAGGGGAAAAAGAAAAATGAATGGTTCGTCGCTGGGAGCTTGACCTATTCAATGCCGAGCAGACGCTCGTCAGCCCAGAGCGGCTGCAGTGACAGGAGTCAGGGTGGAAACGACGCAGCGAGAGGGAAGTGAAAAATACCAATGAGGGCGCCTAGGCTGCACTGGCACTCACGGTCGGATCCATCTAACTCTGCACGTGAGCCACCCACGGGGTGGAACCAACTCACAGCTACTCCAGAGGGGCACCAGCCTATACGCCCCGTGCTGGAGACTCAGGAGACACCAGCCGCAAGAGATGAAGAGGAAAGGCTCCCAACGGTTATGGGGAGGGGGCTCACTGAGAGGAAACTTCTGCTCATCCTAAGCATGGGAGCAGAACTGGACGGGGCAGGGGAGTTAACTGGCCGGGCTATTGGCAGGTCCCATAGTTGATGTGGGGGGGTGAAGGCCAACCAAGGGGTATATGTGAGGAATGGCTGGGGATAGGAAGCAAGCATCTCTGGTGGGAGGAGGGCAGGAGGAAAGATCTCAGAACTGTGGAGGGGTGGCTGCGGGAAAGAGCCTGTGAAATGAGGTGGGGGTCAATGACGTTGGGGGGGCAATGTTCTGGTGAATCTAGGCCTTCTCCCAAGTCGGAGGACTGACTGGGTTCTATAAGAAGATGCCCTCTGCTGAGGGGGCGAATGTCTCTGAGCCAGCTGGAATTTCATAAACCCGGAGTGAGGAAAACAAGAGGGAAATCTTAGCTGCTTTCTATACATGGGAGGGTACAAGCTTTAATCTCCCCTGCTGCCTGGGCCCAGTCCGAGCCTGGGATCCCTGATGTGATATGAGTTCTGCCAGATCTCAGCCTCCCCACTAATGGGCAGACGGGAGAGAAGTTCCCGAGGTCACTTTGTCAAGTGCTTTCCCCAGTAAGAAACACATTTGAACCATCCCCCTGAAGAAGGCCCATTGCTTCTTTCTTGGTACCATACTCCAGCAGAGAAAGGGGAAAGCACCTAACAGGTGTCTGGATGGAAGGGGGACAACACACACCACATCCAAAACAAGGATGAAGATTGTGCTCAGAAAGCCTCGTTATTTCTAGCACTCTCCACTAATTGCTGGGGGAAGGCAAATGGGAGGCCTGACTTCCCAGTGTTGCTAATTCCTCCTCCAATCCAGAGAGGCCCCTCCAAGAGCAAGTGCTTTTTCAGCCTGCCTTCAGAACAGGATGGCTCTAAACCGCAGAATGGCAAGCTAACCTCTGTGCCTAACATTGAGGGCTGCGTGTCCAACAGACAGAAACGCAAGCGGCAGGTCGATCTCCGGGGGCAGACAGCCAAGGAAACCATCAGAATGCAATGCAGTGCTGCTTTTAAGCTGATCAGCACCATTTCATAGCGGGGGAGGAGTTTATGACAGTTTGAGTCCAACAGGAACGCACTCGTTTTAAAAGCAACCTCGAAAGCACCTCTCTCAGGTATTTACAAGTACTTGTTCCTTGTAGTGTATCAGCAAGCCAGGACCAAGCTGGGGGGTCTGATTCCCAGTTCACGCAGACATACTCATGCTAGCTCTCATCTGACCTTGCACACTACAGATACTAGTGTGGCCACAGTAGTATGGGCAGTGGCAGTACCGTGCTAGCCGTCCCGAGTACAAACCTGCCTGAACCCCGCGGGTACATATGCAGCCTGTGCCACCACTCACGGCTGCCGGCGGTACCACAACTACACTATTTTTAGTGCACTAGCTCAGATGAGAGATAGCATGAGTATGTCTCCTCCAGCTGGGAATCACACGTCGTGCCAATGTAGCCTTAGGGAGAGTCTGTGTGGTGACAGTAGCACAGGCTGTGTTACTCCACCTGGGAGCTAGAGAGAACCACAGACTCTGGCTGAGCCCAGAAATTCATCACAGCTAGGCGCTGCCTCTTCTCTTCACCCCTCCCTCACAGTATTCAGGTGCATAAGTGTTAGACGCTGGACGAGGTGAACAGGTGCAGTTCAATCACAGTAAATCGGTCACCAGCCTCTGGGCGTCTGGAGCATCCCAAAGCACCCGTTAGGGCTTGCAGAGCCCCAGAAGCGCACACACCACAAAGGGTCACTGCTCTAACCACTAGACATTTCCTTGCCTTTGGAGACTCAGTCTAAAGCTTCCAGCATGGGAAAGGTTAGTGCTGCCTCTGACAAAACCGAGCTGCAAAGGGGAAGCGATGGAAGGGCTGAAGGGAAACGGTTCTAGGCAAGTGGCAGTTTTTAATAGAGCGCTCATAACACATGGCTTTTTAAGGGAGCCCTTTTCTTCCAATTTAGCAGATGGTGACAGAAAGCACAGAGCTCAGTCTAACACAGACACCCCCGGGGATAGAGAAACCCTCATTATTCACTGGCTCTCCGCAGCAGGCTGGGCAGCTAGCAACATGGGACAACAAGGCCGGCAGCCACGCAGGTCTGAATCGGAAGGGGGATTCAACTGCTGTCTTCAGGGCATTAGCGCATCACCACAGGGGGTCAGGAAGGAAATTCCCATTGACCCCAGCTCTAGTGACATTGTGCAAATGGCCACATGGACTTGGGCCGCATTGGGCCGCTGCAGGAAGCCACATGCCGGCATTGCTGGACCTCTGGCCACCATCCAGAGATAAACAAGCTGCATGAACTCTGAGTCCCGTCTGGAAGGCCTATAACACAGCATGGGTGAAATCCTGACTCCACTGAAGTCAATGGTCACACCATAGGTTTTGCAGCTTCACACATCCTGGTACCACACCACCACATGCAGTCCTAGTTACACCTCTTACCCCTGGCAGGGCATGGAACATTCCCCACAGGCAATGGCGGGAGCTCTGGCCTAACTGTTCAGAAGTGACTTGTGATGCTGGGTGCTCAACTTGAGACACATTTGGAGAGGGCAGATGCTCTCATTCTGAAAACCAGGCCCCTGTAACGGTGTCTCAAGCTGGACAGCTCAAAATCACCAGTTACTTCAAAAGGCAGGTCCTTCGCTTGAGCCATCCGGAGCTAGCCTGAACTTGTCGGGACCAGTCCGGCACTGGCTCCCGAAGGAATGGGCTGAGATGGTCTCATGAGCCAATTTCCCACTCCATTTGCAGCCATGGCTGTTCATGGGTGTTGTGAGACATATACAGTGTGACGCTCATTTGTGCCTGCACACACTGGGGTTGCAAGTGTTAGAGACCAGTTGAAAGTTTGGCCTAATTTCTACAAGTCTCTAACTCCACAAAGTAACTGCAATTAAATGACTGGGGAGTCCCCTGCGACTGCAGCACATGAAGCCAGCACATGGAGCGTTAACAGTCTAAGGTGGTAGCCGGTTTGAAGCTGCCTAGATAAGATGAGGCGGGGGAGGGAGGGAGAGGAAGCACCAGTGACCTGGTTTGTAATGGACACACTGCCCCCCAGGCCTCACTCTTAATGGCTCGCATAGTGACTGAGCATCAGGACAAGCTGATGATGCCACTGAGGGCTAACCAGGCAGAGAAACAGCCCAAGAGACTCTCCACAACTGCATCCATCACTGCCCAGGCAACAGAAACCAAGAGCAAGCCCTGGCTGGGGGGCTGCAGGCCCGAGGCCGGCACAGATTTAGGAAGGTTTCGGGGGACAGAGAAGGGATTGCAGCTCTACAGATCTCTCCCTCGCAAGCCAGCAAACAGTCCATGTCAGAAACCAGAGCAGAGCAGAAGGGAGGTGGCTGGAGACTTCGGGGGCAGCAGTTTTATGGCTCCTTACCTCAGACATGTTGACACGCCCCTCCTGGAAGGAGCAGTCAGCAGCATTGTGGGTGCAGATGTGCCGATATTTACACCAGTGGCATGGGAAGGAGCCATTCACACAGGACAGGCAGCTGTAGGGAGAGAGAGCTCATGAGGTAGTATCAAAACACTGTGAGGCAGTCACCATCTCTTGTGGTCCCAAAGCGCCTTACAGACTGCAACAGGCACCATTCCTCCACCCACAGAAATGCAGCTGTACTAATGGCTCATGGCAACATTAGGCCACACAATAATTTAGGACAAGGGGTGAAAACACACACTCACTCTCCAACTGAACCTGCAGGGGGATTTAGAGAGGCAGAATGGAATTACCCACAGTCAAATTTGGCCAGCATCTAGGAGTTAACATCCTGACTCTTGCTTAAAGTCCCACAGGATTTTTAATCACCATGAAAGGTCAGGGCCTCCATTTCACATCTTATCCACACGGTTGTATCTCAGGGGTTCTCAAACTGGGGCTCAGAACCCCTCAGGGGGTCATGAGGTTATTACATGGGGGGTCGCGAACTGTCAGCCTCCACCCCAAAGCCTGCTTTGCCTCCAGCATTTATAATGATGTTAAATATATCAGAAAGTGTTTTTAATTTATAAGGGGGGGGTCACACTCAGAGGCTTGGTATGTGAAAGGGGGCACCAGTACAAAATTTGAGAGCCATTGTTGTATCTGATACAGCACAGAGCAACCTAGCACTACCTTGGGGGCAGCACACAGTCAGAGGGGAGAGCACCCCTTACTGCATCACCCATCCCGCTACCCGCAGCACAGCACCCCCTCGCACCACCCTCGGCAACTGAAACAGAGCACAGTCAGAGGGTTGACAGGCCCCCCAGAGTCACCCCTCCACTCCCTTCGTCAAAGCACCACCCTGGGGCACTGAGGTCAGTCTGGCTTCTAACAGGGGAGCCCCCCACCATACCAAATCATTCACTCCAGGGTCTGTATACGAAGTTTACAGCATCTCTCGCTCCTCCCCCTGCCCCAGCCACATTCTCCTCCTCTGCTCCCCGTCATAACACATGTGGTGATAACACACACCATGTGGTCAAAGGCAGGGGACCTGCGGCGACCCTTCTCTCTAACTTGGCAGCACTGGGCCCTTCCCTTCCCGCCTGCTCATGAGGGGGCTGAATTGCACACTTTGTGAGCTTTATTTTTGGTTTTATGAAAGGCAATTTTAGCAAATGGAGTCAGAACAAGGCCCCTCCATTGCAGGGAGAAAAAGCCCTCTGCATTAATGCACATTCATTCAGAGGAAAATTATAACTGGCCAAAGGTTGGGTCAGATTAACATTTCATGACTGTAGCGCCTTTCACTTGCTTACAATGCAATGTGTGTGACCCCCTCTGTCGGCCCCCCCCCCCATCCTCAGTCACTGGCTGGGCTATGCCTGTGTTTCCCACCCCCTTCTCTGGTTGTTTGTCTCTCTCAATGCCTCCCATGGTTTTCTGTCTCCTTCTGGCTGATTGTATGTGTGTGTTTCCCCCTTCTCTCTAGCTGTGTGTGTCTCTCTCCGTCCCCCTTCCTCTCTCTCCTCTGCATCTCCCCAGGGCCCATGCTCACCATTGTTTGATCCCATGCGCCTGTACTTTGAAGTCCCTGTGTCAGAGATGCCTTGCAAAGGGACAGCTTTGGTAGGATACAGACATGGCAGGCAGGAAGCTTTTATTGAGCACAAAGAGCACAACTGCAGCCCTTCCAAAGCACCATAATTAGAGCTGGACGCGAAAAGGAGACCTGGAGTTACCTCAGCATGTCAACCGATTCCCGGAGAAACCGAGCAGCTAGCCAAGCCTGCAGCATCGGAATGGCACGGGGCCCCTCGCACCTACCCACTATAGCAGTGCAATAGTCCGCACTGTGTCCTTGGCCCCAAGGCTGGGCATAGGGATTCAGTGTGAAATACCAGCCTGATCCACACAGAGGGGATGGTGGGAAGGGGCAATGCGCTTATGCTGGAGCCCCCGGCGGGGGACAACAAGCGCTGCTGGATTTGTGTTAGCTGTCGATCCTGCCCCATGTGCTCGTGGTCTGGACAGACTGCCTGCTGACACTTCCTTGGCTCTTACAAACCACCCCCGGGATTGTTCACCTGGGAAGAATTCTACTAATCTGATGGTATTTTGGCCTTGCTACATATTCACGCAGCCTAGGGCTGATCACACCCAGCTAGCATGTTTGCCAAGGTATTAAACCCCGTCTATACTTGGTGCTAACACACTTTTAAACAGGACTTTGTTTAAAATGTGACAGCTAATATGTTCTTCAGAGACACCATTTCTCTTAGTCTAGACAAGGCCACCACCCTTTTGTAAGACACATTTCAGAAGTGCTTTAACAGCCTGCTTCAGGTCCAGGATCAGCTGACACAAAGTATTTCTAGTTTCAGAGTAGCAGCCGTGTTAGTCTGTATCCGCAAAAAGAAGAACAGGAGTACTTGTGGCACCTTAGAGACTAACAAATTTATTAGAGCATACGCTTTCGCATCCGAAGAAGTGGGCTGTAGTCCACGAAAGCTTATGCTCTAATAAATTTGTTAGTCTCTAAAGTATTTCTAGTACAGATGGCGATCTCACATCACAAGAGGGCTCAACACAGGCAGAATCCCAGCTCTAAGCCATCACCCAGATATTAATGTGGTTGTTAAATAGCTGTTTAGCGCAGAACAAGTAGCTAAATAAACGAACGGGGAGTCTCTAGGTGACACCAAACAACAGTCACTGACACGATCACTGCTTCAAGGATCAAATCACCAAGGAGCTCAGTGCTTTGCTGGCATGGGGCGTATCTCCACTGGGAAGGGAGCAATTCAGGTCTGCACCACTTGAGTCCTGACACCACAACAGCTGCCTCCATCAGAACATGGCTCCTTCAGGACATGGTGCTGTCACAACCTCACAAGGCCCTACATTAATCCAGGACTCTTACTCTCAAGCCAGGCCCACAAGAAGCAAGAGCATCCCATGGAACGAAATCTGGCCTGCTGACTGGGAGACAGGCGGAGTGGGGAGGCAGGGAGACAACCAAGAGGGAGGAAAGAACACCGGCACAGTATAGATTACCCCAACAAAGGGCTCGTCCTGCTGCCATTGTCCCCACTAGAGCAGAGCTGGGCCCCCAGCAATTACATGGAAACACAGGGACAGCCTTAGGTACACAGGGCCCTTGGCAGGAATGAGACCGGTGCACTGCCTAGAGTGGAACGATTATCCTTGAACCCCAGCTCTGAACAAGTCAGGCTTCCATGACAGCGCCCCCTGTAGGGCTTTCACAGGGAGAGCGGTGAAGGAGGTGGAAGGGAGGGGGAGAGCCTAGATCTGAAATGTAAGGAAACAGACAGAACGCCTCCCAAACAGGAGGCTCCAACCAATTCAGGAATCACGCTGAATTCCTCCCCCTCCCCCCCGCCGAGCTGTCACTTCCGAGATGCTGGGATAACACAAGGATGGTGAGTATGACATAGATGCCAGGTTAGACAGATCAAGGTACAGGCAGCTTCTGTACAAATCCACACACCTGGGGCTTTGCAGGGACGGAGTTCGTTGCTCTGGAGTTTCACACCCCATTACATATACAGCAGGAGCTTTTTAAATCCATGCGCACACGCTAAGGAAATATTTAATTAAGCTGCTTGCAAAGGGGCTGAAGTCATTTCCATGTTTCGCTCACGTTTTCACTTCCAAATGAACAGCCCTTGTTGCTTTACCCACAAATATGTTAATTGAGATGCTCCTTATGCAAATATATGCAATTTTATTTCAGCTGCAGATATTCAACTTAAAAGCACAGCTGTAGCCTCCTATCTCCAGTAGCTTTGATGGGGTGGTGCGGAGCGGAAAAAAAACAAACAACAAAGCAAAAGGATTGCTCCTATCCTCCCTCAAGCAGGGACAGGGAGGCAGACAAATCTGCTATCCGGGTGATGGGGACTGGCAATTAATCTAAGCAGTAAAGCAGTATCCCTGGAGAGGTTGGTCAAAAGGGGTTCCTGGATACAAGCACCTGATGGGGTGATCACTGAGGGCAGAGTAGACTGTTTGGGTGGCCCAGCGGTACAACCAGAAATAAGAGGATGAAATGGAGCTCCAGCAAATACAAGCTGAATATGAAGAAACATCTCCTAGCCATGAGATTTTTCAGACTGTTTCATAGTCTCTCAAGCCTCCATAACTCTGGACATTTAAAATGAGGCTGCAAAACCACTGGGGAATATGTGGTATGCCCTGGGCAAGGAGAAGATGGGACCAAAGAGGAGGACTCCACCTAGGGATCTGTGTCCCACATACAGCCTTTTCCCATGTTAACTTCAAGGCTAAGCAGTCTTTTCTTCCTATCTCTTTCAGGTCCAGGCTGCCCGGGTTTGGGGCGGAGTTCAGGCCGTGCCGTCCCATCCGGGTTTGGCCTAGGGTAGGGGTGCCCCGGCCGCAACAGGTCCGGGCTGCGGCATAGTTGGGGCCAGGGCGCTGCCCTGGCTGTGGCAGGTTGGGGGTCGGTCTAGCTTAGGGCTGGGGAAGGGGTGCCCCTCCCCCAGCTGTGGCTGGTCCCCGGTAGGGTTCCCTGAGCACCTGTGCAGCGCTAAATAGGGTGCCGTGCAGTTTACAGGAACTTGGGTCTCCGGTATCCCCAGCTATACTTTAGGCTGGAGTGAAGATGTGTACCGTACCATTTACCCACACTGGGCTCTCGCTGGCCTGGTGGCTCTCTCTTCATCTGCCAGGGAACAGACTTATTTCTAGTGACTCTAATAACCTATTCTTCAGCAGCCTCCAGGGATTTTAATTTCCTAATTTATACCTTCAGGCTCTTTCTAACCTAAGAGAGTCATGTTTAAAGTGCTGGTTCCTGGAGTTCTGCGTGACATTGTTACCTCTTGCTAGGATTCCCCTCCACTATGAAGATATCAAACTTAATTATATTATGGTTACTGTTACTTAATCCCTAGTGTACAGTGGCATTAGCAGCAGGGCCGGCTCTAGCGTTTTTGCCGCCCCAAGCAGAAAAAAAAAATAAAAAAGCTGCAATCGCAAGCGGCGGCAGCTCTACTGCCGCTTCATTCTACAGCGGCAATTCAGCAGCAGGTCCTTTGCTCCGAGAGGGAGTGACGGCCCCACCGCCGAACGGCTGGACGTGCCACCCCCCTCTTCATTGGCCGCTCCAGGCACCTGCTTGCTAGCCTGGTGCCTGGAGCCGGCCCTGATTAACAAAGACTGGCTGGCCAAACTCTATATAAAACGTATAGCAGCTAGAACACAAGCACTAGGGAACCTAAACTAGAACAGAGTTCAACACAGTTCTGGCATGTGTTAGCCTTGCCTACCCTAGTCACTTTCAATTCCAATTCCCCTCCATTCAGCAATATTTCCTTGGCAAGTCCAGGAGTCAGACTGGGACAATAAATGAGTAATTCTATTCTCCTGAACTCCACTTGCGGCCTAAGCTTCTCCCATTCATGATGCCAGAATGAGACCCAGATGGTACAAACCATGTTATCTACATTGTCATATCAGGCCTATCACTGTGATCATAGAAATTTAGGGTTGGAAGGGACCTCAAGAGGTCATCTAGTCCACCCCCACAAGCGGAGGCAGGATTATGTATCACTAGACTATTTCTGACTGACGTCTGTCTGACCTATTCTTAAAAATCTCCAATGATGGGGATTCCACAACCTTCCTAGAAAGCCTGTTCCAGTGTTTAACCATCTTTATAGATAGAAAGATTTTTCTAATATCTAACCTTAATCTTCCTTGCTGCAAATTAAGCTGATTACTGATCTCTGACTGTCCCTCTCTTTCCTCGCATGCTTTGATCAGCAGTGAAACAGTTAGCAGCCTTGAAATGTAAATGATCACGATTAGGTGTTAGAACTAATAATACCCTTTGAAATGAATATGGGAAGCTGAAACCTCTCCCAGAGCTAACTTTCCAAGCAGTCTGCAGACTCAGACACCACTGCACTAGTTCGCACTTGTCGTTATGAAGAACAACCTTCAGAACAGGAAGCAAGTGCTAGAGAGAAGATCATGAAAGCTGAGATTCTAGAGATGAGATACCTCTAGCAGCAAAACTTACTGGCTCAATGAATCACGGCAAACTGGCCCAGTTGGATCCCTGGTGTTGCCAAAGCACACAAAAGAGCCCGAGCTCTCCGCTGTGCCTGTGAGAGAGGCGCATTCTGCCCAATGTCAGGCTGTACTGCGTGTTTGAGGTTTTATCCTGAAGTGTCCATTTGTCATTACTGTCTGTTCCCGATGCAGTGGCAGGTTGCTCGGCAGCATGCTGCCATCTGTGCAGTCTCTCTCCTGCTTCCCACCGTCAGGCATTTTTAATTTCTCGTCACTTATCAACTAAAAAGCTTTCATCACTCCTGATAACTGGAGGAAATCTCCCTCACACCCTCCCTTAAACTTTAGGCATTGGGGCAGACAGCAACTCCCCTATCGCACCTGTTCCGCAACCAACCAAACCGGGCTGGAAACTATTTATGTTGGAGACACAATACAGACCCAAATGCAGGCGCAGAGCCCCCAGCAGCTTAGCCGCCATGTTATCCATGACTAATTCACCAGCAATTTCTCCTGCCTCCTCCAAGTGGTGGAGCCAGGTGCCACATGAGTGGAGACGAACTCAGCAAAGACCTCAAGTTAGGCAAAAAACCCCTACCCCGAGGGATTGGGTTCATTGGCAGCAACCACCAGGAGGCAGACTAGCAGCGTTACCAGTCACACTCCCTCCCTCCTTGCCTCCTAAGGGTCTCTGAGCATTATGATGATGATTTATTATTTGTATTACTGTAGCTCCTAGGAGCCCGAGCCATAGACCAGGGCCCCACTGTGCTAGGTGCTGTACAAACAGATCCCTCCCCCAAGGAGCTCATAGTCATGAAACGATCCATGTCCATGGTCTTCCCTAGAACCTCTAAGGGGGCCACAATGGGCTGGGGTGCATCATGGCTGTAGGTCCCCCACCTAGAGAAAGAGCAGTGAGGTCTGCAGACAATGAGGATCACCCTAATAAACACAAAGCCTTGCAGAAAGAGAGGTGGAGTGAGCAGCATTGAGTAGGGGACTGAGGCCAGAGTCTCCACTCATGGCCTGCTGCCCCCGCTAGGTGACAGCACAGCTGGGCTACTTTCCTTCCAATTCTGGGGTCATTTGTGAATTTGCTCACTGTTGAATTTACACAGAGAAACACCTGATACAGGAGCACCAGGTGGCAGTGCAGAGGGGTGTTTGAGGTTAGTGAGTCAAGGAAGTCTCTGGATACCACAGGAGAGTCACCAGGCCATATGGACAGAAGGCTATAGTGAGTAGAAAGCGTCACTCCTGAAATCCCAGCTAGGACACAATCAGCTCCACAGAGCCCAGTCCGAGAACCTGTGGATCACAACATCAGGACACAGTTTCCTGTTAGCCAGTTTAGAAGCGGGCAGCTCAAGTCCCCATGGCATTCTTCCTGCTGTCCCAGGGCCTGGTCCAAGCCTAGCGAAGCAACAGGAGTCTTTCCATCGTGTCTGATGGGGTGGCATCGTTCCTCATTCACCTTCACTCGCTCTTATCCCCACGCACGGAGTGCACCTCACCATTATATTGGTAGGTGCATGGCCTGGGGCACAAATCCACTCACTTCTCTTATCTCCAGCTTAGAGCACCAAGAGATGGGAAGGTAGAGAATAAAACAAGAATCCATAGAGGGGAGATAAGCCTGATCGGGGAAATAAGTAGAGAGCGGGAAGGAAGGAAGGAAGATGCAGGGTGAAGGTGGCCAAAGGTGCTCCCCGAAAGCGAGCGAAAGGAAGAGGCAGGTGTTTGACGTGAGCAGTCTGGGCTCTTTCATGCGAGGTGCTAGGAGGAAGCCATGCTGGTGGGGAGCACTACCTGGAGCAGTGATTTCTACACAAGCTGGCCCTGGAGGAAGGATATGGAGCAAACCATGGGGAGATGAGGGGAGGAGGGGGCAAGTTCTATTACGAGCACACACAGAACAAGAGAGATTCACTGGAAAGGAAAATTATATACATGATCTGTGCTGATGGAAACAGCATCTGCATACGCATAGCAGCTCCCTCTGACTTCCTAAGATCCCCCGAGCTACTTTTAAGACTGTATCTCGGGATGAAAGATACATCCTTAGAAATATTAGATTCCATTATAGCCTACACTTGGAGTGGCAGCAGAGAGGGAGGGGGGTTGCATTGCAAGCGCCTTGTGCTTTGCTTCCATTAATCTGCAGAACACACTGATGGGGGGTGGTGTGAGGAGGCCTGTGCTAGTGGGAGTCATCAGTGGGTTGATGGCATTCCCCCCCACAGAACCCCACGAGTTTGGGCAGTCTCCTGCTAGTCTGTGGCAGACGTCTGTCCATGTCACCAAACTGCCAGCCCTCTTCGTACTCACCAGGGTACAAGAGAGACCTAGAACTGGCAGAGCAAGGAGCACTGCAGGCTGGCTCTCACCTCCCTTACACCCACGCCACTCTCTTTTCTCAACCCAACCCGCCTCTGTGGATGCCTCTTTGAACTCACCTCCACCTTCTTTCGTGCTGCCCCATATCTGGAACTCCCTCCTGACCCTGCTCACTACACCCCCTCCCTCCCATTCTCGGAGTCCCTCCTGAAAAGTCGCAGCTTCAAGGAGGCCTTTCAACCAAAGCCTTAGATTTAAAAAAAGAAACCTCAAGATGTGCACATTATTCTCCCAGGGAACTTATCGAGCTTGCCCTTGTCCTCCCTACACCGCTGGGTCCCCCCAGCTCCTCATGTTGTTGTCGGTTTAACTCAGGCCCTGATTCTGCATCCCTTACGCCAAACAAGTAGCATAACAGTCCCATTGGAGGCAGTAGGATTGCTCACACAAGTAAATGCTACTCACTGGGAGTAAAAGTTGCAGAATCAGGCCCTTAAGTTATACGATCTGCAGGACGGGGACATGATCTGTACTTGTTTTGTAAAGCACCAAGCGCATCTGAATTGCAGGGCACGGGCAGAACCATGTGGGAAGTCTGGGCTGGGGACAGCAGGGGGACCAAAGGTCTGGACAGCGGGGCACGAGCAGAGCTAGGAGAGTTTGCACAACACCTGTCCATACTACACCTGGCTCTAGCAAGTACCAACAGCCGACACTTTCCTGAGGAACACAATTAGTTTTAAGCTATAAAAGAAAGAAGGAAAAAGGCAACAGCGGGGTGAGGAGCCTGGAAGAGGCTGGGCAGTGAGCAGGGGCTGCAGTGATTCACATGCTAGCAGCGAGCCCAGCCCCTGCCTTCCTTACACTGCCACGCAGCACCCGGCCCCTGAAGCAATGCATTAAAATCCCATTTGCCTAATGGAGACTTATAACAAAAGCCTGACCTGTGAGACAGGGCTGCTCTATTCAACCGCAGCAGCATTCACATGCCTAAAGTTAGAAGGACGCCCGACTGCAGCTGTGGTAGAGTTACAGTGCTCGGCCATTTCTGTATTGTTTGGACCTCTTGTTTGTGATGCCCTCAAAGAAGCTTAATAAATAAAATGTATTTTCCTGCCTCCCCATCGGACAAACACCAACTCCGGCCCCCCTCTCCCTTTCCCCCAGGGCTAGTGGAGCAGAAACGAAACCAGCTTCCTTTGCTTCGCTTCCTTCTTTGTGCACCAGTATCACCCCAGACATTGCCCTCGTTCTGGGCGTAGGGTTTTTGGGCAGTCTGCTGCCACACAGCCAACAGGGGGAGCTCAGAAGACAGGCCCAGTGTGGTGCAGGCTCCAAGAAAGAACAGCTTTGCTGGGAGATATTAGGGGATTCAGTTATTGACCACTGATGGTGCTTAGGGCCACCATTGTCACCACCTGAGGGCAGAGCTCTGGGCCTCCTTGTTTTCTATGCCAGCACCTGATGGCATTAATGTCTCGCATAAGAGAATTACACAGAGGATGGGTATGTCTGAGCCCAGGCGTGATTTCCCCAATCCAAACTGCCATCCCACTTCCATCAACCAAGTTCCCCACTGTGACTTTCCAAAATCCTGCCATCCATCCAGATCAGGTACCCGATCACCATTTGACCTTTTATGGGACCAGCTTCTGTTGGTGAGAGAGACAAGCTTCTGAGTTTACACAGAACTTGACTCTCTCACCAACAGAAGTTGGTGCCATAAAAGAGATTAGACCTTGTCTGTCTAATATCCTGGGACCGACATGGCTACAACAACGCTCCCTATGCCATTTGACCTTCTCCGTTCCCCTATGCCAATGGGAGGAGTTGGTTTCCATGCTAGTGGGGCTGCTGCTTTGTAATGGATTCATCTCTGCACAGGTGCCTATGTGAGTCTGAACAAATGTCTATTAAAACCCAAATGTTCTGCACAGTTTATCGAAATGAAGAAACTGAGGAACTAGTCCCCATGTCCCTTAAACCTCCCCCCAGAGTCCCTCCGGTTCTGGCTCAAGCCTTCAGAGAGAAGCCGCAATGGAAGCTCTGACCCAGAGATTCCAAAGTCCCCCCTCCCCCCCCCAACGAAATACTTGGAACAAATCTGTTTGGGTTGTCCACAAGGGAGGTTTCTTTTACCCTCCTCTGAAGCAGCTGGGGCTGGGCACTAACGGAGTCAGGACACTGGACTGGATGGTGCCCGTAGCCTCTGTTTGCTAGAGGCTGGGAATGGGCGACAGGGGATGGATTACTTGATGATTACCTGTTCTGTTCATTCCCTCCGGGGCACCTGGTACTGGCCACTGTCGGTAGACAGGATACTGGGCTAGATGGACCTTTGCTCTGACCCAGTATGGCCGTTCTTATGGATGGCCCCTACTCTGATCCAGTCCAGCAGTCCCTATATTCCTACAGGCCAGCCCTCCTGCCAGTACCTTCCCGCTCTCATATCTATTATTTTCCCCCTCCTAGACGTCCGAGTTCAGAGGAGATGTCCGTTCAGAAGTGTGTTCCTATATTGAGCTCGCTCTCTCACTCTCTCTCTCTCGCCGGAATTCCCAACTCACTTTCAAGGCAGATTTCTCACTCATCTACCTAGCCAGAGAACAGTCCCTATTCAAGTCGATAAGGGAACCTAGCATTATGTCTTTATCTCTAAAGAGGACTCAATTTCCTGAAGAAGACCTTGACGAGGGAGTTAACGCTTACAAGGAGGGCCGTGTCATCTGCATACGTTTGGACACAGAATGACTAATTGGGTTATCAAAGCAGCTGGAGTAGCCTTTAAACAGTGTGCACCTGATCGGGACAGAAAACCCTCAAGGGGCAGGGCTAGCAGGGAAGGAACCTACATTAGATTCTCCCTGGGGAGATTCCTACCTAATCATCCCATCACAGGGGGGAGAGTTTGCACCCCTGACCTAAAGACCAGCCCACATGGACAGCCCACAAACCCAGTGGATTCACATGAATTCCAGGGTCAGTGGGAGACCCCTACTGTCGGTATGGGGGTCTGTGTCTCCGCATCAGCTCTTGGTCTCCACTGCTCCACAAAGCATGGCTCAAATATAGGTGTGCTGACAGGGCTCCCACAGTTGATGGCTGCCCCAGAGACCCTCCCCCCTCCCCATACACACACTTTAAGGAGAATCCCCACAGCAGAGGAAAAACCCCAGAAACAGAATCCAGCCTGGGGCTCTACATTTTGTTACTCTGTGCTTTTCAAAGCTGATATATGTCTCCCATCAGCCCAGCTCTTCTCCATGAACGGATCCCACCACCCATAGAGTTTCCTCCTCGTGATCCAGGATAAGGGAGGAGAAAACATTGTCAGAGAAGTCACTAAATCCCTTTTCCATGGCGAAATGTGCATGGTACTAGGGAGTGCAACAGGGCCCGGCGTTACTCTGTATGTTCTCAGCCAAAGATTTTGTGAAAACACAGGGCCGTGGGCTCAGGACAGCTTGCTCTAGCCTCAGACTTCACACTAAGAGCACTAACTAGCTACCCCTTAACTACCTCAAAGGCCTCCCCCAGGCATTTCAGGGAAAGCTCAGCCTTATCTAGTCACTATACATAGAACCGCAGACGCCCCCAGCACATGGAACAAGTACATAGTCAAACACTCTGTGCTAATCTAGGTTTAACAAACAGGAGCCCGGGTCGTCTTGTCGCAGCTTTTTCTGAAAGGATAGAGCGTCTGCTAGATGTCACATAGGACTGGCCTTGAAAAATCAGCTGTGGGGCAACCTTGTCAACAGTCAACAGCACTTTAGTAAGAATTGGATAATCTGTATTGAGAGGTGCTATAGGCCTCCAATTCCTAGTGTCACGGTGATTCCTCTCTCTGTAAAGCAGAGCGAGGAGAGAATCGTTGCGAGGCTCTGTCACGGCTCTCCCCTCTCAAAGCAGTTTGGAAAATATTGACAAGGTCAAAACAGATTAACTCATGGGGGCATTTATAAAAGAGAGTTCTAACCCCCTCCTCCTCCCGTCTCGGATTTACCAGGAGGACTCCAAGCCTCTCCCAATTCCTGTTTGTTAATTGGAGCGTGGAAATCCAGAGCTTCCATTACAAAGGGGCCATTACTGAGAATCCCCCACCTGTCTCCTTGTCAGTGTCCTTCCCTTGCAAGAAGTTACTACGGAAATCAGGAATAAGGTGCATTATCTTTGTCGCTAACACAAACTGACTTGTTTTCAAGCAAACCTAGCTAGTTTCTATTTTAATTCAAGCCCGATGATGCTCAGGACAAGGTCTGCTTTCCTGGTGACGCTGTAATGCGGCAGTTATACTGGAAACCAGGGCTCTGATTCCCACCTGCACCTTGCAAGAGGCCCAGCTCCGGATGGCAGTGGGCAAAACGCTAAGCCCAGACCTCGGCACATGTTACAGTAGCACTACTGGCTGTTCTACCTTACGGCAACTTCCCACAGCTACATACAGGCTGCTCTGCAGCCCAGAATAGCTGGAACACTCGCACAAGCCTTCCAGCCCCAACAGGCCTCTTCCCACCCTGACCCACTCCATAGCATACTCCTGTGCCAGAGATTGTGTGGGGACGGTGACACTGGGCCATTATGCCTGCCCTACGCCACCAAGGGAGTGCCTGCACCAGAGGAAATTACAAGAGAAAGAGGATTGAATGACGTCCAGATGTGGGATCAAGATCTCACCTCCTCCTTGAAGGGAGTTGTGACAAGATTTTCAAGGGATTTTGGTACCCGACTTGAGACACCTTAGAGGGCCTGATTTTCATCCACCCTACGAAAATCAGGCCCTTTTATGGCCTCTAAAGTTGGGCACCGTAAAACACTAACCATTTATGAAAATTGTAGCCGGCATCAGGAGATTTAGATTGTAAATGTTGGAAAGGAATGTAAGAGAGGGGGAGGAGAGGCAATTTACAAAAACCTAACACCAGTCGAAATGTTTTCATGGATTTTTTAAAAAGCTTTCAATATAAACAGCCTTTTGTGGTTGTTGATTTCAACATTCCCCTGGGCTATCAGAAAACCCAGCATGGCAGCACTACGCTGGAGAAACAGAAAACACAACCCACCAGAAATAGAAAGTGCAAGTGACCAGTCTGAGGTTTCCCTTCCCCCAAGCTGAGGAGGTCCAAAGAGTAAAACAAGCAGCAGCAAAGCGGAAAAGTAAAGGAGATTGCTTAAAATTCTTTCTGCTGTCGTCATCTGAGGTGATTAGCAGTAATGCAGGGAAAGACTTTCTAAGCCCCCCAAGCAGAGCTCCCTATAACCAGGGAAAGGAGAAATGCCAGTGAAATCCATTAGAGATTTGGTTATGCTAATCTATCGGGGAGAGGAGCCCATGTCTAGGGTGCTGGTTGGAAGTACAAAGCTCTAAGATAACAAATCAGAGAGAAATAGGATAGAGTCCCCTTACGTTGTTCTCTCAAAGATACATTCACAGGAGAGACTTTTTAAACAAGTTATTTTTAGCTCATCTTTGACTATTGATGATTCATTTTCATTATGGTCACTTAAAAATAAAAAGGAGGGGGTGTGGGGGGGCAACATGCTGTTCCCCTATCCAAGTCTCCCCTGCAGCCAGACCAAGATTCCCAGGGCCCTTTGAACATGCACAGAGAGCCTTTGATTCCTGTTGGCATGCATGAACTGGGCTCTCTGTGCATGGCAGGACCAGACCCACAATCTACAAATGGATTTTAGCTGCAAATTTTGTCGGTGCCTTTCTAGAGCTCTGCTGAGAACACACTGGGCCAGCATTGCCACTGGTGTAAATTGGTGGAACTTCATTTGACTTCCCTGTAGCTACTCCAATTTCAGCTGGCCCACAATTCTTCTATCTTTCTATAATGATTTGAAAATCTTTCAAACCTTTTAATCCTCAAGCAGAGGAATGATTCAACACTCAGGCCCTTGACTCCTGACCTAAGTGAAGCTGCCCAAATGTAAAAGTAAAACATAATACATGGTGATCAGAAAACTAGACAGTTAAAACATTAGCCTTGTGGAAAAGCACATTGTTCCTAATACAGAATTTATCAGGCTGACTTATAGATTTTCCTCTGCAAAATATGAAACCTGGATCCAAAAGGCTATTAACTCTGAAGAGATCCATTAAAGCCACCTGTCTGCAAATGGTATTTAAATGTATTGCATCACCCTGGATACTGTCATGTTCTTTGGCTATGACTTGACTGCAGGGCACACAATTAAAATTGCCTCCAAACTCTAAAATCCTTGACGTAAAGAAAATAATAAAAATGTTCAACAGCCTTGAACAAGGACTTTTCTATCAGCTCTAACCCAGAGCCCATAAATATTAATGCATCCATAATTAGCCTTTTTAAATAATGCATCCAAAATCAAACCTCAACCTGGTAATAAATCAGGCAGGGATTTTTGTTATGGGTTTTTATTTCTACGTCATGCCCATAAAATAAAATGCCACTTCGCTCAGCATCTCTCCCCTCTAGACCAAGACGATGGGCCCCCAATCTGGCCATGGTTGATGCCACTTGTAGTTAAAAGTCTTGTTTCTTTTACTGATTTATTTTTTTAAAATCACACCTGATTTTTAAATTTGCAAAATAATGTCATGCAACTTTCCCCAGCCCAACCTGATCTCACATTATTGAAATCTCACGACATGAAGGGAGACAGAGCTCTTCTCTGGGGTCAAGGTGAGAGAGAAAGTCCAGTTTTAAAACTCTCTTTCCCCCTCCCTCTGCAAAGGAGAAAAGATCTGCTCTCTGAAGAAGTGGCAGGTAGTACCAAATTGCCAGAGGTGGGACCGGCCTCACCTCCCCAACACAAAATACCCGGAGGGAGCATTCCTGTCTGTACATCACAGCCTCGACTATCCACCTCACAGTCCTGACTGCTCTGTTCTGATGCCCAGCCTTTATGCCCCAGAGGCCCTTCCCAATTCCGCTTGGATCCAGACATCTCCCTGGCAGATAGGTACAGATAGGCGTATTCAGGCTCTCCTGTTCACCAGCCGCCCCAGATGCTGAAGCCTGAATATTCACTGCAGGTTTCCAGGCAGCATTCTGGGACTCCCGCATCTCAACTGCGTTTTCCCTGATCAAAGTTGAAAACTCAGCTTGTTTGATGAATTGTCTTTGAAGAGGCTTTTTGTAGCAGAGCTCCAGGCTGCCCCTCTGATTTGGAGCTAAACTCTTCTGCAGGAAACTTTCCAACACACATTGCCAGACATTCACTCTGCTGGAATCATTGATCACCCTGTCTCTTGAATACAGGGTTTCTGGCAGAACAGAACCACTCACATTCTTGAGCTCTGAATTTTTTGCCCAAATACACCCCAGATTCTTCTCTAACTAAAGTTTGCATTCTACACTTATTGCCATACTATCTAAGCATGGGGTATATCACCCATCAGTGCATATCCCAATAGTCCACATATCCCACCCCATATTTTATCACAAGCCTGGCTCAAAGACCCCGTAGATCCACATTTAAAGAAGGTTCCAAAGAGTCTGGATAGAAACCTAATCCACGGCTACTTCCACTTAGACAACTCCTGGGCAAACGCCCCACCATACGCAGGATGTTCCATGCAGCCTCGCAGGAACCTCCCAACCTGCCAGCCAACAGCCCTAGGAAACCGTCGGATTTCATGAGTTCTGCATAGCCAAGTCATTCCTGCCCTGCACGTTAACTGTTCGGAGGAGTAACAAGATGCTCAGCTCCTAAAAGAGGAGGTTGAGTCACAGGAATGGCTAAGGAGTCTGCATTCTGGTGAGTATCCAACTCGTTCCTGTTTCTTCCAAAGCTTTCCAAAAAGAAAATCCTAGTTTTCAAATGAGCTTCTGCTCTGAGCAGCGACTGTAGAAAAGAGGCACTGTAGGGCTCCATGTTTATTGTCTCACGCCTGCTTCCAGGTCCAAGCGCTTCGTTTACAAGTAAAGAAACTGGCCGGGTGCGGGGGGCTATCTAACTGCCAGTCCTGCAAACCCAGCGTAGACTCAGAATGTCACACTTGTGGGCTCTTCCCTTCCTGGTTCTGCAGGCCAAGTTACACCTTCACAGACACCCTATTGTCTTGAGTGCCACCTGCGCAGCACAATGACCTTCCATGAGATTGCACAGGTATGTCTGACTGGAAGTTTGCAAACAGTTCTGTTGGAGAAGCAGCAGGAATGGACTCCCACTCCCGCTCTCTTAGCTGCACAACAAGGATGAGATGGATTTATAAAGCATGACTGTTTAGAGGTTTCCCCTGATCTCAAGGGCCTTGACCCAGTCCTTGCCCCCTCGCTACACCAAACTTAAGGGGAAGACCAGATGGCTTAGATTGCCAACAATCCTACCCCAAATCCCAGTGAGCCATAGCACACAACTAGCACCCTCTGGGCCTGTCTACACACGTTTCTTAGGTGCATAGCTGGCATCTCTCCCTGCCTGCTTCTGCCTGTCTCCGTCTCTCATGCCCTACTCTGACCCCTCCCCAGAACGCACTCACGCAGCCCAGGTCACTTACGACTGATGGACGCTGCAGTTGTAGAAAATGAAATCCACAGCAGCAAACTTCTTCCCAGTCTCCTTGGACTTCAAGTAGAGCTTCACCACCCGCTTGTCACCTGCAAGAGAACAAGGTGCATGCACTGTTCAGAGAGGGGCCACGGGCACATAGGACATGGATCAGAGAGAGGCCTATGGAACCGAGCACGTGGCTCAGCAGCGAGCGAGCATGTGGGGGTTGACTGAGGCGCGAAATAACCCCAAATAGCTAACAAAATCACCCAGTTATTGAGATAAAAAGGGAGGGCTCTCCTTCAGGAAGCCTCCTGATTGGCTGGCAGGGCTCAGAGGACAGTACCCCTCCAGCTTCCTGCTCTGCACGGTGCTCGCAGCTGGAGGGGGGGGATCAGAGGCGCACACGCCCTGGGTTGTGTTATGGTAGCAGCAGGGTGAGGGGCTGAGGAGGGCCCCCAAACCAGATACTGGAACAGTCTAGGCCAGCAAGAGAGTCTGGTGGAGTCTGCTGCAAAATCAGCCTGTTTGGAGAATGCTCTAGTGCTAAGGAATGAGGTGCCACAGAGCCCTGTAGGGTACTGCAATGCTAGACTGACAGTCAGGCACTCGGGCCCTCTACAGGCAGCTGTGCCCAAGAAGCGGGAGAGGGTGAGGGCAGAACACAATGAAGCATCTACCCCCTCCTTAGCTAAGTCTCCCCTCTCTTACCCACACAGCGTATGAACCAGCGCCTCCAGGAGCCGAGTTCTTGGCGGATTCCCCTGAGTGCCGCTATACAGGGACAGCCTCTCTGTGTAACAGGTCACTACACCATTTGGCCCAGAAGGAGGAATGGCTGGGCCAAATCTGACTAGCGTTGTGACCCCTTGCCCCAAGTCACCGTGCCACTCACTGAAATTTGGCCTGCTCCCCCCCCGGCCCTCCCCAGCAGTGCCACTGGAATGTGCCCCTGACTCTATCCCTGAGACAAATGGCTGCTCAGTTACATGCACATTCAAATGCGCAGAGAACAGAAACAGTCTCTCCCACTGCTGCACGTCCAGCACCACAGCATCAGCACCGTTGGACACAGAAAAGACCTGCTAGCTCACCCAGACATCTCCCCAGGGCCAACGCAGGACGGATCCTGACAGGGCATTCCCTCATGTCTGGTCCAGGCCAGCTTTAAATGCCCCAACTGATAGGGCCTCCGCACTGCTCTCCTGGGGAGACTACAGCACTGCTAATTTCACCCAGGGGGCAGGGATGGTGTGTGTGTGTGGCAATAGGGAGTGTCTGAATGTCCACACCCTGACCACATGTGTATTGACAGACTTTACCCCTCTCCTCTATCTGGAGAGGGAGAGGGGGGCTGTCACACACATTTAAGCTATAGATAGTTAGAAAGAGGCAGGGCTTTTAATGTAAGTTTAAAATATACAGCTGGGGATGGCTGAACAGCCGGCAAACTATTCCAGACATTCATGCCTCCTCGCTGGCTTCAAGGTCTACATCACTACGGTAAGTGCGGAACTAAGTCATAAGGGGAAAGCCGATGGCCAGCCCAGTTCCTATCTGCATGTGGTTTCCATGAGAAAGTCCTGCAAGGTATGTCAGGCAGCCACTGTAAAGGTGACATGGACCAAGTGTGGTTCCTAAACTCACCCCTGCCCCTGGTGATGGGGATCACATCCTTTGCAGATGGAGAGCTACAGTAGATCCTCCCGTCTTCAATGCGGCTCTCGGACTCTGTGAAATCTTCAAAGGAGCAGTTTACCCCGGCGGAGAGATCGGGGACATTCCAGGCCTGCAGAACCAGCTGGGGAAAGGAGGAAGAACTATCACACAGAGAATCAGCTAACAAGAGGAACTTGTTACTGATCAACCGGACCAAGCTCAGCCAACAGGCCAGGCCAGGAACAGTACCCACATGCTCCCTGAAATCCAGCAGGGGAGCCCGGCCCCCAGTCCGGAAGCAAACACTCGCTCATTCCTGAAAATTCCGGGGGCAAGGAAGGAGGTGAGATTCAGAGAGTGCAAGGCCAGAAGGGACCATTAGATCATCTAGTCTGACTTCCTGCACAGAATCATAGAAGATTAGGGTTAGAAGAGACCTCAGGAGGTCATCTAGTCCAACCCGCTGCTCAAAGCAGGACCAACCCCAACTAAATCATCCCAGCCATCGGCGGCTCCAGGCGCCAGCGCTCCAAGCGCATGCCTGGGGCAGCAAGCCTCGGGGGGCGCCCTGCCAGTCCCTGCGAGGGCGGCAGTCAGGCAGCCTTCGGCGGCATGCCTGCGGGAGGTCCCCAGTCCCGCGGATTTGGCGGCATGCCTGCGGGGGGTCCGCCGGTTCCGCAGATTCGGTGGCAATTCAGCGGTGGGTACGCCGAAGCCGTGGAACCGGGGACCTCCTGCAGGCATGCCGCCAAATCCGTGGGACCAGAGACCTCCCCCAGGCATGCCGTCAAATCCGTGGGACCAGAGACCTCCCCCAGGCATGCCGCCAAATCCGTGGGACCAGAGACCTCCCGCAGGCATGCCGCCAAAGGCAGCCTGCCTGCCGTGCTTGGGGCAGCAAAAAAACTAGATCCGCCCCTGATCCCAGCCAAGGCTTTGTCAAGCCGGGCCTTAAAAACCTCTAAGGATGGAGATTCCACCACTTCCCTAGGTAACCCATTCCAGTGCTTCACCCCCCTCCTAGTGAAATAGTGTTTCCTAAAATCCAACCTAGACCTCCCCCATTGCAACTTGAGACCATTGCTCCTTGTTTGGTCATCTGCCACCATTGAGAACAGCCAAGCTCCATCCTCTTTGGAACCCCCCTTCAGGTAGTTGAAGGCTGCTATCAAATCCCCCCTCAATGGTCTGCATAGCGCAGACCATTGCATTTCATCAAGGTACCTCTGCACTGAGTCCAATAACTTGTGTTTAGCTAAAGCACTTCTTACAAAAAGGCATTCAGTCCTGATCTGCAGACGTCAGGAGATGGAGAATCCACCACTTACCTTGAGCGTCTATTCCAATTGTTAATCACCCTCACTGTTAGAAATGTATGCCTGATTCCTAATTTAAATTTATCTGGCTTTCACTGAAGCCATTGGTTGTTCTCATGCCTTTCTCCGCTAGATTAAAGAGCCCTTTAGTACCTGTTATTTTCTCCCCGTGAAGGTACTTAGACACCATAATCAAGTCAACACTCCAACTTCTTTTTGATGAGATAAACAGACTGAGCTCTAAGTCTCTCTCTCAAAAGGCATTCTCTCCAGCCCTCAAATATTTTTATGCCTCTTTTTCTGCACCCGCTCCAATTTTTCAACTTCCTTTTAAAACGTGGACCCCAGAACTGCATGAAGTATTCCAGTATTGGTCTCTCCTATGCCGTATACAGAAGTGAAATCACCGCCCTGCCCCTGCCCACTACTCTCCTGTTCATATACCCAAGGACTGCATTAGCCTCTTCTGCCACAGAATCACTCTGGGCACTTGTGTGGAGTTGCCTGTCCACTCTGACCGCTAACTCCCTTTTGGAATCCCCCATTCCGTAGGAAGAGCCTACACTCCTTATTCCAAGATGCACAGCTCTGTATCTGGCTATATTAAAATGCAGTCTGTTTGAATGAGTCCAGCTTACCAAGTGATGCAGATTGCTTGGTCTGACTGCCCTGGCCTCACCATTAACCACTCTGTCAATCTGCATGTTCTCCATACAGTTTACCAGCAGTGATTTTATATTGACTTCCAGATCACTGATGAAAATACTGAATAGCGTTGAGTCTCTCCCTGCAGAACCCCACTAGAAACAACCCCATTTGATGGTGAGTCCACATTGACAACTACTTTTTGAGATCTGTTGGTTAGCTGTCCTTAGTCCATTTGCATGTGCTTTATTGGTACTGTATAGTGCTGATTTTTAATCACAATGTTGTGTGTTACTAAATCAAATGCCTTACCAAATCTAAGTATATTACATCTACACAGTTACCATTGTCAACCAAACATGCAATCTCATCAAAGACTGGATTCAAATTTGTTTCACAAGACCTATTTTCCATAAAACGATGTTGACCAGCATTAATTATATTCCTATCCTTTCATTCTTTATCAGTTGAATCCCATATCAGTTTTTCCATTATTTTGCCCAGGACTGATGTCAAGCTAAGCAGCCTGTAGTGAAGCAGGTCATCACAATAGCCCTTTCTGGTGTGCCTTTTTGAATACTGGCCCATGAGCATTCCTTCAGTCTTCTGGAATTTCCCCCTATATAACAGAGATTTATTAAACTCTAACATCAGTGAGCCAGAGATCTCCTTAGCCAGCTCTTAGGTGCTAGTTAACTGGGTCTGCCGATTTAAAAATGCTTATCCCTAGTAGATGCTATTTAACAGCCTCATTAGTTACTAATGGACTGGAAAGTACTTCATCAACCTCATGTGATACGAGTACATTATCCTGCTTCTTTCCAAATACAGAACAGAACGATTTATTGAACAGTTCTGCCTTTTCTGCATCATTATTAACAATTTTACTATCTCCAGGATTTCTTTTGTTCCTGATATACTTAAAGAAATCCTTATTAGCCCTAGTCCTGCCAGGAATGGATTTTACCCTGTCTTTAGCTTCCCTTATCAATTTTCTGGATTTCAGAACTTGTAATTTATAATCAATCACTATCTATTTACCATTTTTTCTATTTGTTTGATACTGCATTTTTATTTCAAATTGTTGCCTTCACTTTGCCACAGCACCAAAATGAAGCTAGCACGGGTGACACTTATACATCCCCATGCTGAGCAGCTTACCGAGACCTCAGACATGGTGACCGATATGTTCTTGGGCTGGACGGTGAGCTGGACGCACTGGCGCAGGTCTGAGGCAAAGCGCTGAGGTTCATCAGCCCGCTCACATCGGTCCTTCCGCGAGCAGCTGCAGAGGAATAAAACAGCCACAGTGAGGACAAGGCGAATCCCCCGAGCTCAGAGCTAAGCACCACCCAAACCTGTGGGAGGGCCAGTCACGGGGAGTTACTGTGACACTGCGCTTTACACAGAGCTCAGAGGCTGGCCAAAACTAGAGGACCCACATGCTGCAAACTCACAGGTCAGAGCTTTACCAGGGTGGGATGGAGAATGGACATCACATTACAGACAGGCTCAGGAGCCCCCCTAAATCCCTGAACAACTACAGCCAATCCCAGAGCAGGTGTTTGGACAGGATGTATCACACCCACCGGGCAGCACCCCCGGCTACTCTAGTCCTGGGTCCCTTCCACCGCTCTCTTCCAAGGCACCCCAACCAGCTACTCCAGCCTACGTACGCCACCCCAGCGGTGCAGCATGCCCTGGATAGTCTAACCCTCTCCCCCAGCTCTTCTGATGGTGCTCTCGTCTAATCGTGTGGTGGCCTGAGAAATTATTTTCCACTTGTACCCTAAACCCTGCTATGGACTCAGGTCTTCAGAGGATAGTGCACGAACTTACTTCCTCCCCTTGCACCAGTATCAACCAGCTCCCCCAGAACATGCTGAAGCTCCCCCCATCTTTCCTCTACGCTCTAAGTGCTTCTTTCCTCCCAGTACATCACCAGATCTCTCAGAAAGGAGCTCTGGAATTACCAGCCCTCATGGCATGGGGGCCATTTCCCCACTCTGCAGCCCCTTCAAGACGCACTGCTTCCCCTTAATGAGTTCAAAGAACTTCCCTTTGCTTTCCCTCCCTTTATCTGCAACAGCATTATTCCATTATGGGAAAAGTTTAATTAAATGGAGGGGGGAAAAAAAAAAAAAAGATGCCTGGACGCATTTCAAGATCCTGGCCGTAATCTGGGTGATTTATCCCAAGCAGATGCCAGTGCCACACCGTACCTTGGAGACCCCGAAATACGCTCCATCCCATCCACCTCCCAGCCCTCCAGCTCTCCGAGGGATCATGGAGGGAGACGGCAGCTCAGGGTTTAATTAAACACTCTGCATGGCTAGAGAGGCAGAGCTTTGACAGGGAGAGACACGCTTCCAAGGTGATTTTCAATTCCAACCCCCAAAAGAAAATCCCCAACTTTGTGTTGGTTTTTCTATCTTTCATGCCACTTTCCCATCCCTCCTGCACATGGAGTTGAGCTCTGGAAGCCTGGCTGCCAGGTTAAAGGCCTTCCCACCCAGCTGTCCAGAGCAAATTACAGCCCATTAGCACCGCCCCCTCCCCACAGTAAGTGCGGATGAGGGATGATTCCCTGCCTGTGATTTGCCTCTGAAACACTATGACTTCGATTCCTGTCAGACACAGGTGGGGAGGGAGGGCAGAGTTAGGGGCCTCTGTGGTTTAGCCTCTCCGCCTATCCAGGCAGCTGTGCCGGCATCACTGCTAACCACAGGTATCTGTGGCTGACCACATGTGCACCACAGCAGGATGTGCCGCTGCTGGGGGAGCTATTGCCCAGCTCATTGGGTCTGACCTGAAATCTACCCTGGGGATAGAGAGAGCGGCGTCAGTTTTTGCCCCTTGGACGGCATGAGGCCCAGCGAATCTGGAAAAGGAAGGTCCGGGTGAGGCCCCCAGCCAGGAGTTCACTGGCTCCATCCGGCAGAAATTCCCTCGGACTGCCCCACATCCCATGTTTGGGTCTCTCCTCCCCGATTTCCCTCTGCTTCTTGCCTACCCCCTCCTCCCCACAGGGCCACTACAGCTTGACTGGAAGCTTGAGGGAATAGCTCACCACACTATGGCTCAGGTGTGTAATGCCTCAGCTCCCCTCACAGCCACTGGGACAAATCCCAACAGGCTCAGCTCAGCCTTTTGCCCTTCAGAGCCAATCAATTTGGTTCCATGCAGGTTACTGCATGTGGGTCCTTCAGAGTGGAGACACTGAGCTCCTGCCTGCTCCGCATGGACATCAAAGATCCCATGGCACACTGAGAAAGACGGCTTTGTCCACTGGGCATTGACTGCTGCCCTCCACGCCTGAGGTGCTGCATTTTGGCTGCGCTGTACACACCAGGTGAGAGGCCCAACAGTGCAAAAGGCAAGAGACAGCATCTCTCACCCGTTGTCTGCACTTTGTAGCCCACCTTCACTGCTAAGGTGCTGGCACACAATGGGGTCTTGGCTCTGTGCAAGTCTGACTGTGCCCGCTGCCTCTCCCCAAGCTGCACCATCACACGACGTGCAACAGCACAGCCAGCTGCCTTGGCCACCGACACTGGCTTCGTGCTGCCAGCGGGGAGCTAAGGAACAGGGCCTCTGAGTGGTAAAGCTCCTGCTCTCCACAGGCCTCCTGAGTAGCAAAGAGGTTAGCTCCAGTACTTCCGGCCTAGATGGCATAGTGAAATCAGGCACATTTGCATGTGTGTGAGAGAAACTAGTGTAAACATCACAGCACGAAGAGATGGGCAGCTCCTATTAGCTCCCCGAGTCCGTCACCCACTACAGGCTTAGCCCCATTGTGCATTGCCTAGGAGCAGATGTTGCTGGAGGCAGCGTAGGAGACTGAGGCAAGGGTCAGTGTCAGGTCAAGCTCTCCCCACGCCCTCTGCCACCCGTGCTGCAGAGTGACTCCAAGGCTCCCAGTCCGTGACCACTCTGCTGAGGCTGTTCACAAGGAGGGTACTTAGTGCCTGTCATGGTGGTAGCTTTGTGCTGTGGGCACCGGTCTGCTCAGGACTGGGCTGAGCCCCGGCAACTCATTTCACACCAGGCTCCGAACCACCATCGTCTGGTCACGAAGGGGAAAGTCACCACAGGGATGAAATGCCCTGGACTCCAAAGGGCTAATGGGGCGATCCAGACTCCGACACTCCAGCACCCTGCATGCCCCAGCAGCTGCCAAGCCCAGAAGGGCTGGAGAACAGCTGAGCCAGGGCGGCAGGGGCGAGCTTCTCCATTGCCGTGTGGCCTGCATTAATGTGCGCTGCAGGGGGATGGAAAGCTCCTGCCCATCAGGGAGGGAAGCTTCATGTCTAATCCTTAGCCACCCGGCAGATCTGACACTCAGAATCCTCCGTGCACTAGATGGCTGGCGACTCGCAGTGGGCTGCCATCAATCACCCTCGCAGCACCACTTCATTCCAGGGGACTCAGCGCAGCCGGAGGAGCCAGCGAGAGACAGCACAAGCCAGGCGGACGGGCCCTTATCTCCCAGGCTGGTTTGCCACCAGCTGGAAACTGGCAGGGAACCAACCCCTCAGCCACTGCCTCTCTCTGAAGGGCTCTCATCTGCACCCACACGCTCCACAGAGTCAGTGAGTGGCGACACCACCCACAGCGGAGGAAGCTGAGGGTCACACCCGCTGAGATGGGCTATTCTTCCTTTTGCTGGGGTTTGACCACAGCTGTAGGGGCTGAGCATGTACCACAGATCTCAGCAACAGCACCTTGAGAAGCCACCCAAGCAAGGCTAATTGGCCAGCATCTCTGGTGAGGATTCGAGAGGGAACAGTGGGGGACTGCAGGTCAGCACTGAGAGGCCCTCTGTGAGGGGCCCAGGACTGGAATGGAACGGGGGGAGGCTGGACAGTGCCCAGGACTAGGATAGTAAGACAGGTGAGGAGCAATGGGCACTGGCACAGCCCCTGCCTGTATTGCGCTTGGCTCTAGCAAGGCCTATCGTCAGTCCCTGTAGGCGCAGCAGACTGGCACCCAATCTGTTTAATGTGGAAGGCACTCAGATACCACGGTGATGGGCAGAGTACAAATCCATACAGGCAAAAGGCATGCAATAAAAATCCAACAGCATGCTCAGCCCCCAACGAAACAGCGCTCTGTTATGCCACGTTGGGGTGGGGATTCATGTCCTTGCTGGTCCTGGGAGACCCAGCGGAGCCCTGGCTAAGGGCTCAGGGGGAGGCAGTGAGTGTTTGTCCTGGGCAGCCCTGCAGGTGACCGGGCAGAGAGGGCAGCTGTGCAGGGCTGGGACACAGACACACAGCACGAGCCCGCCGTACTCACACGTTATGAAGGACACACCAGCCGCAGTGGGGGTCCTTGGAGCCTAGGCACAGCGCACAGCTCTTGTATTGTTCACAGCTCTCCACGGGCACTCGTGTCACCTGGGGGAGAGAAAGAGACGGGCAGATCGTGAACATGCCCATCAGAAAGCCCCAGGCCAGCCTGTTCCTACCCACCCACCTCTTGGGGAACCCCTCAACACACACCAGGAAAGGGGGCCAGGCTTGACGGAGTGGGGGCAGCCTCGGGGGCAGATGGAACCAGTGCATGGAGAAAGTGAGGACAGAAGAGAATGGGGGAGATGCGGGGATCCTGCAGGATAGATGGAATGGGTAACTGGGGCGTGGGAGGGGAGTGGGACAGGGAGAGGAGGAAGGAGGCAGGAATGAGTGACAGCGAGGGAGGGAGGAAGAGAAGGTGGGTCACACTATGATAGTGGCTCAGGCCCATGATTAAGGGAAGGCTGTAGGGTACACTCCCCTCATGGTGCCGGATCCCATGCCCAGTTAACTCCACACTGTGTTAAGAGCCCCACCTTTGGACATGAAGGGGTTAACAAAATATAGGGGCAAGCCCCAGGCTTCTTTCAAGCCCAGAGCTGAAGACCTGAGGTGCTCTGAGTGTTTCTTTGAGGCTAGGGATGAGAGCGGTGGGGCAGCAGGCAGAGACCCGTCTCCTGTGCTTTTATCTCATGCTGTGCTCCCCAGAGCCAGCTCAGTGCCTATGAATCCAGTGATGGGGCTAGGAGCCCAGTTTTCACCCCTGTACAAGCTATTGTGGCTGGGAGGACACAGAACCTCCCCCTCCCATCTGTGCAGCCATGGTGAGCACATGACGTGCGCAGGTGCCCTCGCTGACTCCACCGTACCCAGAGTCCCACAGCTTGGGGCACGCAGGCAGCATGGCACCTCGCAGTCCCCCACTCCTGCTATCCTGGGTGAAGGATGCCCTCGGAGTTCCCTGCCCATATGTGGGGGTGTCTGTTAGATAGTCAGCAACAGCGCCTGGGGTCAGCTGCTGCACAGAGGTGGCTCTCCTAATAAAGGCCTAGAGGGCCTGTTAACACTACACCTTGCCTCAAGACTTGAGCCTAGGCTGGCAGTGTCTATACCTAGGGCAGGGCTTTCAGAGATAAGCAGCTAGATTTAGGATCAAGGGGCAACGTACAGACACCTGATTTTTACAAGTGCTGAGACCAGAGAGGCAAGTGTGCCCTCCCCTCAGTCTCAGGCAAAGAGCAGCAGGACCTGGGTGAGCATTTATTCGTGCTTAATGCCCCCAGGGAGCACTTCGGGGGTCAATGAGGTGAAATCTGGTCTCCAGGAATAGCAGTCCCACAAGCCCACTAGACCGCAGGTTATTTCAACCCTATAAATAGCTCCCTTCTTGTCCCTCAAGAAGCCCATATAAGCATGACCACAAACACCAATAGGGGGGCATCAGGGATGTATCCCAAGCATTGGGGCACATGGGCCCCAAATGCACAACCCTGGGAAAACTCTCATGCTGCCCCCTGCTTCAGGGAGCTGCAGACCTGGCTCCTTCCCAAGCCAGATGTCCCTGTCTTTCACTCTCCTTATTATCAAATCATAGAAATGTAGAGCTGGAAGCGAGCTCAAGAAGTCATCAAGTCCAACCCTCTGCATTGAGACAGGACCAAGTAAATCTAGACCATCCCTGACAGGTGTTTGTCCAACTTGTTCTCAAAAACCTCCAATGACAGGGATTCCACAACCTCCCTAGGACCTTTCTCCCTCCCCATCACTCCAGGGCAAAATCCTGAGGTTGGGACAACAGTTAGACCAGGTCTCCACTACAGACTTCTGTTGGCATCACTCAGTCAGTCAGGGGTGTGAAGAGGTGGGACCCCTGATGGGCAGAGGTCCTAGTGAAGATGCAGTTATACAGCCAAGCTGCACTTTCGCCCATATAGCTCGTTTTGCTCATGTGTGGGACTTTCGCTATAGTGGTACAAAATGCAACTTTGCTGGTATAGCTTCAGCTACACTAGCAGCACTTTGCTGCTACGGTACATTGATATCCCTATACCTGTACAGCACTCCTAGTGTAGCCATGGCCTTCCTTGCTGCGGCCATCAGTGATGTTCCAAAGAGCAGCAGCATTCCATAAGTAACAGCTGTGACAGGCTAACATGCTTACAGCCCCTGATGGACAACGGCCAGATGCCAACCATGCAGCTGCACGGAAGAGGGGAGATTTTAAAAGGAGCAGGGTCGGTAGGACATTCCCCCCTTACCAGCCTAACCTGGTCTTCAATGGCCTGTAGGTCACCTAGCGTGGTTGGAAAGAGCCCTACAACCTTCGACACCTAATGTACAGTCTCCTGTGGGGACCAGTCTGAGCTCCCCTGCAGGTAGCTAAGAAGGGGAAGAGAGGCTGGAAACTCCTGGACCAAGTGAGAACACCTCTACTTGCACCAGTGGGCCCCACACACTTAGCTCCTTAGGAAGCTCAATGGTGAGAGGGAGGGCAGGCAAGGCTGCTCTGTATCTGTTCCCAGCAGCCAATGGAACACCGAGTTCATTTCAGCCCAGAGGCAAAGGCACTAAGAAAAGCTACATTATTTCCATCAAGAATTATTGAACCTTGAGAGAGAAAAACAGCTCACGAGGGACCTAAGAGAGCCAATGTACCCAGCACAGACACAGCCTCTCTAGTGCTGTGTCCAACATTTCTCAAACATCTTGCAAAGACACGCCCCTCAACCTTGACCTTCAGTCCCCCATCACCCCACTATCCCAGCCCTGCCCTCCTCCTACAGCCCTGCCAATCCCCCTCCACTCTGACCCACAGCTCCTACACAACTCTACAGACACCCCTTAATCCTGACCAGCAGCCCACCACTGCTATTCCAGTCCTGGGCCCCCACCCTCTACAGATGCCCCTCAACACTGAACTGCAGCACCCCAACACACACACACACACACGGAAGGGCCTCCCCTGAATGAGGCTGACAACTATTCCAGATTATAACGGATGTCATGCCAGGATTGTGATGCACAAGCAGGAACCAGACTGAGACCCCACCAAGCTCATTGCCAAGATGGCTCAGGTACTGGAATCAAAGGCAGGTCTGGCATAGAGAAAGGCGAATGGCTGGGGATCCTGGCAATCCAGCCAACCTCTGTGGAGCACAATGAACAAATGGACTCTCCAGAGTTTAGGAAAACGGACTAGCATTTTACAGCCCTCTATGCCCATTTCAGATGCTAGCCAGACCCCTGCACTCTCCAATATGTGACAGCAGGAGTTAGCCTTAAAGGGTTACAAGCTCTTTATTAATTGCTCCTCCAGATTTGATTAAAATCCCCTCGTTTCTCTGGCCCTCCGAGCTCTGTTACAACTGTTCATTTAATTACTTTCCAGCAACACCCTGATAACACCAGGCTGCAATGGAAGAGAGCTCTTTTTATTGAGGAAAGGAGAAGACGGGGGTGGGAGGAGGTTTCAGAAGGCAAGAGAGTTCTTTGCTTTGTCAGCAAAGAGACAGAAGCTGCAAAAACAAATGTCATAATACCCACTTCCTTCCAATCTGTCTGTACAGCACCCAACACAATAGGGTTAATGTCCTGCTATCCTCGCTGTGAAAAACACTGCAACTCAGCAATAAATCCCCTCCTGTTGGGGTTCACTGAGCAAAGCCCTCATCTGTCCGGCTGCCCCCCAAATATCCCACCAAGGGGAGGCTGTGGTAGCCAGGCCTTAGAACTGCAACAGGGCAATGACAGGGAGGCAGCCAGGAACAGCTTCTCAGATTTTCCCCCAACCTTTCTTTTAGGGTACTCTTCCCCCCACCCCCCACCCCATCTCCAGCCTTTCCCCATGGGATCCCCACATACACAACTTCAAGCCCTCCAATCCCCTGGGGAGCAGGGAACCCTCTGTGGTTCAAAGTGCCCTGGAGCATCCATAGATGGTCCTAACGTTCTCTTGTGGCCTGACAATCCAATCAGACCTCCTGGATAACCCAGGCCAGACAATTCCACCAACAATTCTGCATCAGACCATCCCTGCTGGTGATCACTCCTCGCTCCCCAGCTGGCCACAGCTTAGGGCATCTAGGATGGGGCTGGGAGTGCAGAACGGGGGGAAGCAGGGACTTACGTAGGGAGTGAAACCTCCACGCATGGCCTGCAGACTCAGGAACATGGTCTCTCTTTCAGCTTCTGCCTTGGAGCTGAAGACCATCTCCCGCTGTCACTTCAGCACTGCCACAATTTCCAGCTTCCCCAACGCATGTCTGTCAGGAGGGGACAGCCCAGACCTGGGAACGCAGGGCCAAGGGGAGAGGCTGCTCCGCTAAGAAAGAGTTACGGCCCATTATCAATCCTGCTGCCATTAACCAGCAGAAAGGGAGAGGAGGAAATGGAAGAGCTGGGAATAGTAAGGGGCTTGGTGCGGAGAGGCTCACCACTGAGCCGCATCCCAGGCCCTTTGAGACACCGGTTGGGGGATTCGGCCGACAGCCTCCCAGTCAGCAAATCACCCAGAGAGCCCCAGGTCTCCTCGGAGCCTCTGGCAGATTGTAAACCGGAAACAGGGGCTGGCAGGAGAAGGAGGAAATAGGCTGCTCCGTCCCCATGGGGTTTCTGGACCAATCAAAGGCTTCATATCCCCCACCTGGGACAACGGCCTGGAGATATATCATGATTCTAGTTCAGCTGTGGTTCCAGCCACGTGCACAGACTGGGAGACTGAGACCCACCTGCCACAGCTCACTCACGCTGCCCACCCAGCCACATCGGGGAAGCTAGGCCACGACACAGCTCCGGCAGGAGTCCATCTCAGGGGGGCAAGAGGCCTACTCCCCCCTTGGTTCATCCCATGTCCCTGCTCCAGCTGCACTCTGAGCAAGGCACAGCACAGGTAAGCACACTGCAAGGGGGAAGAGTGCTCACAACTCACCAAGGGACAGCCACGCTGTCATGGGGCGCCGGACATGGCTGTTTCAGGAACATAGGCACAGACCCTACACAAGCCCTCCCAGGGCAAAAACACTACATCTCCAGCAAGCCTGCCTGCAGTGGAGGAAGATGGGGTGGCTAGTATCCCCTGAGCCATGACCCAGTGGGGCAGCCAACCAGCAGGGGCTGCTGTGTCCCACGTAGGCCTGCCAGTGACCCGCTGGGTGTCTTGCTCTCCCCGCCTGTCCCCTGGGAACAGACATCCCCCACTGGGCTCAGTCCCACTGGAAGGTCACTTGTGCCTGCTGCCTAGTGGCCATGAAGGACGAAAGGGGGGCAGAAGCTGCTCACCAGGCTGTCCCTTCCCCTCCCCCTCCCACGCCTACCTGCCCTGCTCCCCTGAGCTTTCGCTGGCTTGAATGTCCCTCTTGGTTACCTGGTCCTGCGATCCCCCATCTCTGGAGCAGCCTGCAGGGTGCCTGGGTAATACTGAGGCCCCAGTGCAGATAGCTGCCTTCCCCACAAGTGCTGCTCCAGCAGGCTCCTAGCAGGGGGTTCCCATGGCATGTTAACGATTATTGGCAGCCCCCTGGTGTTCCCCCTCCCTTTGGGGATATGGGCTTCTCTGACCCTTTCACTCAGTCTCCTACTAAACACCTGAGCAAAGGTGACTTCCCTGCTGGGAGGGCTGGAGGAGAGGGGCAGGCAGGAAGGGAGGCAGTGATCCGGAAGAGCTCGGTGGTAAAGGGGGCCCAGGGAGGGAAAGGTGACAGGAACGTGGGCGCGAGTGGCTGTTGGGGGGGAACAGGGACGCCCCTGCACTACGCTTCCCCCCATTCTCCACGGGAATGTCCTGATGCATGGACAGCCCTGGAGACTGGATCCCTCCATCCCAGCATAGGCAGCGGCAGCCTAAGCTCCCTCAGCAGAGCATCTGCTCTTCCGTGGAAGGCAACCCCCCACTCAGGCCTACAGGGGAGTCCAGTCACCAACGTGTACTCCAGCCTCAGCCTCTGCTAGGACTGTCAAAGGAGAGGCCAGTCTGAGGCTCCTGGCTGCCAGGCACAGGACTGAGAACGGATAGACTCATTTCACACAGGCCACCGGTGGCAATCCTCCCTTAGCACGGCTGGAGACAGCCAGAAGGTGATATCGCTACCTCACAGGGCCACAGCAATGATCCAGAGAGCTGGAAGCATGCAAACACAGATACATGCATGCCCACAAACACGCACAGGTATGTGCACTCATGTGTAGGCATACTGGTGGATACAAACACTCATGACTATACACAGCATTGCCAAGTTCTCATAGCAAACAATGCCGTGTTGAACATGTGCTGTAAAGAAACAGGCTAAGGGAGCTGTATTTGGTCAGCTCAGATGGACTGTTTGTCCTACTTCTTCCAGCAGACCATAAGAGATAACTGCCTGCTGCCCAGTGGGGCCGACCCAGCGGCAATACCAGTGCAAAAGAGCCAGAACCCATCCCTTTCCGCTGGCTAGTGCACTGGCTAGGGGGAGCGACTGAGGTGGCTCACTGAGCCCCGGGGCATAGCAGAAGCTAGGCAGAGAGAAGATCACAGATAGCTCCACACCCCCTTATGGTGGACCAAGGAGCAGAATGACCCTCAAAGGAAGCCTTTCGTCAGCGTTCAAGCTGGGATTTCCAAAGGAGCGAAAGAGAATTGAGTTCTGAGTGCCCACTGCATCCAAATGGAGCAGGGCACTACTCCCCCCCCCCCCCCCCCGCCAGGCTCCTCTGCAAAGCCCAGCGTGAGTGTCTAGAGCAGAGATGGGCAAACTATGGCCCGTGGGCCATATCCGGCCTGCGGGACCAGTCTGCCCGGCCCTTGGGCTCCCGGCCCGGGAGGCTAGCCCCTGGCCCCTCCCCCGCAGCCATGCCACCGCACGGGCAGCGCTCTGGGTGGTGGAGCGGCGCGCTCCTGCCGAGCAGAGCGGCAGCGTGTCTAGCTCTGGCCTGGCTGTGTGGCTGCCAGACATGCTGCTCTGAGCGGCATGGTAAGGAGGCCGGGGCTGGGGGGGAGGGTTGGATAAGGGGCAGGGAGTCCTGGGGGGCAGTCTGGGGACAGGGAGCAGGGGGTAGTTGGATGGGGCGGAGGTTCTGCGGGGGGAGGGGCCTGTCAGGGGGTGGGGGTGTGGATAGGGATCAGGGGACGTGGAACAAGGGGGTTTGGATAGGTGTGGGGTCCCGGGGGGCCTGTCAGGAGGCGGGGTTGTGGATAGGGGTTGGGTGACTGGGAGCAGGGGATTGGATAGGGGCGGGAGTCCCGGGGGGTGGGGTGGGGGGGACTAGGGGATAAGGAGCAAGGAGGGTTGGATGGGTTGGAGGTTCTGAGGGGAGCAATCAGGGGACGGGAAGCGGGAGGGGGCTGTTTGGGGAGGCACCGCCTTCCCTACCCGGCCTTCCATACAGTTTCGCAACCCCAAAGTTTGCCCACTCCTGGTCTAGAGCTCGTGCTGTCAGACTGCAGGGCCATGCAGAGGGTGTCTCAGGCCTCTGTCAGAGGCTCCGGGGAGACGAGAGGGACAGTGCTGGCACTCTGTGATTGGGGAAGCAGGAACAATGCAGCTTCTGTCCGTATCATGCTGCTTACTCCTGTATTTGGTGCCTGGGCACTGTGGCGATGGGAGCAGGCTGGGACCCTGCCTCTTGTAGGATTGGGGTGAGATGGCTGCTGCCGACTGCAGCACAGGCTGGTCCCCTCAGCTGCCAACTTCACACTGATCTTGCTGATGAAGCAGAGCGAGCCTTGCCTCTCCCTCCTGGGTAGTTACCTGTTTCTCAGTCATGGCGTAGATGTGCTGGCGGTCGGGGCTGAGCACCAGGTCTCGCAGGATGGAGCTGCCCTCGTGGGCCACGACATTCTCATACTGCAGCGCCGGACGCCCGCTGGGACTGGACAAGTCCACCAGGATCTGCGGACCAGAGGGGAGAGGGTTAGCGCTGTCTCCCACGCAGGGAGGGGAAACGCTGCAGTTGCAGCAATGAGGCACACACAGAGGGGTTTCAATCACGCATGGACCCTCGTCAGGAGGCCTCAATCTCCCGTCCTCCAACACTCCGCCTTGTCACCTTCCACTCGTCTCCGCCCTGCGTGGTTTCCAGCCAGGACCACAAGCGGAGACAAGAGCCATTGCTGACTTCATGAAAATTAGACAGCCGCAGAAATCAACCTGGTGAGAAAGGCCCTCAGGCTCCAGACCTCGGAGGGGCTTTGGCTGCCTTAGGGAAGCACTGGAGGAGCAGCGCAGGCTTCGGAAAGCTCTCCAGACCCTCTCTGCCATCTGGCAGATGTAATGCACCGCTTTCCCATGGCCCCTCCTTTCTCTACACAATCTGCACACAAACAGAGGGAGGGAGCAGGGAGTAGACCCACCCAGGACAAGACTGTGCCCTCAGTCTGTTCTCCAGTCCCAGAGTTCAGCTGTCAACATCCCTAGCAACAGGGCTGTCGCTCTGGGGACAATCTCAGGAAATCCTGCCATTTACTCATCCCACACTTCCCTTTGCTCACTTTCATCCCACTGCTCCTCATTCCACCCCACTGGCTTAGTCTCAGGCAGCCAATCCCTCCTGGCATTTACCCTCGTCAGAGACGCACAGGCAGGAACTGCCTTCCCCATTCATCGTCATTCAGCCAGGCTATGCGGACTTCGCTCTGTTCATCCCTCCCCAGAAGCCAAGCCCTGCAGCCACCTGGTTATTTTTGCTGCTTTCCTCTGAGCTCCCTTCAGTCTGTCAATATCTTTTGAGCTGGAGGAGGCCAGAATTCCCAGGTCAGTGTCCCCAGAGCTGTGAAGAAAGGGCCTTGTGCCCCCTTGCTCTGGGATGTGGTGCCCCTTGTACAGAAGAGCCCAGAACTGAGCCATGTCTGACAAGGGGCAGAGGGATTTGACACAGTAATAGCCAGAAAGGGCTACCACCTCCGTAGGTCAGTCTCCCTTGAGATTCAAGGAAGGTCCCAAGGGTTCAAGGCATTATTCTGGGTCGGGCCTAGGAAGGTCTAGGGATCCCACTGTATAACGGAGATAAGACAGGGTCAGCAGAGGTTCAGAAAGCACCTCTGTTCCTCGAGCTGTGCAGGGCCACGGCAAATGCTTTAATCCCTTTACAGCTCCCTTTTACATTAAAACTCTTCCTAAATGCCTTGCTTTCTCACTGTACTGGCAATAACCACATTAGGAACACCACAGAGATAGTCACCCACTAGGTGGGGTTAAATTCAGCAGGGTTAATTCCCTGAACCCAATTGCCACTCCCTGCTTGCAACAAACAAACACACTCATAGACTTTCAGGTCAGAAGGGACCATTGTGATGATCTAGTCTGACCTCCTGCACATTGCAGGCCACACACCCTCACCCACCCACTCCTGTAATAGCCCCCGAATCTCAGGCTGAGTTACTGACATTCTCAAATCATGGTTTAAAGACTGCAAGTTACAGAGACGCAACCATTTACTCTAGTTCAGACCAGTTAGTGACCCGTTCCCCATGCTGAAAAGGAAGGCGAAGCCCCTCTTCCCGCCAAGGTCTCTGCCAATCTGACCTGGGGGGGAAATTCCTTTCCAACCCCAAATATGGCGATCAGTTAGAACGTGAGGATGTGGGCAAGACCCACCAGCCAGGCACCCGGGAAAGAATTCTCTGGAGTAACTCAGAGCCCTCCCCATATAGTGTTCTGTCTCCAGCCACTGGGCATATTTGCCATTTCCACTTTCAGCTAATGGCGTAGCCTGGGAACCTAGCAGACTCCAGCAGCCCCTGGCCTTCAGCAGCCTCTGCAGAGAAGGCATCTCAGAACTGGAGCAGGAGGCCCCGCACCCATTCCCAGGAGGAATCCAGAGACACAGAGAAAGGGGCGTCCTCCAGAGCCTCCGGCCCTGCTAACAAAGCCAGCGCCCGTGACCCTGTCACTCACTCACACTGAGCCCCTGGCCCCTGGGAGTGGGAGACTGCCATTCTGCATGGATCTGGCACTCAGATGATCAAAGCGGCCTCGGGACAGGCCAGAGCCTTTATGGGCATGTTCCTCGCAGCAGTGAGTCTCTTGGGGCGCGGGCAGACAGGCAGGCTCCTTCACTACTAACAAATGGGAAACAGAACACTGGCCAGTAACAGGAGCCATGCTCGTGCCGGGACAGATGGGGAGTGCCAGGCGGGAGGTCTCAGAGCCTTCTGAGCCCAAACCCTGCCCCAAAACATCCAATCACTGGCTGCTAAAAGCAAAGGCACAACAGAAATTGGCTTCTCCAACCCTCACCCAATCTCTGCAGAGTAACCCCTCCCTCCCCACCCAGCACCCCAAAGCATGCTGAAAGCTTTGCAGTCCTCGCTGCAATAAACAGACTCCAGCATTTGCATCGTTCCCACTCAGGCAGAGGATGCGGGGCTGGGAAGGTAGGATCCCAGTGTGCGGCTGATTAGCATGGAAATATATGCGGCTCACAAACAAACCGGGGCCTGTTTAATTAGAGCGGCGCCTTTGATTCACCACCAGCATCCCGCATGCACCAGCCCCGGATTATTTTTAGTCAGTTTTACAAAACAAATGTATTTAATTAAGAGAGACACCCCTGAGCTACTAGAGAGAGCGGAGAGCTCCACATGGTGGGGAGAGGGGCTGCCCCCTCGCAGGGTGCAGGGCACTGGGGACTATGGGCAGGGTGTAACTCTGCGGGGAGGAGCTGACAGCTGCTTGGGGAGCCGCAGGCAGGAGCTGAAGTGTGTGCCTGTAGCCACCGATTTCTCCTGCAAGCACTGCACTCCCCTCCCCCTTACTGGCACTCCCCACCCCATTACCAATGCTCCCAACTGTGCCATCAGCATGGGCCCTGCTCCCCTCCCCCAACCCGCACTCCCCATCCCGTTATCAGTGCTCCCCGCTGTGCCGTCAGCATGGGCCCTGCTCTCCTCCCCCAACCAGCACTCCCCATCCCGTTACCAGTGCTCCCCGCTGTGCCGTCAGCATGGGCCCTGCTCCCCTCCCCCTTACTGGCACTCCCCACCCCGTTACCAGTGCTCCCCGCTGTGCCGTCGGCATGGGCCCTGCTCCCCTCACTCTTACCGGCACTCCCCACCTCGTTACCAGTGCTCCCCAGCCCACCCCCAACTAGGCCTCCACTCCCTTCCCTGCCACAGCTGGGCTTCCGCTCCCCTTCCCCTTGCTGACAAAGATGTCAGTCCCCTCCCCATTACCAACACTCCGTTTTACGCCCCCCCTTCCCGTTAATGACGCCTCTGTCCCCTTCCCCCTCTGCCCCTTTCTGGGTACCCCCTGCTCAGATTTGGGACCTCGGGTTTGATCCTCCCTCAGATCCCAAACAAGAGCAAAGCTTCCGTGGCGCACCCAGCACTAGAGCACCCAGTAGTGCTGTGGGGGGAACAGAGCAGCACACCAGGAGTCAGGGCACCTGCTCTCTATTCCTGGCTCCGGCCCCAGCTCCCGGCACAACCCTTTGCAAGTCACCTCCCCGTGTCTCGGCAAAAGGTATAATGCTCCTGCCTGGCGGTGCTCTAATGAAAAGTGCTTCACAGGGGTAAGCACTGGCTGGGCTTTCGCCATTAGGCACAGACAAAAGCTTCCCCACCCTGACCTGAAGGGAGTACAGCCCACACTGTCCAGGGGCAGCAGCTGTGTGTGTGTACAGCACCCAGCACAATGGGGCTCCTAGGCACTACCACAATACAAACAACAACCAGCTCCAATGGGGCCTGAGCACGAGTCCCAGCTCCCCAAACTCCTGACGCACACAGCGCTCGGGGTGCCCTGAATCGAGAGCTGAGGCTGATTGTGTGCTGCCCATGCCCCCACACACAGCATCAAAGCCATGGGCACCTCCTTCACTTTCCCTGCAACCCAGCACGGGCTCTCCCACAGGCGGTGGCAATGTCACAAACCCACCTTCCTTTCCAACCCTTTTACAGGCCACAGTCACCGCGCTGAGAAATCAATATAGTTTTACCCTGGTTTTAAAATAGATCTATGGGTGGCTGTCACTCCGGCAGTAATTTTTAACTAGCGGGGTAATTTCCCCATTACATTATTGCAGTGTGCAGTGCTGGGAAATAGAAAGAGACATTAAAAATAACAGACGTTAAGCACTTCGAGCTAATGCAAAGCTTCAGGAAAAGCTTCAGAATAATTGCTCCAGCCCAAAGAGGGATGGAGCTGAGCCCCTAATAGCGTGGGACACGCTGGAAGGGAGTACATGACCCTCACCAAGGCAGGCAGGCAGACAGAGACACACAGCTCTCTTGCACCTGGGCATCTCTTCTCCTGTGAAAGGAGAGGCCAGAAGCAGCAGACGGACAGTGCCAAAGGCAACACCCAGCAGCTTAGGGTTCTCGGAGCACAAAATTTAAGGTTGGGAGGCAGTGGGGATTAAACTACTACTGGGTTGTCAAAGGGCCCTAAGGTGGGGCAGGGGAGAGGGGAGGGCTTTTAAGGGTCCGAAGTTTCACTTACAGTTCATAGTAGGTAAATTAAAGGGAGTGAAAGGCTTGGGGAGAGCAACATTCCAGGAGTGGGGGGAACCTTTCCACAATACACCTCACGGCCCCCACCCCCTGGGGAAGGCTTTCTACAGTGCACCTCACCCACCCTAGCTCCCCAAACCCTCACCATCACCATCCCCACCCCCGGGGAAGGCTTTCTATGGTGCACCTCACCCACCCTAGCTCCTCAAACCCTCACCACCCCCACCCCGGAGAAGGCTTTCTACGGTGCACCTCACCCACCCTAGCTCCCCAAACCCTCACCCTCCCTGGGGAAGGCTTTCTACGGTGCACCTCACCCACGCTAGCTCCCCAAACCCTCAACACCTTCAGCCCCAGGGAAGGCTTTCTACAGTGCTCTTCCCCCTCCATTGCTCCCCAAACCCTCACCATCCCCAGCCCCGGGGAAGGCTTTCTATGGTGCTCTTCCCCCTCCCTAGCTCCCCAAACCCTCACCACCCCCACCCCCGGGGAAGGCTTTCTATGGTGCACCTCACCCACCCTAGCTCCCCAAACCCTCACCACCCCCAGCCCCGGGGAAGGCTTTCTACAGTGCTCTTCCCCCTCCCTAGCTCCCCAAACCCTCACCACCCCCACCCCCGGGGAAGCCATCATACCCAATGGGATTACGGTCTAGCCCCTTGACCTTTATTTTTAATTCAGAAACAGGCTGGGAGAAGGACAGAAAGTGGAGAGGGAAAGCTTCTCCCACAGTGAGATGGGCTAGACTGGCAAAGTTTCCTTGCAGGGAAACGGCAGGAGAACCAACACTTGGGGGAATTTAAAACTGGACTGGAGAATAGACTGGGGGGTACCTGCCCTGCCCTGGGCCTCATGGCGGGGAATGGATGCAATGGGAGCTGTAGTCTATGGAGGGCCTTTTCCAAGCCTTCAGCGGGTAGGATGGGGAACTCTGGTACAACCAGGGGGATGTCACATGCAGAATGCACCCTCTGAAAGGCAACAGCCATTGAACTTTGCTACAGGCAGCTCTGAGGAATCCGCTTCCACCTCCCCTTTCCAGTGGGTGGGGGGTATTTGAGGGATGGGGAGGATGATGCAGGTTAATCATAGCAAACCCCTTCCTCCCTCCAGGAACCATGTTTCTTCCTGCCTACCCTGCTCTCCTTCACCCAGGGGAAAAGACCGTTACCAAAAAAAACTCCATTAACCTTTCTCCTCATCCTGATGCTGATAATTACCCAATACTAATAATTACTCGTGCTAATTTCTCACTCAGAATTCTTGCCCTCATTCTGCCTGTCTTGTGTGAGCCGAGCGGAGTCCTCAGCCAGGAGTTACAGGCTGGTTTCAGGCAGCAGCCTTAACGTGCTGTATCACAGAGGGAGAGAGGCAAAGGGGGGCTGGAAGGACGCCCCCCAGGAGAGGAAGGGACTCCGAGTCCTTGAGGGGCAGGCTGAGATGGAGAAGCCACATGGGGAGGGTCTCTCTGCCGTAAGGCCAGCAGGGGCAGTGCGTTAAGTTCCTAGGAAAGCCGCAGCCTTTTCTGCCCACCACCATCAACAGAAGGAGTGCCAGAGGGAACCAGAAAGAGGGGGTGCTGGTCAGGTTGGGGAGCCATGCTGGGCAATGGGGGAAAAATATGGGGATCCCAAAAAACACCTCACCACAAACAAATGTGTGGTTCGACATTAGAACTCCCTTAAGACTGTAGGCCCCTGTTCTCGGTGAGCTTCACCAGCTGGCTCCAGGGGACAATCCAAGGCGTGCAATCCTCTGGGAAACCTCTCTTGTTTAGGGGAGGCTACTTGCGTGGCATTTCATCTGCAGAACATGGAGCCCCCACATCACTGCAAGAGTGCCATCTTTAGCATGGACACCGCTGAACAAACACTGACCACTCACTCAGCAAAACGTACAACGCAGCCAAACCCCACTGCTCCAGGGAACGCGGCAACCCCAACACCTAGCTCAGAGGCATGAACTTTTCAAGCAATCAATGGATCTGAGCAGAGCTGGGTGGATTTCAGGCCGAGCTGGGCTGATTCAGGGGCCAGGCGGGAACCCCTAAGCTAAACAAGGGGGGTTCCAGTGGTGCCCTGACTCCAACCAGGCAAAATTTTGCAGTTTCATTTCAAGCTTTGACGTTGCTCGCTCCCAAGTGAGAAGCGGAGCCGAGGAAATGGGCCGGTGACCCCATGTGAGCCAAGCCAGCCAAGTCACATGGATGAAGCCACGAGACCGGCACACTGCACTGCAAAGCCCAAAGTGCTCGAGATCCACAAGATCCCAGGGCGCAGGATGGATGCGGTCTGTCCCTCTGATCTGAACGGACTCCTTACCCTCCCCTCCCCATACAACCCAACCCTTTCCATCTTGTGCAGGAGCAGAGCTCTTCCCGCTCCTTCCTCTCCCTGCAGTGCAACGTGCTGGTTGTCTGGGCAGAAGCAGCAGGGACATTGCTCCCTGGAACCATCCCTGTCCAAATTTACACAGGCCAGCAGCCCAAGTGCTCCCCTGCTGGGCGCAGTGTTATCCCAGAGGAACTAGAACAAGCTGTTACCTCTGCTGCCATGGCAGCGGGGCTGCTATCTCTGGAGGGCACGACCCAAACGTGGGAGGAGACTGGAACAAGGAAATTACAGGGTGAGATTTTTAAAGGACCAACTCTAAAAAATAGCTAGTGGCCTGAGATTGGTTTGCAAGTAATACCTGTGCAAAAGTGTCTCCATGGCGGCATGTGCAAATAGCTGGTCAGGAGCCGGTCTCCCTTTCCACGTGACCAATCAGAGGATTTTCCTTTGCAGTCACAGGAGCTGCATTTTTGCAGACCAAGGCCTGGGGCTTGTGGAAGAAGGCCACCCGGGGGGGGGGGGGAGGGGGGCGGGAGTGGGGCAATTTGCCCCAGGCCCCGGGCCCCACAGGAGCCCCCACAAGAATATAGTATTCTATAGTATAGCAACTTTTTTTTAGGGAAGGGGCCCCCGAAACTGCTTTGCCCCAGGCCCCCTGAATCCTCTGGGCGGCCCTGTGTGGAAGTGTGACCGTAAGGTTCTCACTGAAGCACCCAGCAAAACCCCTCATCAGAAGTTTTAAAAACTGCTTGAAAATGAATCCTAGCTGAGCGCATGACCCTGCCAAGTGAGCTGGGTCAGCTTTGTAGCAGCGGGATACACGGCCACAGCAGTGCAATGGCATGGGACAAGCATTCTAGAGGGGTATTCTCTCTGTGTCGCAGGGGAGTTCTCTTCCCCATGACACACATTCACTGGGAGAGGAGAACTCCTGAAGATGATCAAGAAAAGGACTGCATGCAGTCAGCTTGGAGGTTATAATACTTCGCCTTTCCAAAGCACCCTCTCTCCAAGAATCTCAAAGCACTTTACAAACATCAATTACATTTAGAATACCCATGCCTGGCAGGTCCTACGTGAGTATCACCAGCCCCCTTTTACAGATGAGGAAAATGGAGTGCAGAGAGGGGTCACACTCCGGAATCCGTGACAGAGCCTGATATAGTGCCTTAACCACAAGACTGTCCTTCCTCCCCTGATCTCTGGGTAGAAGTGTCAGAGACAGGTGCAAGCAGAGCTGACTCCCTGTTACAGGAAGCAGGGTCTGGGAAGGTTACATCCAAGCATGGGCCAGAAGGAGCTTAAGGGAGGGGGCGACATTCCTGAAGTGCAATGTGCAGAACCTGCTGCTTTCTTGTCTCCCTACACACACGTTCGCTCCCTGGCACTCTGCCTTATTTCTCAGCTCTTTGCCTCTTAAACTGAAACTCAACATTAACGGGGGACATCTATTCTCGAGGAGCGAAAGAGCAGCAGGACCCAGCCAGCAAAGGCTTCAGCTAAGCCAGAATCATGCCCAGCATGCCAGAGGCAGGTGCTTATCTAAAGGGGACACACCTTGATAAAGATACAGCCTCCCAAGGGCAGCACTAAGCTGACCTCCACAAGTCACCTCAGGTGGAGATCGGGGTCAGACACTGGCAGGAGGTTTGAAAGGGCTGGATGGTTTCAGGTCTGCTAATAACAACATTTGTAGCTCGAGTTGCCAGGGGAAACCAGATCTCATGTCCCATGGTGTATGCCGAACATTTGAAGGGGTCAGAAAAGAATCTTCTCCATAACCCTCAATGTGATATTGTATAGACAGGGCAATTACATGCATTACAGGGGTTCCAACTTCATGCAGAAGTAGCCCATATGAGCTCCAGGTGGAAGTGGGATTCCAGCCTAAAGAGAGCAGTGGTCTGATATTCCGTGGTAGGAGAAGTGATACTGGACTCAATGGACTCCTTGGTCTCATGCTGTAGCTATTCCTCCATTCCTAAATGGCTGTGTGATTGTAAGAGAGAGAAGGTGGGGGAGAAAATATCTGTCATTGGACCAACTTCTGCTGGTGAGAGAGACAAGCTTCTGAGCTTACACAGAGCTCTTCTGCAGGTGATTACAAGTCAATGTCATTCTCCAGGTGACAGGACAACCAGGCCATTGATGACAGGACAGGTCATTGAGGACTAGTTTCTCAGGGGAAGAATGGCCTCCCCTCAGCTTGACACTAACCCCAGCACAGGGAGGCAGGTCACAGGTTGATGGCAAGTCAGCTCAGTTGATGGCAAGTCAACCCAACCCCATTCACAGCAAGACTACAGAGTTAGTTCATGGCCTATCTCAGAGGCTTGTAGCTAAACAGAGCCATTCCTCTGGCTGAGGTTTAGGTAGCTCCCCCCCACCCTTTCACCACCCCACGGATTCCAGTTCCTGTCTTGCTTTGATTTTGCATCAGCTCCACTTGAAGCACCCTAACGAGTGCCCTGGATCAAGGAGCTGTTCAGAGCGTGTCCAAACCCAATAGAAGAGCAAGTTATGGGGATGGAGCAGCTACAAGTGCCGCTGTTAGAAAAAGGCTGTAAACAGTTTGATCCCAGATGGAAACCCTCGCAGGGTGCAGAGAGACAGGACTAAGACATGGCCACAGTGCACACTGCTAGGACAGCCACCTTCCCAGCTCTATGCTTCAGCGGACAGTCACTGCATTGATACACTGATGCTGGGAACCATGATACAGTGCTGATCAACATTCCCTAAGCACCACAGGTGTGCCTTCCCAGCGTGTACTACATAGCCTGGACATTGGGGACCCTAATACATGAACAGTCTGGGGAGGGGAATGTGGTTGAGAGTTGGGGGTAGATGGAGTGTACAGTCCCATCTGGGAAACTCCCCTGTGACACATGGTTTTAGCTGTTCTGGATCCTGCCAGGCAGCCAATACTCCTACATGCCCTAACCCAATGACATTTTCCCCGCACTGACGTAGGAGTACATCACAGGACGAGCAACTGTAAATATCACAAGAGGTTTCTAGAAGGTTTCTCAAGGCTTCAGACCCCTCGATGAGACAGGGTTGAAAGGTTTCCTGTGGTGCTCTTTCCCTCCAGGAGAGGTGTGATGGGTGGACCCTCAGCTGGGGAAGCCAGGTCAGGCTGCCAGCCATCACAGGGAAATGTTATTTCCCACTCAAATGGGTGGACTCTTATTTTGGGACACAGCAACATAATCACATCACTTCGCATCACCACATGACGATCCTGGCTCATGACATAATGGGGCTTAGCATGGTGACAGGAACACTACGCATTGCACAATGCACTCTAGGTTACATGATCACAATCTGTTTGTTCTACAGGACCCCCACCACATTCAGTGCATGAGACGGAGAGTCAACGAGGCAGAAGGCTGCAAAAAGAGAAAGGAAGACACTGGACTGGGATCCTGGAGATCTAGGTTCAATTCCTGGCTCTGACACAGATTTCCCTCTGTGAGATCAGGCATGGTTATCATAGTGTATATACACGGGGTTGCACAGGCAACCTTAACTTATGATTAAGGGTTAAGGTTACACAGTCCACCTTAATTGTGGCATTTCCTAACTTTCAAGGGTTTGGCCTTGGAACATTAATGTTCTTTTAACATAGTTTTTTTTTTTTTTTCTGCATAACTATTCCTATTAGTGGAGCACCCAAAAGCTCCAGGCAGGATCTGGGCCCCACTGCATTAGGCATCGTATAGACACATGTCAACAATCTCTGACGTAAGGAACTTACAATATGAAGAGACAAGCTGCAGTGGGTGAGCATGTCAATTGGGAGAGTGGGGGACAGTAACAAGAACGTATTTCACAGACACTAACAGTGGGCACAACTCAGTGGACGTGAATCCATTAAAGGTTTCAATATTTTGCAACCCCCCAGTGGCCGTCTCCCTCGCTGTCATTAGCTGGCAGCATCACAGCAGAAGTAGGACTGGGGGAAGGCTGTGAAGGAGGACAGGGCTTTACACATTAGTTCAGGGAGTGTGCACCATGTGTTGGGGATGGGGTGGGAGAAAGCACACAGCTGCCTGGGGAGCGTCTACAACACAGTGGACTAATTCTCGGATTTTATCCATGTCGGAGATTTCCTTGGTGCTCCACACTTGCTGGGGCTTGCCATACCCAGACAGCCAGAGCTCCCCTTCTCTTAACTAGAAGGAGGTAAGGTACCTATAGGAACAACGCAAGGGCTAGCCAAACAGGTCATTAGGCAGTATGTGATACAGTTCATAGGCAGGAGGGCCAGTTTGGCTCATGTCCTTAGACCCTGTCCACAGAGGGAAGTTACACTGGATTAGAACATGTTGGCTAACACAAGGTTGAACAGTGTGTAGACAAGGCCTTGTGTTTAATATTAGGTCACCTGGGCACAGTTAATTCTCAGGTCCACCAGGTTCCCTCCAGCTGACACAATGGTAACCATGGCCGTCTCTGCCAGCACTGTATTTCCCAGGGTAGGCCAGGCTTAGAAGGTGCATTTTATGCTGGTGACAGCCCTGGAGATTGCAGCCCCTCTGCCTGCAGGTCAAAGAGTGCGTGGGCAGGAGAAGTAGAGCGAGCTCCCCTCACCCCAAAGCCCTTGGGCTTGCTCCAGAGAATTCCCTTGTAAAAGGAACAGGAGAGTTCGGCATTTGGTAACTGCACTGAGACTCACCAACTCATTACACATATGTCCCCAAGCAGCAGCCAGATGGAAGCAATTCTCAGCCATTCCCACCCCTTGGCCTGGATCCAACTGGCTCTTTCTCCCCTCACAGTGCCGGAGCTGTCTAGGCTCCCAGAAAGCGCTTTGATCTGGCACTTGCACCGGAAAGCACTCCAGCTAGGAGGGACGGCTGGACCCCAGCACCTGCACCGCAGAAAGGAGTCCATGGTGCTCGCTGAATTTCACCCTCCGCTGCCATGCCCCTGGTTCCCCCTAGCCTGCGCCTCGGCTCTGCCTGAGCACTGTCCCAGCCCAGCCCCACACAATGACACTTCACTCCACAGTGCAGGGGGAGGCTCAATGTTGCACACACAGAGTAGCTCTGCTGAGGATGAAGCATCCTATCAAGACAGGGAAATAGGGGGTGGCTCCAAAACAGGGCGATGATCAAACAGCAACATAATGGGGGAACAAAAGAGGCAGGGGGAGGGGGCCTGACCCTCAGTGCCCCCCGCCTCCTTAGATAGGGGTCACACCTCCCCTCTCCACAGCCACCTCCCTCTCCCTGGTCCCTACCCTGGCTCTCCTCCCACTTCTCCAAGTCCATCCCTCCCTGAATTCAGCATCCCCATCCCCTCCCTCGCCCAACCTTGGGTCCCACCCTGTCTGTCTCTCCCCACTGCGGGCCCCTCCCACGCCAGATCCATTGCATGATCCCTACCAGTCCCTACCCCCCGCCCGGCACAGCACTCGTGTTGCTTTGTACTCTTATCTGTGCGTGGCTGTGATTAATTCTCGGTGGCTGGCAGCAGCTACAAGATGGGGCGCTTTAGCCCGCTGCCATACTTCAAAGGCAGGGACTTATCTGCCTGAAACACACTTTGCAGCCTTTTCATGGGGACCCTTTCCAGTTCCACGGGGCAACACAAGAGGGGCTTATTTATGGGTCTGCATTTCAAAGGGCCCTCTCCTTCCCTCCCCCACCCCTTCCTGGTTTGTGTTCGGCCCTGACACCTGCTGGAGGGGATGAGGAGGCACAGGTTCCCTTCCAGCTCCTAGCACTCACAGCAGCGGTCATGCTGAGCTGGCTGTGGAAGCTACTGGAGGGCAAAGGGACAGGCTGGGGGGGGGGAGGGGAGGGGAGGGGCTGAGCAGAGGCAGCGTCTGGCGAGAGCTCCAGATGCAGGGCTGCTGTAGGGGACGGTCAGTGCCGGTGAAATGGGTTGGAATGAGAGGCCCAGAGACACCAACCCTCTGCTTATCCTAAGAGCAGAGGAAAACCCCAACACCATCCCCAGCACTGTCCTCACTGCCTGCCCCCGGGACAAGAGGGGATGTCAGTCCTTGCCCTCACTAACAGGATAGCCCAAGCCGGGGCTGATTAGGGTTTTGTAGGGGCCCTGGGACAGAGCAAGTGAGGGCCCCTCCTCACCCCTTCTGCCTGCAGTCCCCCCCGCACGCTTCTGCCAGGGAAGTGGGGTCGGGGCATGGGGCTTGCTCCACCCTGCCCGCCCGATGCTCTAGCCAGGGAGCTGGGTTGTGGCACGGGGAGCGGCTGGTGCGCCGGGCGGAGCAGGGTCGGGGCGCACAAGACAGACATACACATACTGCACTGCACAGCAGAAGGAACTGCACCTTTCCCTTTCTACACCTCCCAGATGGATGGCGGAGCCAGCAAGCAGCGAAAACCCAAGCCAACAAGCCCAGGCTCTCCTGAGCCAAGACAAGCCTAGGGCTGGGGCAAACGCTCCGCACTTCAAGCTCCGGTCGTTTGGGTTTTTTCTATTAATAACAAAAGAATTTTGCTGTGGTGGCTGCCCCGCTTCCCAGCAGGGCTCAGAGCAGCAGAGACCAGGCAGGTGGGAGGAACAGAGGCTGAACGTTCATGCCGCAGCAGGAGGGGTTCACTAGTCAAGCTCAGCGGACTGCTCAGCCACGTGCCTCGCTGGGGGGGGTTAGGGCTTCAGAGGATTTGAAAGGTTATTGACGGGAATCATTTCTTATAGAGTCTGTGCCTCTGATCCTGCCTGAGCCACAACACAGTGCAAACTACATAGAGGAACTACCCGGCCCACCACAAATGCAGCCACCTCTGGGGTGGAATGTGCCAGCTGTTTGACAGGGCACAGCAGCACTGCAGGCAAGAGCTTAGGGCAGCAAACGGAGAAATCCAACTGAAATTGCAGGGGTGTTTCGGGAGACAGAATGGAATTAACCACACTGGGATTTGGCCAGGACATTCGTGGGAAAGAGTGGGCAAGACTTGGGCTTTATGTCTCATCCAAAAGAGGAGCACTGGGATGGGTCTGGGGGAGGGGGCGATATTGAAACACAGGGGACAACTGCAGCTTCCCTCTGTGTGTACTGGAGCACAGGGACTCAGGAGAGGAGGGGGAGTCCCCCCCCATATACATTCCATCTCCCGCCTGCCCTCAAGAGCCGCTAGGAGACCTGTGGGCCCCGACAGCTGTCAGGCTCAGCCCCTCGCTCCCCCTCCCCATCTCAGATTTCTAAGAGAGGGGCCCTTATTGTGGGATCTGGTACAGGGGATGGGGCAGGGAGTGAGCAGCACCCATGCTGGGAAGAGCCATCTCAGCCCCTTCCCCCAGCCCTCCCGCTGGGGCACAAGTCACATATTTCCCCTGCTTTGAAGTGGCAGGGATGGAATGGTTAGGGCCCGCCCCACTCCAGAGAGGAATGCTGAGCAGAGCCAGGGCTGGGGGGAGGAAAGGGGAGGGCTCTTCACTAGGACTCCCTCCCAGGCCACATCTACACTAGTAGCTGCCTTACCAGTGCCAGCTAGGAGAGAGCACTTGAGCGGACAGGGCACAGGCGTTTGGCCCACGGGGTCACCTCCACAGCACTGAGGGTAACGATGGTGAGAAGAGCGCAGAGGAATGCTAGTTCAGATACAGCCAAAGGGGAGCCCCCAACCCCCCAACAATGTCTGTCCATCTGTCAGACCACATTAGACTGAGAAGCAGCTGAGGCCCCGACAAGTACCCAACTGTTGGACACAGGTGCTGGCGTGAGTCAGCCTTCAAATAGCTTTGGGTCAGGACTGCAGTATTTCAGCAGAGCTGGGGTTGGGGAAGCCCAGGACTGGAATGGCAGAGGGCTGCGGGTCAGGACTGAGGAGCACTGGCAGAGCTGGGTGCGGGAAGCTATACAACTCTAAGTCACCCCTACCTGACTCATCCTTGGCTTCTAGGAGCACAAAACCCCACCCAAAACAACTTAAAGAACAGGGGAGGCTGTGCCAGCTACATGTGCACAGGCTTTTGAAGCAGAGAAAATTATTGTCTCTTCAGAATAGCCTGAGGCTTGAATTTGCAGCCAGGGCAAGGATTAGAGAGAGCAACCTCTCCAAATGATCCCCAACTACCATGGCTTCGGTGCTGGTAGGGGGATTGAGATAGATACCAGCTGAAGATGCTGTCTCTGGGATCATATCGGGGCCAGCGGGCAAGGTGGGTTTTCAAGGAGGGAGCCTTTTCTAAGGGGGTCACTCTCAGGTGTGGAGGTGGAGCCTCTCAAGGAATGTACCCAGCATGTAACCACCCCAGCAGGCTCCCGACACCACAGCTGGCACTGCCTGATACATCCACAGCTGCTGCTGATCTCCCCCACTTTCCCTGCAAGCCACTATGGGAGAAGCTCTGAGCCAAGTCTGCCCTCCACAGAGGCTCCACAGTTCCTGCATTCCCATAGAGGAATCTAAACTATGTGGCATGAAGAGGGTGCTGGACCCGGTGCTCACTCTCTGCTGAGGGAGGGGAGGACAGGACCCAGCCTACCTTTGCTCTACCCTTCCCCCTCTCTCCCAGCCCTGGCTCCAGTTCCAACAGCTGCTGTTCAAAGGAATTTATTCTTCTCCAGTTGGTTACAGACACGTCTCTTTCCAGACAAGCAGCTGGCCCCCCATGGGCAAACAGGGCCTCGTGATCACGGCTGCCAGTGGGGTCTCTGGTGGAACACGGCCTTACTTGTTATGGAGAACTATGGGATTAGCCAGCATTTGGGGGGAGGGGGGCTTCTTTATTGATTTATTGGTGCAATTTTCTTTGTGAAGAATCTCATGCGACTGAGAGGGCACAAGCTCCCCATGCCCTGACACTAATGGGCATGAACCTCACGAGCTTTGGGATGGTGGGCATAAGCCCACACATACCTGGGGATCACAGGACAGTGGGCTCTGCACCCTGGTGGGCATACATCATTCTGACTCCCATCCACTCTCAAACGCCAGCCCTGGAACGCTGCCCGTCTCAATATCCCAGCAGGGCTCAGAGCCTACAAGTTTATCGTGGGCACCCAAACATGACTGGTGTGTGACTGGCATGACAGCATGTTGCATGGCGTGATGGAGGAGGCTAAACACAAACCACTGGGCTATCACTTGAGACCACCAATGATGTGATGTGAGATCACAATACGACCATATTCTTTCGTGAGGCCAACCCTGCAGAGCTGGAAGCAGTATGGCCAGATTTGGCATCTAGGTGGGCTCATTCCCATCCCTCACAGCACTAGCCCAAGGCAATGCCCCTAGCTTGAACCTTGCTGCTGCTTAGACATTGTGGCCAACAGCGTGGCACGACAAGAACTGTAGGGGGCCCCTGTCATGACGGCACAGGGCTGACAAGGCGTCTCCTCACAGACGAGTGGGCCCCAGAGAAGGAATTCACCAGAATGAGGAGAAAGGCACCCCACCCCTGCCCAGTACCTGGCTGTGCCATAGCAAAACAGAGCCCTGCTGTTTCTGTCCCGCTTCAGTGACAGGCCCACAGGTTGAGCCTCTCCAACGAGCCCTATGAGCAGATGGCTCTGGCCTCTCTCTGCCCTGCCAGGCTCGCCTTTCCCCAGTGGGATGAGCCCTGCGAACGTCTGCCCTCAGCAGCTGCCAGGAACCCTCTCCCCGCTCTCATGCCCTTTCTTCCCCCGCCCCTCCAACAGGCAGGGCAGGTTATGCCTTCCCAGCTGGGATCCAACCAGGGCGTCTGGCTTCAAACAACAGACACACAAAGGTCTCTGCTCTCCTCAACCCTAGCACAGCAGATCGGGCTTTCCCACTCATTTCTTCCCCTCGGTCACAAACAACCCCAGACAGGATTAACTATCCATCTATTTCACTCCCTGCTCTTCCACCCCTCATAGATCCCTCCAGGGCAGCTCTGATGCACAACCCAGGGGAAGCTTGCCATGTTCCCGCCAGCACCCTGGACCTTGGTCTCCAGGCTGTCGGTCTAGCCCTGAGATGTCACAGGCTTACTAATGCAGCACATTAGCTGCTGTAATGATGATACTGAGACAGGGCACAGAGCAATTTACCCATTCAGAGCACTGGACAGACATCTAGCTCAGCGGTTCTCTAACTGTGGGTCGGGACCCCAAAGTGGGTGGCGATCCCATTTTAATGGGGTCGCCAGGGCCAGCGTTAGACTTGCTCCTGCCCAGGGGTGAAGCCGAAGCTTAAGTGCTGCCCACTCAGGGCTGAAGCCAAAGCCCGAGGGTGCTAATCCCCAGGGCGGCAGGGCATGGGATCGGGATCAGGATCAGGCTCCAGCCTACCTTCCCACCCCCACCCCCTCCTGGGGTCGTGTAGTAATGTTTGTTGTCAGAAGGGGGTCGTGGTGCAATGAAATTTGAGAACTACTGATCTAGCTAATCCTCACAATCGCCCTGGGGAATGGGGCTGGGTCATTATCTCATTAGCCCCATTTTACAGCAGTAGAAACAGGGGCTGAAGAAATGCCCTTGATTGCCACACAGCAAATTGTTGTAGAGCTGGGATTAGAATGCATGGTTCCTGGCTCCCAGCTCTAAGCTCAGTCCACTAGACCACACTACCTCTCAGTGGCCACTGTCTGTATGAAGTATTAGCATAAGTAACTCAAACCGAGCTGCCCTGCTCCAAGTGAACAGACAGCAGTTTCGATGATGCAGCTGCCTTGACTTTTGAATCCTATTTATTTTTGCTTACTAAGTCACGACATTTGGTAACCGTATCAACAAGGATACCTGGCGCTTCACCCAGGATCTCAAGGCACCTTGCTAACACAGGGAAGTACCACAATCCCCATTTTGCAGATGGCACAGAGAAATGATGGGATCTGCCCACGCGCTAGCAAAAATGGGATTAACACCCAGCTCTCCTGATGCTCAGTCCAATGCTCCAATGACTGGCCCACACTGTTGTTAGTGTGGGGAATGGAGGTTCTCTTGGGCTGCAGAATATTCTAGTTGTTGGAAGGCAAGCAGTTCCCATGGGTGTTTGCCAGCTACCGAAACCAAACGGCTAATTCCAGGTGTCTGGGAAATAAATATTGCCAGGAACACAGAAAGTTACCCAGGGCACTATGGGGAGATGCTGACTCAATCCCATCCCCACCCCCTGACTACCCCAAAACACACAGGGTGGGAGACCAGAGGAGCAGCCAAGCTCCTTATCAGCTGGATCTCCTCCCCCATAAGCGATCACAGACGCGCACCCCTCACGCCTGGCAGAGGCACTTTCTTCTCATCAATAATGTATTTGGGGAGGGGGAGATAAGCTGCCGACTTTCATTCTGAGAAACAGTTCCCATTTAATAAAGATTAATACAAGCGAGGTTTCCATCCCGGACCCTGCGTCGCCGCAAGCCAGAGAATATTGGAACTTTAATTATATCAGCATAATAAAGCAAAAAAACAGGGAGATACTTAATCTAAATCAATGTTCATAACAGCAACAAACTCTAACAACTCACCAACGCTGACAGATATGACACTGGTTAATCTAACCAAATTCAAAGTGAATGTTATTAATAGTCCCGCTCAGCATGCGCACACATTACTCACATCACTAATCCCCGGTGCCTGGGCCATCGATGGAGAGGCCAGGCTGGATACCTGCAAACACATGCAGGGTTGCTGCCAACACACATACACACGTGCCATGGGCATAGAGTATCTCCCTCTGCACATACAGCACCCCAGCTGCTAGGGTACACACAACTGTGCACATGCACACAGCCTCAGCACACACCCCATGCACACACAGCTCCCCAACCACTGAACAAACCCAATCATTCATGCTCACACTGACTCACCCAACACACTTCCCCCCACAAACAGCTCCATAACTACTGATGCATGTGCGCACACACGCACAGTTCCAACACAAACGATCTTGCTTACAGAGCCTGTCCCCAACACACACACACACACACACACAATACACCAACCACTAGCGTGCACAAACACACACAGCTTAAGTCCCAGCACAACCGCATGCATCCATGCTCAAACAGCCTCTCCCCAGCACATACAGCTCCCCAACCACTAAGACACACAGACTCAACCCCAAAACAAACCCACCCATCCGTGGTCACACAGCCTCATCCCAACACGCAAACCAAGCACATAGGGGTATCCCCCCACTGCATCACAAGCATCCATGTCCATGCAGTCTCCGCCCCGCATAGTGCCACCACATCCTCAGCCTTATCATCACACCCCTGCAGGGACAGAGACTTATGCCCTTAACACACCCATGCACAAGTACCCACAGACCTGCAACACACCCTGCTATGCACGCGTACCCTCAGGCGCCGATATTCACCGCCACCTTCATGCACTCACCGTCAGCGACCCATACACACAGAGACGCGGACGCCCTCCACATCTGGAGACACCTGCTGAGCCCAGCTGTCAACTCACCCATCCCCATCCCTGGTCAACAGCAATAAATACAGCCATGGGAGGAGGAACTGCATTTCACCTCGGGGCCAGACACAGGAGCTCTAGGAGGGGGAATGCTGCTTCCAGAGACATAACAGAACTTAGCTACGTGCTTGGGGCTGGGAGAATGGGAGACCCCCGCGTGGAAATCACTGTGCAATTTACAACACTGGCCTCGATCTGCTGTCCAGGCTACTGCCACTATGCTCAGCCCAGAGGTCTCACCACACTCCAGACAGGGAAGCTGGGTCCCTGACAGCCCAGTTAGTTTAATTCCTGAGCTGTGCCCCTGAGCTACCCACAACACACTCATCGGACTTCTTGGGGGAAGCCATCTTCAAGCTCACCCTATCATGCTTCAGTTCCACCCTGAGCCAGAAGCCCACTGCCTCAACAACAGCCTCCATCACCTGACACCAGAGACTGAAAGAAACAGGGCCTGCTCCGTAGAACTTGGAGCCTATTCTCCTATCATGGAGTCCCCATGCGATGCTCTGGAACTGCTCCCTACAAAGCCAGTCAGGACTCTGGTGAAGTCTCCTCTCTGTGAGCAGATTGTCTTCAGGGCAAGAAGCTCACACCGCTTCCACCTTCCTGGGTCTGACTTTGGAGCATTCAGCATCCTCTGCCCCTCCATGCGCTTCCCACAGCGTGTCCGCCCAGGCGGAGTCCTGGGGAAGCCTCAGGGTCCTGCACCCCCGCTTCACAGTCAGACGTGACTCTTAGCCAGCCAGTAAAACAGAGGTTTATTAGATGACAGGAACAGGGTCTAAAACAGAGCTTGTAGGTACAGAGAACAGGACCCCTCAGCCGGGTCCATCCTGGGGGGCAGCGAGCCAGACATCCACGTCTGCACTCACTCCACGTCCACAGGCAGCTCCAAACAGAAACTCTCCAGCCCCTCCTTTCTGGCCTTTGTCTCTTTTCCGGGGCAGGAGGTCACCTGATCTCTTTGTTCTCCAACACCTTTAGCTATCACCTTGCAGGGGGGAAGGGCCCCGGCCATTAGTTGCCAGGAAACAGAGTGCCCACCATATATGCACACTGGCCCTTTGCTCTGCAACAATCTCACCCCCTAGAGACTTAAGAACTGCATAGGGGAAACTGAGGCACCCCTACAGTATTCAGAGGAAACATTAAGAACAGTCCTACTTCGTCACATCCCCTGTTCGGGGCTATGAGCACTCAGGGCCCAGCCCTGCAATCAGTTCTAGACACAGACAAGTGTAATGAGCAATGCATTGGTGCATCTGCAGTCAGCACTGGGAGAAAACAATCATAGATAACCTGGGACCACAGCCATGTACAGCTTCAGCATGAGCTAAGGACGGACAAACTTACTGCACCATGCAAAAACCATGAGTTTGATGCCAGAGTAAACATTATTGGGTTTGCCCTAGGAGACTCAGAAAGAGGGTGAGATCCAATGGAAACTGAGGGGGAAAGATGGAGAGACAGTGAAAATCTCACACTGAGAGACAGCGAAAAAGGAACAAGGGATGGAAAACTCTAATGACAAAAGACACTATAGACACAGGTCCCCAGTGGTGCCCGCCAGCCTCAGAACTCTCCTTGCCCTAACATACAGCACCACTTTCTTGTAGGCTAAAATGGCATTTTTTTAATCTCTTCCCTTTGAGAAAATGCATGTTTAAATTACAGAGGGGAAGAGGCACGAAGCCAAACTGGCTGTATACAACCAATTAGAGCTGACCCAGGCTCTAGCCCTGGCCCCACACTCTGGAAAAGTTCGGAACAGGCCCTGACCCTGACCACAGCTCAGGACTGCTAGAGCTCAACCCCCCACCAGGCTTGCGAGCTCTTTCAGGAGCTTGAATCTTTCTACCCAGCAGATCCATCTGCAGCCCATGAAAGAGAGGGAGCCACTCCAGCACAGCACGGGTTAAGAGCGACTCCATCCCACTATGGTCTCGCAGCTGATCCAGCACATCGCCCCCGACCCAGCCCCCAGTGCCAGACACGAGCCTCCTGCATACAGAAACATTAGGGACACTAGCTGGCAGCAAGCTGCAGGAGCCCACTCGCTCATGGCTAATCGCTTTCACCCCATCCCATACGATGAAGAGAGATACAAGACAAAGGTCCCTTTCTTCCCAGACTGTATTGCTGCTGGAGGTTATTAATCTCTCTGCAGGGGAGGGGAATGCTGGGCTTTGGCCAACATGCAACAAAGTCAAACATTTGTCTTAAAGCCGTAAAGGAGCCCCATGTGAGCATGTTCGGGGGCTTGCAACATGACCCAGCACCAGGTGGGGATGCTGTGTCAGCAGATTTGCTCACAGCACAAGTGTATGCGTGTCTGTAACACAACCCCCAACTCTCTCCGATCAAACCTCAGCAGTGAGGCGCCTGCAGGAGGCTGTGTGCTAGCAGGGGCTCCAGCCGAGGCGGGACAGGCAGTTAGGGCACACACACGCTCAGACTTTAAATGGGACAAAGGAGGTGCTGCAGCATAAACCGCTACCTGAGGGAAAGCTAATGGCAACTCCTCAGAGACAGCCTATGGCCTATCCTCACTTGGGGCCATGGGAGAAGAGCCGTCTTGCCATTAGAGCAGGGGGCAGAGTCAGGAGTCATGGGTTCTACTCCCATATGAGCAGAAGTGTGATCGAGTGGTTAGCCCAGGAGGCCAGGCCCTTGTCTTCACTAAGAAAGAGGGTGTTAGCTACCATATGGTAACATCCCAGTGTGGGCAAGGCAGTTGTAGTTTGCACACGAGTTAGCTGGTCGAGGCAAACCTTAGGATCCACCCTAGTGTACCTCAACCGGCTAATGTGAGAAAACTACAGACTGCCCTGTCTACACTAAGTTTGAGTTGGTGTTATTTACTTTGTGCTAGCTAGCCACTGACCCACTGTACACCTTGGGAAAGTCACTTCAGCTGTCGGGGCTTCAATTTCCCCACCTGAAAACCAGGGATGATAATGCAGCTCACCCGCCATTAGCTCCTCAGACGGAAGGGACAATGGAGGTTAGCTATTATTTGAGCACTGCTGACCTGGAAGAATCGCTCCAGTAATGAAGGGGTGGAGAGGGAGGACTTGTTAAAATCTATGACAGAAATAATAGTTGGGATGGCTCTCGTATCACAGATCCATTTACTTTGGAAACACCCCCACGGACAGGGTCCATGCAGATCTGTAATCCAGGGGCTCTCACAGGACAGACAATGCAAGACAGTATCCCCATGGACACTCCAGACCGCTCCAGTCCATTGTCACTCAGGCCTCACAACTCACCCCCCCCCATTCAGCCCCCCACACTGTCCCCCTCCTGTCTGCTATGACAACAATGCAGCAACTGCAGTGATTGCCACCACGGAAAGTCCATACTCCAAAAGTTCTTTGAGGTCCTTCTACTGCAGCTGAGCAGCTGGAAAGAAGGGGAATTCGCACCATGCAACCAACCAGCCCTCCACTTCCCACACCACTGCATGGGAACCACTGCTCTGAGAGCATAGATCACATATATCAAAGGGACAATCCCTGCATCTGCAGAAGCTGGTCCCCATTTCAGGGCTGCAGGGGATGCCTCATGGGAACACGAGGCTGGCACCCCACCTCACATGGTGAGATAAGCACTTGTCCCAGCCATCCACCTGCTAAAGAGTACATCACTGGCTGGCTGCCTTTGGCTGGGAGATGGGCCACGGTAACCCCTTACATTAAGCCACATTCAAATGAAGAAGGGAAGGGAAGCAAAGGGGGCAGTTAAGTGAGGACGTGGTGCTGGAAAACTGCACTCAGGAGCCCTGTACCCTTGCAGTGGTGAGGAAGGGGTTAGGATGCTTTCATTCCCCTCCTTCCCTCTGCTACACGCCCAGTGCGCTGAACCCCCACAGTTCTGTCCCCCAGTCGCATCTTCATCTCCATTCTCCGCACTCTCCCTAACCCCACTCTCTTCTCCCCAGCTCGACAGCTGCTCCAGCAGCCTCGAGCCATTGATTTCTCAGCTTTGCCCTTCAAAACTCTCCTGGCTCCACGCCCGGTTTGTATCGTTTAGTTACTCAGGAGCAAAATATCTCTATTATTATTGCAATTATTTCCCAATCAGCGTCGCTCGGGGCTGATTCAATCGGAGGGGGGCTCCTGCCAAGGAAATCAATGTGCAGCCATCACCCTGGGTCACTGAGTCAGGGAGCTGCAGGGCACCCAACAGGAGGCAATTGCAGCTGAGCTGGGAGGGGGGGGTTCCACTGTCACATGCTGGTCACTGCTTTGGGAAGCTGCATCTCCAGTGGCGTATTGCGGTCATGTGCCCTCTAGTGTTTTGGCTATTGGGATTCAGGGGGGCAGCAATGCTCTGAAAGGTAACCTGCAAGGAGGAAACAAAAGGGGTTGATGCCCTTGTGAGCTTTCACATAGACTCTCAGACGTTAATGCCAGAAGGGACCATCGTGCTCATCTAGTCTGACCTCTTGCACATCCCCCATCTGTGGGAAGGTGCTGTGGGGGCGGGGCTAATAAATAAGGGCTTTTTCTGCTTGTTCTTTATATTAGGAATTCAGGCCTTGACTGCCCTGTTTTTCCAGGAAGACTCTATGGCTGACAGGAGCTGTAACAGTGCAATGACCTCACAGCTACCATAGAGAGACCGCATGGAATCAGCTTTCAGACTGTTGAAAATGGTGTGTTAACCCAGAAAACTCCTGAATAAATACCCCTCACCTTCAACTGAAAGCCAAGACAGCTCTCAGTCCGTGGCACTGGGATCCAAGGAGACAGCCAGCAAAACTGGGATGAGCAGTCCCGACGTTCACGAGAACGGCAGAGTACGGCCATGTCTACGCTAGCAAGCTTGCAGCGGCACAGCTGTACCAATACACCTGTGCCGCTGTACGTTCATGCGTGTAGCCGCTCTATGCCAACGGGAGACTGGTCTCCCGGTGACATCATAAAACCACCTAAATGAGTGGCGGTAGCTATGTTGGCGGGAGAGCAACGACGTAAGTGGAAGTGTAGACATGGCCTAAGAAATAAACCAACTTCTTTCTCCTTTGCAGGTTACCTTCCAGAGTGATGTGCTGAAAGTAGCCCTTCTCTTTCACTTTTTCAGCCTGGTTAGAATGAGGGGGGTCCCCAAATTAATGCCCCCCCAGCCTGGTTAGGACGGATATTCACACCCTATTGCTGCAGTAAGGAGGAAAGCCACATTCCCATTTTAAAGAGAGCCCTGAAGGGGGAGGAGCCAACAATGAGTTTGCCAACATCTGCTACACAAAGGAAGCATGGGGGAGAGGGCCCCTCCGGGGGCTGGAGTGCAGCTAGACTGGCACTGAGAACAGCTGATCCCTGCGCCCACCTCCTATTATCGCCATGGAAAATGCTATTTCTTTCCTTGCCCTTAAAACAACAAAGCAGTGAGAGTGAAGCTGAGTGGGGCAGGGGGTCATCCTGCCTAGGATCATGGGAGTTAGAGACAGGAAGAGACCAAGCAGGGTCCTGGAAGCCCAGGATTGGTCCCTAGACACTATTGCTCCACAGAGCTGGAGAAGGCCCAGCAAGTGCCATCCCGACTCTCTGTGGTCGAGGCCAGCGCAGGAGTGTTCCCTACTGTCTGTTCGTCTGAGGCGCCATCCTATCCCCTTTTAAATGAAGCTAGAGAGACTGCCTGACTGAGAATCCAGCGTTACTGAAGTCTGTGTCTTGCGGGAGTCATTTCCAGACACCCAAAGCCTCTGCTCCAGGGAGTGAGGAAGGCAGAGGGAAGTTAAGCTTCCTCCGCACCACCACACCCAATGCTCCAGGCGGGGATACAAGCCAGTTCCCCTTATGCAGCCTTGTGTCTCTATTTCACCCACGCTTCCCATGTTCTGAGTAATGCAGAGGAGGAGGACCCAAGGCTGGACCCCAGAGCAGCTGACACAGAGGATTCAGCATTTAGAGCTTATGGAATCCAACCACTTCCTCAATTGAAACCAGGTGGGCAGCCCCGAGCCAGATATGGACACTGTCACCTTTCATGGGCTGCCTTCCAAACACAACTCCACCTTCCCCCCACAAATCCAGCCTGAAAAAAGTCAGTCTTAACCCTCAGCTGCCCAAACCTCAGTCTATGATAAATGCTTTCTTATGGGGTATGGACAGGAGAACATCATGAGAGGTGTGTGAAGTATTGTGAGAGACGGAGGTGGGTTGCACAACCTTCACAGTTTCATTTATTCAGCCTTTTATGGGAAATTCTTACCATGGTCTCTGCAGTCACCAAGATGTGCATGGGGGAAGTGTGGGGACCAATCATTTAATGCCATAATGTCTAGCAATATTGCCCATGTAGCAGCCCCACTAACTAAGTTGTAAGGCCGTTTCCTCACTTCCGTATCTAGCAGACAGAGCAGATTTTCAGGTAGACGAGGTGATTATTGTTGTTTATAAGGCACCGCAGGTATGCATCTAGGTTTATTCATCCATCAAATTTCTCTCCAGAGCCCTACATTCAAAGTCAATGAAACCCCACGAGCTCTAAAACCTTCTGAGCAGGTAGACCGTAACCCAGACTGCCCATTCACTGAACTCCTGCCACATGAGTGTAACAGTCATTATTTCCACTATGTACAGTCTGAAGGCCATTTGCTGCAGTAATATATTACAACAAATGTATCGCATGAACTAAATCCACTGCCCCTTCATGTCTGCCCAGGGAGGACAACTATGCTGGCTGTGCAAGTGAGATTCAACTTCAGCTATTTAACAGAGGCTTTGATCCTTTTATATAGAGCAGGCCTCTTGTTGCAGCTCTATGCTGCCCTAGTGTTTAATCTTGATTGACAAATAATATCCAGCCGACATGGAAGAAGGTGATAAGTGATAGACGAGTGGTGTCTAAATAAGTGGCACATCAGCAATACAGGATGTTAACTCCCAGGATAGAAATATCGTTTGTATAGAATCCACGATGTCTGCAAGGCAAAATTATAATTTGCTCATAGAAAGCCCTACCCTCAAAGGGGAAAGCAAACCAGTGGGGAGGCAGGGGGGAGGAACGGAAGCTATGTATACAAATCCATTGAAGAATCAGTCCTTGCTCTACCTACCTGCCAAAACCAGAGTACTGGGCTGCAATTTCTTCCCAGAAAGAGTCAATGATGTTCACACAAGCACTTTTGAGAAAGGGGGGGGGGGGGGGGGGGGGACACCCCCCAGTCTGTATTAAGTATCCTTGTCAATAACACAGAACTAAGGGCTTGTCTACACTGGCACTTTACACTGCTGCAACTTTCTCACTCAGGGGTATGAAAAAACACCCCCTGAGCGCAGCAAGTTTCAGCGCTGTGGTTTTTTTAAGAGCCGCGACCACACAAGCCACATTAAAGCCCTGCCGCGGCAGTGCTTTAGCATTGCCAGTGTAGACTAGCCCCAAGTCAGGCTGCAGCAGGTGAGCAATGGTGAACACTTGCAAAAAAAAAATTTCTTCAAAATGCATCCTGTTGAAGTTTTAACTATTCCACATACACGCGCCCTTCCTCTCTCTGACTTGAGATCTTCACCTCTTTGTTAATTTCATTGGTTTGATTGTTTTGTTTGCATTCTAAGATTTGCAGCGGTTCCACTTGGCTCTCAGACTCCAAACTTCTGACCCTTCTTTAACATAGTCACAGCCTCAAGTGTACCCATTAAAGGGGCATCTCTCGCTACACTATGGTCCTGATCCAAAGCTCAGTGAAGTCAATGGAAAGAGAGTCCCATTGAGGTCAATGGCCTTTGCATCAGGCCCGATGGCTGTCTCCCCCACTTGCACAGAGCCTGTATGCGGTTCAAACAGGAGGCTGCTTGGGTGTTCAAACAGGAGGTGTGCTCGGGATTGGGGGGCTCCTCACTGAAAGAAGAGCCACTCTAACCTGTGTGTTGGAACACCTTGGGAGAGACTGAAACGATTTACATTTATTTCTGAAGATATATAGTTGGAGTTATTTAAGAGCTAAGGTTTCATACAGCAGAGGCATTCTCCCCGCAGCACGTGCATGGACTTTCCATTGGCACTAATGAAAAACTCCCAGGGTTACTTCTAATAAGCTAAGCAAATATTTGGGCTCAGATTTCCAGACTGGTACATGCACATTCACTATAAGTGTGTACGAATCCATTGTAATTGCACAAGCAAGTCATCAGTCAGGAGCCTAAGAGTGTCTACATTGCATCTGGGAGCAAGCCTCCCACCTTAGGGCTACAGACATGAGCCAGCAGGGCTCTCACTAGCATGCTAAATAGCTGTGTAGATGCAGAAGCTCAGTCTGGAGCTCAGACTGTCAAGTCCACCCCACAGGCTTGAGAGTTCAGCCCAAGTCACAGCACCAAAGCAACATCTACATGGCTATTTTTAGCACGCTAGCAGGAGCCCCGCTCACTTGAGTCTGTGGGCCGGCAGGCTTGCTCCCAGAGGCAACAGACATACCTTAACAGGTCATTTGCATGTACAATTACTGCATGTCACTGCCTTGTGCACGTGCCTTTGAGCTCTGAAAGGCTGAACAGAACTAGAGTACGTACCATGTTAAAAACTGAATTCTCTGAGCAGCTTTGAAGAACACCTGCCACCGTCTCAGTCTCTACAGAACTTCAAATGCTGCCAGTGTATCTCAAATGGGCGCTGGCGTTTTACTGTTCCTTTCCCAGCAGGAAGCCCAGGCGAATGACATGACTGACACCCGAAATGCAGATCACCATCTGAACGCATGAGAGCGGCACGTTTGCAAAGCCGCAGCGAGGTCAATCAATTAGGCTGAGGAGTTGGGGAGTTAATTTAACAATGCCTTCATATATACGTGTCTCCACGAGCAGACAACACGCCTGCCTTTATCATATGGACAGTCTCCTCTCAATCATACCTTCACATCCCGGAGCTCCACGGCCTGTCCCCCAAACTGGGTCAGACTCCCAAGACAGAGGCTTCCTTGTCAATTATTCTTCATTGTGTGACATGCTGTTTACAGATCTAGTCAGATTTAGCCTGGGGGTTGGGGTGGGAGGGGGAGAACAGTCTGACAAGGAGCACAAAAGGGGTTCATTTCAATGGGCTCTTCTGGAACAATGGGCTGGAGGCGTCTCTGTTCCTAAAGACTGACTGGCTGTGCAGGGGTTAACAATGGAGTGTGGGGAGGGGGGCTGCCACGAGGCTGGGGGGGATGCATGTAATTTCTCTAAGCTGCCTTGCGACTTACAGCTACAAGTGAGAGAGAAAAAACAACCTCAAAACAAAAAGTTTATTTTATTCCAAGATCAAATCCTGGCAGTCGCCCTGGCAGGGCCTAAAGGTGCTAAAGTGGCAGCACTTGAATATCTGCACTGTTTAGGGAGGCCAAGGGGTGGGAAACGATGTTAATTAAAGTTTTAATTACCATAGCCAAACGACTAGTATAATTACTTTATTCTCCCGGAGACTTCAAACTGATTAAGCACACGTGTGCAATCTTTAGGTTGATTTGATTTTTAATTAAACGTACCGTCAAAGATGGTGAGGGGCTGGCTGGGCGATGGCTCGGCCTTGATTGTTGTTCTCTCTGCCCCTCCTAATCCCCATCAGAGACTGCACCCCAGAGCACACCCAGAACGGGAGCCAAAGGTCAACGTGCTACAGATTTACAGCAAAAGAGCACAGAAAGCACCGAACGGAGTAAAACTGGAGGCTGCATGTATGTGTGTGTACACGCGAATGGATAGGGCATACAGGACCTGGATATCGCACACAGGCATGCCTGTCTGGGAAGGGCTACACCTGCATGTACATATGTGGGATACTGTGTCTCTCTCTCTCTCTGATCACGTTTCTTGGGATAACAAATGAGATTGCGTGTTGGTGACTGTGCACACAAACATGCCTCGGAGGGGAATGACTGACTTGTGAGTGTCCAGGAGGACAGCAACCTCTTGGGATAAGCTATAATGTTTTCCTCCTCACCAGAAAAAAATATATATATAGTCCCTCCCCCTCCAGGCTCTGCTAAGATGAACAAGTCCAATGTCTGTAAGTTCCTGCCTTTAGACTCTGCTCATACTATTCTCCCACCTGCCTTGTAACCTCTTCCAGGAGATTTGCACTGCTCCTTCCACCTGGCTACAGGGGCATCACAATGGAATGAGTGTTTGTACCCAGGGCACTTTACAGACTCAAAGACAAAGTGCCTACCCCAAAGAGCTCACAACTGAACAGCAGCCTGGATAACCATTAGGACCGAAGGTGCCCAGATACTGCGATAAAGTCAGCCCTCCTGGCAGTGGGTACAGCTCAAGGGCTGACTAGAGGCGAGAGGCAGGAAACCAGGAAGGATTCACAAGAGAGGCTGGGGTTTAAGAACAAATTCCATGAGAAAACCCCAGACTGGAAAGGCTGGAGGAGATCACACTTCTCAGGAGCTTGCATTTGGTTAGTTGGTGGCAGGGAAAGGGAGGGAGATGAACACAGAGGGAGGCTGCACAAAGCAGAGAGTCTATTACAAGCCTCTACCAATTCCACACTTTTTCCAATACAAGTTATTTTGTTCCAAGATGAAGCAAAGTCACTCGCTAGCTCCGACTCACGAGCAATGCCTTGGCTAGAATTGTACACTGCATCCTGCCAGTGCTAATGCGTAAGTGAGTGAGACAAACACAGGTGCCATTCACTCTCCCACCTGTGGATTCCCTCTCTCATCCATTAGCCCTGATTTTACATTCCCCTGCATCCCCCCCTCCGTACCTTTAGGAATATCTCAACAACAACTCCACACAGTCCCCTAAAATATTAATGAACTTGTGCTGCCACAGAGGGGAATTATTAAAAAACAATTTTGCAAAGGTATCCTTTTCAAATACTACTACTACTACTAAAAGACAAAGCGGTAGAAATTAAATTCCCAGTCCCCTACCTCAAATAAATACTATCAGAATTCTAAATGAGACATAATTACCCCAGCAAGGTTAAAGCAGCTAATGCACGCAGAATACAGAATCACCATTCATCATAATCACATCTCATATCACAGCCATTATTTATAATTAGAAGGCACGGTTTAAAAAACACATAAAGACACCCATGCAATGCAGTAATTCTTGTGTTATTGCTCCTGGAGGGCCAATCCTGGGCCTTTGGAAGCGCTGCTATATGGAATACATTCTCACACAAAAATAAAATTGGGGGGGGGGGGCGGAAACAACACACCTCCAGTTGTTTGAAAGGGAAGGGCCAGGCAGTGAGATTCTAGCTGCACTTCACAGACTAGATATGAGACTCTAAGAGACTTCAAAGTACATTGGTGTCAGTAATGGGATATTCTGCCTGCTCTGAGCAGTGCTGGGACAAGGAACACCCCAGATCATCTCATATCCATCATTTACTCAGGTCTGAATGGGTCACACCAAATGAGGAGAGAACTAGCCATTTCAGCACTCCCCAGCCCCCATCACTACATCAGGCTGACGACATTTTCTTGAAACACAAATACAGGTGGACCAGAGATAGACACAGACTAATTGTGCACAATCTAAAGCCTACCCTTTGCACTGCCAGCTATTTCATTAGCATTCATACTGGACACTAAGAAAGTTAACACACACAACCCTCACTTCCACAGCACCACAAAGGGTTAAATTCTGGGGTACAAGTGCAGGATGCTTAGCCCGTGTAATACAAACAGATGATTCCTCTCAGGTTTGCAGAGCTGAAGATGCAAGGATGGGGCTTTCTGAGCATCTGAAAAAGGGGACAAACTCCCCCACACCCAGCCACTTTCCTGCCCTCTGCCTCCTGTACAATTCCATAAACACCTGCCTGAGCTTCTCGGTCAGGCTTTGCCAGCTGACTCTGCAAGCCAGTTAAACACAAAGGAAAAGAGCAGGGCAATGGACTTACACTGGGGCTGTTGGGTATTCTTTTTTTTTTTTAAATAAACCACAAAAGGAGTTATTGCAAAACCTCATGCCTGAACCAAAAGCTGCTGGAAACTGCCCTCCTTTGAAGTGAAATCCTTGCAGCCTGCGCCTGTGCCCCAGTGAAATATTAACAAGCTCCGGATGAAGTCGGAGGAAATCACCTTTAATGTATTCTGGAGAAGTACGTAAAAAGAGAGGACTGTACGCAAGGGCTAACACACAGTGACACAAGCTGCACAGCCAACTCCAATGACGACCCAAGACTCACTTCTCCTTGCAGACAAGGAGCTGTGGGGCAGTAAATTCCCAGCCCCGTGGCGTGTTAAATAGTATCTCTTGCACTTCTCTAGGGCCTTCCATGTTAAACGGCCGCAAAGGTCCTTACAAACCATATGCAGGAATTGCTTTGTGCATCTCTGAACTGCAACCACTTCTGGGGTAGAATGTGGCAGCTGTTAAACAGGGCAGAGCAGCACCTCATAGCAGTGATCTACTAATACTGCAGGGAGATTTAGGCGGGGGCTAATGTATTAACAGCCCACACTAGGGCTAACCTACTTTCCCCCCCCACTTCGAAGAATGTATGGGATCTAAAAATGACCATAAGGCCTGGTCTACATTGGGAGAGCTGGGGGGTGGGGAAGGGGTGTCGATCTAAGTTACGCAACTTCAGCTGTGTGAATAACATAGCTGAAGTCGACATACATAGATCTACTTACTGTGGCGTCTTCACTGCGGTAAGTCGACTGCTGACGCGCCCCAGTCGACTCCACCTGTGCCTCTCGCTCCGGTGGAGTACAGGAGTCGACAGGAGAGCGCTCAGCGGTCGATTTATCGTGTCTTCACTAGACGCAATAAATCGACCCCTGCTGGATTGATCGCTCCGGAGGTAAGTGTAGACATGCCCTAAGTAGTCAGGATCTGATGGGATCTCATAGGAGAGCTGGGGCGAGTTGCCACATGCCTTTGCACCCCCTAGCTGCTAGTTATGGAGCAACACAGTAATTTCAGAGTCTTCCTGGACGCAGAATCAGTGCCATGATTGCAGCAATTATTGTCAAAGTTCAGCAATGTCCACACAGGGACAGGTAGAAGGAAGGAAGGATGGACAGACACACTTCAAGTGGGTTTTGTGGTGGAAAAACAGGCTGCAAGAGGTAAACAGGGAGAGCGGAGCCAAAGGAAACAGACATGCAGGCCCTGGGAAGAACAAATTCCTTGTCTTTTGCAACAAGGCTGGGAGCTTATCCTGACAAAGTTTGCTCAGAACAGCCCCAGGGGCACAAACAGAGCTTGTTTTGCGAGTCTTGTGACTTACTCACAGATGGAACTGCAACTTTTCAGGAGTTTAATGAAACTGTAAAAAGAAACAGGAACCAAGTCTCCATTAGTGAGTCCAGCAAATATATTAAAAACAACAGCCACAGCCCCTGCCAGGGAGAAGGGAGGGACGCTGCACCCCAGAGAACCAAGAAGGTGTGAGCAATGCTCCATGCTGCAGGGAAGCTGAGGGCCACTGTTTGTAATGAAAGCCTAGGATCAGAGCCCTATTATGCTAGGTGCTGTACACACCCTGCCCCCATCAGCCATTAGAACCGTCCAAGGACGACCCCGTGCCCCTCAACCGATCAATGGAGGGACCAGCTGGCACTTTGATATGCTGGTGATTAGTACTCCACATACAAGAAATGAGGCAGACAGACTAGGGCTCACATCACTTGTGCCAAAAGCAATGCGTGTCTAGGGGGGTGGGGAGCTCAGGCGCTCAAGAGGAGGGGTCTGCAATCCTCTTCAGTTATGCTGGAGCCAACAGTGACAGTCCGGCCTTCATACAAACCCAAGTACTACTTTAAGTGATCAGAAGCTGGGGAAGAGATGGGCTGACTCATGTTTCAATCCTAGGGTTGACAGGACAGCTGGTGGAAAGGGAGACTGGGCACAGACAATTCCACTGACTTCCAAGGTGCTTCTCTGCTTCAGAAAGATGGGCAAAGGTAGGAAATCGCAGCCTCAGATCTACTATACAGGGTGGCAAGGGGACAGGCCAAACCTTTCAGGACTGATTAGCACAGAGGTTCTCAACAGGGGTACGTGTACACCTGGGGTACACAGAGGTCTTCCAGGGGAGTACATCAACTCATCTAGATCAGTGTTTCTCAACCTCATGGTTGAGACCCTATGGGGGTGATGGGATGATTTTAGGGGGGTCACAAGTGTGGGGCTGGCATTAGGTGGCGGCAAGCAGGGAAACTGCCCCAGGCCCCACACCACAGGAGGCCCCACAAAGCTAAGTTACATGCTTCAGCCCCCAGCGGCAGGGCTTGGGCTTCAGACAAGGCTCACAAGTGAAATACTGGCACAAGTATCACACTGAAATGTAAGTACAATATTTATATTCCAATTGGTATATTTTATAATTATATGGTAAAATGAGAAAGTAAGCAATTTTTCAGTAACAGTGTGTGTTGTATTTTTATAAGTAGTTTGGAAGTGAGATGAAACTTGGGGTAAAGGGGTACAGTAGTCTGGAAAGGTTGAGAGCCATTGGTTTAGCACAGGGATCGGCAATGTTCGGCACGCGGCTCACCAGGGTAAGCACCCTGACGGGCCGGGCCAGTTTTATTTACCTGCTGACGCGGCAGGTTCGGCCGATCGCAGCCCCCACTGGCCGCGGTTCACCGTCCTGGGCCAGGTGAGAAGCGGCGCGGGCGAGCGATGTGCTGGCCGCGGCTTCTCTCCGCCCCCATTGGCCCGGGACAGTGAACCGCGGCCAGTGGGGGCCGCGATCGGCCGAACCTGCTGCGTCAGCAGGTAAATAAAACTGGCCCGCCCGCCAGGGTGCTTACCCTGGCGAGCCGCGTGCCGAACGTTGCCGACCCCTGGTTTAGCATGTGGGAGATCATACAGGGACTGCCACAGTGGAAATTTCCCAGCTGGCCTCAGGGCAGGGAACACTCCAAAGCCAGAGCTATGAGAACTGTCCCAGCAGCCAATACACCTAGGATAGATCCTTCCACATTCCCTTGGCCTCAGCATGCCAGCAGAATGGTTCAACCCTTCCAAGGAGAACAGAAAGTCCTATCCCATTGGGCTCCATCTGGCTGCCATTGCAGACAATGGCAAAACTTTGCAGGAGCAGGCCGGCTGACATCAGTGGAAGCAGAGAGTGCCTGGCAGTTTGCAGGATTGGGCTCCGAATCACAATTCTCCCCCAGTGCTGCTAACCACATTCAGCCCCCTCCCTCTCTTTACCCTGTTGAAAACTTGACAGAACCTCATAGCGCTTTGCAGCTGAAATTGGCAGGTCTTAGATTAATTGACTACAATTTTACACAACAACATGTTTAGCTGGGAGTTGGCCCGGGGCCCGGTTGGCTCGCCACCGCTCCCCAGACACTTTTCAAGCAACCTCAAAAACTTCATAACACATCTAGGCAAGAGGGGCAGATTGCCAATGTGACCTGCTCCCTGCCAAAATCACCCCCCTTCCACTTCCCCACCCACTCCCAGACCCTCCCCAACTCCACCAGTGTTTTCCCTGTTCTCGTTAATGGCTTTTTAAATTATTCTAATCGTCTCCAAGGATTTCGCTCCTCCAAACCCTGAGGACTGCAACACAGGCTTCACTCTTGCTGGGTCACGGGCCTGCTGGTTTGCCATGGTAACCAGTGCACATCAGCCCCATTGCTCAACAGGCCTGAGAAAAGTTGGGTTTTCATTTCAATCAGTTATGACACATCCCTGCTGTCCTTCCATTTAATATCCCAAAGGATAAGGCTCAAGCAGAAAGGCGATGACATGGTAGCAACTCAAGTGGCAAATCCACACCCCCACCTATCCCAGGGCTGAGAGCCTGGGGTTACTGGTTTATGACCTTTAAAAATATAAGTCCCCTGGAACAAAACGGTCTCTCCAATTCACCCTCCCACCCCTTCCTGAGCCAGCTCAGCTGAAAAAAAGTTTGTGATTTTTATCAGAGGGCCTGAGCCAGCATTTCCAATCTGAACCCTTGGGTTTTGAGGAGGGGTTGTCAGAGTTCACATCCCAGAACTGCACCCCCGCAGGTTTGGGCCCACGTCAGATCTGGAACAGGGAGGAACCTGCCTTCCAGATCCAGTCTGGATGAGGCCAAGGCAGCAGAAATCTGGCAAGTTCTGCTGATCTTGCGAAGGCCCCACCATTCGAGGGGGACAATTTCAAGAGAAAATCTTGTAAGATTCCGGTGCTGTCTAATCTAAACCTGAATCCCAGCCACAATCCGAGCCTCAGACCCAAATCCCAACCTAATCCAAACCCAGAAGACTCCTTTTGGGCTCCTCTCCAGTTTGTACTTGCAACATGAACTATAGCTGAGGTGAGATTTGCTGGAGAAGTCTGAGAAGGGGTGGGGAGGATTTCTCTGGCACTGCATAGAACCTGGGTCATGCAGCTGATGCTCAGCAAAAGCCAAATTGGGGGTGGGCTGTTTGTGTGATTTCATTTCTTGAATAAACAGAAACATCCTGTGTGCGATTAAGAGCCCTTATGAAAACCACAACAGTAACAGCCCCAAACACTCCAGCCTGTGCAAGGACTAGAATAGTTACAGCAGGGGATGTGCAAGTAGGGGAAGGCACTTAGCTCCTGGAGGGAGTTTAAAAGCCCCCTGAAAATTAGATCCTAGTCTCAGTCACACTCTTAGCCAGAGTTTCTCAGGAAAGCACCAGGGGGCATCGAGGGGGCAGGAGGGGGACTTGCTCCCCAATGAGTCCATTTTCTGCCAGACTAGTCCTCCCTCAGCAAAGCTAAGGGTTTGTCCATTCCCAGCCCCTCCTGTTTCTAAAACACACCCCGGTCCCTACCCAAGGTGATGTCATCATCTTCAAATGAATAGGCCTGGGAAGATTCAGCAAAGCAATCTCTGAACAGAAGAGGGGAGAGGAACAGCTCTTGAAGCAGCCTCACGCAAATAAAGGAATAATGGGTTAGTAATGTTTTGTCTTCCTTTAGCACCTTCTACCTGAGGATCTTAAAGGACACTGCATACATTACTGATGCACTCTTCAGTCTGCCCATGGGTATCATCATCTGTATTCTATAGAGGAGAAAACGGAGGCACAGAGAGGTGACATGACCTGCCCATGGTCATAAAGCAAGTTTGTAGCAGAGTTGGGAATAAAGCTCAAATCTCCTGAAACTCAGACCTTAACCCCACGTCCCTCTTTTCTCAACACACTGCAGCACCACTTCCCCGGCCAGCACTACAGAACCAGGCTAGGCTAACATGCGATTGGGGCCTAGAGGGGGGGGGGCAGCAGGGGTTTAACTTTGCAAAAAAATTTGGAATGGTTTCCATTTTGTTGAGTTTGAAACAGCCTTTTGTTTTTTCCCCAAAAAAATTTGGAGGGACATTTTAAAATAGAACTTTTCACCAAAAACATTCTCAAAACAGTGTATTGACATTTTTCAGTTACCATAAACCTGTTTTATTTTTCAGTAAGTGAAATATTTTTATCACAATTTGGCAACTGTTTTCAATAAAAAATTCTATTTAAAAAATTCACCAAAAAATTGCCAAAACGACAGTAACGTTCCACACAAAAAAATTGAACACGCCGTTTTTTTGGACCAAAACAAAACAAAACACCTGTTTAAAAAATGCCAACCACCTCTTACCATGCAATTTGGGGCTAACCCGTCCACATCAGCTACAAACCTTCCAAAGACACTGTTATTCTGCCTGCTGTGTGTGGCTGTGGCCCCAAACTTCGGGGATAGAGACAAATAAATGCTGGGCAAAAACTAACGCGACTAAGAAATGTCTTCTGAGATGTGGGTTCCATTTACAGCCAAACCTTTTATAGCTGGTTTGAAACAAAACGTTGGCCGCCCAAGCAGGAGAGCAGTCAGGACAGTCGGAGAACAAAGCTGAGCAGCGATCGAGCACAGCTGAACCACTGCCCAGGAGTAGATTGCAGAAAGGGAGCAAACAGCTCCAGCAGTGATAAGATATTTGGGGAAGAGAGGGGTGGTGGTGGTGGGATTTTTTCATTCTTTCCATTTTAATAACATGAACTATTAACAGAGGGAAGGACTTTTCCGGTTTCAGTAGATGGCTATTTACGCTGTGGGTGCTAGGCACTGTATAGTCATCTTGGAAGACAATCCCTGCCTGAGGTTTGAAAAGGCCAGCTAAGGCTAGGTCTATACTACCCGCCTGAATCGGCGGGTAGAAATCGACCTCTCGGGGATCGATTTATTGCGTCCCGTTGGGACACGACAATCGATCCCCGAATCGGCGCTCTTACTCCACCAGCGAAGGTGGGAGTAAGCGCCGCCGACAGAAAGCCGCAGAGGTCGATTTTGCCGCCGTCCTCACAACGGGGTAAGTCGGCTGCGATACGTCGAATTCAGCTACGCTATTCACGTAGCTGAATTTGCGTATCTTAAATCGACTCCCCCCTGTAGTGTAGATGTACCCTTAGATTAGGGGGACAGCATGGCACAGTGAACTAGGACTCAAGAAGCCTGGATTCTATCCACTGCTGGATGCTCTGGTGTGAGTCCCTTCACTTCCCCGTGCCTCTGTTTCTCCTTATATAAAATGGAGTAACAATACTGACCAACTTCATAAAGTATTTTAAGATGTACAGCTGAAGAATGGACAGTACCCGCTATTCGAGAGCTATGGGTAAGGGCTAGAGATCACTATCTAAAGATACCTGCATGGGAAACAAATATTTAATGGGCTCTTCAATCTAGCAGATAAAGATGTAACACAATCCAATGCTGGAAGCTGAAGCAGACTGGAAATAAGGCATACATTTGTGTTCCAGTAGTACCTAGTAGCCTCGGCTGAGATCGGGACCCCATTGTGCCAGACACTGTACGCACATTTGTGACAGTCCTGACCCTGAAGAGCTTATAGTCTAAACACACAAGATCAATCAAATGAATGACGGTTATCGCGCTGTTATCTCTTTAAGAGAAAAAAAATTGCTCAACCCTGACACGCAGGGCAAAATACGATGCTCAGTCTGACTTTGCAAAGGAAATCCAGGAACTGATGTCCGCTGTCCTGTCCCTTGCAGAGTTCGTTGCAACAGTGCAGAATGAATGTAAAGAATTCTGATTCAGTAGTATTTATAAAATGAGGACTCACAAATAGCGGAGATAGTTATTTTTGTCCCTTCTTTAGAGAAGGGGAAATGGGGCCATAGAGAAGTTACGTGACTAACAGGTATCGTCACGCAGCAAACAGAACCCAGGAATCTTGGCTCCCAGTCCCTTTGCTCTAGACACACACTCTTATTTTCTCTCTCACACACAGATTTAAAGAAACAAAGGCCAAGCTCAGAGGGAGTGTCTCTCCATACCTGCTAGAAAAGAAATGTCTTTAATTTGAAATGTTGAGTGTAAAAACACTCGTCTGGAGGCTCATAAACATAACAGGAACGAGAGGGCGAGAGACAGAGCAACCTTGGGGAAATAAATGTGGAATTCAATTCTGAAAGCTCCCATCCCTTGAGCTGGATGGAAAATGCCCCCAGTGGTGCCTTACCTGGAGGAGGGGGATTGTTTTTAGAGACTCTTACTGGACAGCCAAGTTTGATTGTTTCTTCCAAAGGTCCTCACAGAGGCAGCTTCTCTCCCCATCACAACTCCTGCCAGGGAGACAGAGCTGACATTCCCCCACGATGCTCCCCATTAGCAGCACTGTTTTACCATTAGGTCCAGTTGCCTCAGCGCTGGCTGAGACACTGGCAGCAGCGCCATACGGAACGCATTCACGGGGAGGAGAAATCTACCAGGAACAATTAGCGCAGCTCACAGTTACCTAGGGAAGCAGATTGTTGTGGTGCGTCTGACCCAGCCTTGCAGCAAAGCTGACCCTGCTCCTCATTTTCTTTCCCTGCTGAGGGGTTTTTCCTTCAGATGGGAGTACACTGTTATCGCTGCAGGACTGGTACTGTACTATGGGTACAGAGGCTCCGAGCGGGGAAGGGTGGAGGGGCAGACACACGAGGAGTCTTGGAGATGAGCTGAATGCAAAACAGGAGCCAAGGGTCGCAATCACACCATCCAAACGATGCCCAAGCCAATCTGCCAATCTAAGGGAGCATGCTCCAGCTGAACCACTGATCTGCCCCTGGCCCACGTGTGGAAAGTCACACACCACAAGGTCCAGACAGAGAGCACCTCTGGGGATCCAATATCCCAGTCCCTCCAAAGACACCACAGAATGGCAGGCCATTACCTCAGGCCAGGACTTGTGACCCCAATGCATTGACCTGGGACCACCAGGGCTACTCTTATGCACAAGAAGGGAGCCCACTGCATTGCACGTAAGCACTGGCAGCCTGCCCAGCAGTTGGACCAGACACGAGGGCTGCTCACTGCCCGATTCCTCTCGCCCCCAATCCCTCAGCTTAGGACTCCACAAGCCATAAAGCTGTCATGAGCCACCATGCCCCACAGAGGTCTGAGCAGAACAATCCCACTTCCAGAAAAGCTCCACCACATGCAGATAACCCCGGGAGCCTGCAGGGCCCTGAAGCCCATCCTCAAATATTTTCGGGGCTTGGCACAGCGCCACCAATGCGATGGGTTACGCCCCTGCTGACGCCTGCACCACATTGCAAGACAGATTGAAGAAGGGCGTGACTGTTTCATCCCTGAGGGGACTCCTAGCACTGGAAAGTCCAGAGCCTCCATGTAAACCTAAGCCTGCAGGCGCACATCCTTCCACACCCTGCATTCCAAGGACATGCAACACTCTTCAAAATACACTAGTTCAGAGTCACCCACCTCTCCCTGGGTGACTGACAAGAGCTCCTCAGACCCAGCTGCCTGTGGTTAAGAAATGCCAGGAAGCAAAATCTCCCCACAGCCACTTGTGCATGCACAGCTCAGTCCAGCCTGGGCTGCCCCTCTAGAGAAGATGCCCAGCACAGCTTCCTTAGAGCCACATCAGCTCAGCCAAAATGGAAGCAATAGTTCCAAACAACAGGAAAGAAAATTCCACCCCTCCCCTGACCTCTGTTTGCCCTCCCCCCCCCAGCTTTCTTGTTGCACCACTCCATGTCTGCACCACACTTCTCACCTGGAGTCCCCCCAGTCACACTACTCTTCTCCCTGATACCGTGTCAAGTTCTAGCCCTGACCCTAATGGATGGGGAAGAAGGGGTTAATGCCAACCCCACAGGCCAAAATCATCTATTCCCTTAAGGATCTGGGGAGCAGCAGAAGTAGCAGCTTCCCGAACTCCATGCCCTGTCAGACTCCGCACCCGAGCCATGTTGCACATGGGCCAGTGCCAGCCGCACACCCTCTCTTTCCTGTGCTAGTGCCTCCGGGGCACAGACCGGATGAGATGGTGTCTCAAGACAGAATGGAATGGGGTGAGGCAATCATTCCTCTGCCCTCTCTAATCCCACAGTATCCATAGTGGATTCCCCAAGGCCTTGTCAGGGGAGGGACCTGTGCTAGGTCCTATCCCACCTCCCCATGCTGGTGCTGTCCATGTCTGTCAGCAGAGTGCCTGCTTCCCTCTCAGCATGGGCTGAGAACTCTGCTCCCCCACCACCTCGGGCTGCAGCCCAGCTCCGTCACTGGGCTCTCACTGCTCTGGCCACGGCCCACGTGTGTTACAGAAAACACAGGCTGGACCTCCCCAGCCCCAGTTCACCTCCGAACAGACCATTCCCCCCCCTGACTCCGGCCAAAATGGGCCTTCATCTTTTCCTAAAGCTAGCAGGGCAGTGCATTCTAGGGCAAGGAGGGGCAGCGGGAGCCTGAGCCCCAGAGGTACAAGCACCCACCTCCCCCACTACCACTAAGGCTGCTGAAATGAAATGACCCAAGCCAATGCATGGCACCACAGGCACTTTCACTCAAGCGCCACAAAGGTGGCCTACAGGGCTGCGAGCTAGGGACTCCAGGGCTCTAATGCCAGCCCCAACACACTCGCTGGGTGAGTTTGGGTCAGTAAGGTCTCTCCTCCCCCCCAGTCCCCGCCTGCATTTCCACATGCAACTGGGATAATCCTGACCCACCCCCGGAGGCTTGGGAGTCTTCACGAATGGTGCTACCAACACACGACTCTTGCTGATACAACTGTTTTCCATAGCTAATCCCAGCTACAGTTACCTTGGCTGAGACTCGGACCGATTTTTGGAAGCTTTAAAGGCACACTCAGAGAGAGTGTCACTTTTTATCTCTAGAAATGTTTCATTTGCGTTCTGTTCAGTGGCTGCTAGGTAGTTTTAACCAACTTTAACAGAAAACAAAAAACACACTCAACCAAAGAAAAAGACAGGTGCTCAGCCACCCCCCTGGAGCCTGTGCTCACCCACCGTGAAAACCCAGCAGACGATACTATCACTGCATCACACCTTCCACACCAGGATCACAAAGTGCTTTACAGCCACTGAACCTCATGTCTCCCTGTGCACCACTCTGCTCCTCACTGTATAGATGCAGGCAACGACCTGCCCTCTGACACGCAGAGTCAGTGGCTGGGCATAGAACCTAGGAGTCCTGTCTCCTAATCACCTGCTCTGACTACCTAAACACCCTCTCCCAGAAGCAGGAATAGAACCCAGGCATCCTGACCTCCGAGTCACCTGCTCTAACCACTATATCAGTGTTTGCCAAATGGTGGGTCCTGACCCACCAGTGGGTCGGGGGAACATTCTAGATGCGTCGCAATGTCCAGGGCCAGACTAACTGACCACTGGGCCTTGGTTTAGGCAAATATACCCTTCTCCCACCAGGTGTGGAGAAGAGCAACTTTCATCTCAAGAGAACCCTGTACACACAGGAATCACTTCACCTGCTACTGAAATGCAGCCAACTCTGGAGTGGAATGTGGCAGCTGTGGAAAACAAGTAGTAATTACTAGATGGAACTATTAGAATTATCAATAATGCAGAAAAGGCAAAAGTGTTCAATAAATATTGTAGTGCTGTATTTGGGAGGAAAACAGTTGAAATAATCTAATCATATGGTGATAACACACTTTAATGTCTTCCAGAAATACTAGTAGAATGGAAACAGAAGTTACTAAAGTTAGACTTTTTTAAATCATCAGGTCTGGATAACTTGCATCCAAGAGTTTTAAAAGAGCTAGCTTTGGAACTCGCTGGACCATTAACGTTAATTTTCAATAGGTCTTAGAACCCTGGGGAAGTTCCAGAAGACTAGAAGAAAGCTAATAATGTTGTGCCAATTTTTTAAAAAAGTAAATGGGATGACCCAGGTAATTATAGGCCTGACGGTCGGACATCGATCCTGGGCAAGCTAATGGAACAGAAGATACGGGACTCTATTAATAAAGAGCTATGGGAGGATAATGTAAGTAATGCAAATCAACATGCATTTTTGAAAAATAGATTCTGTCAACTAACTTGATATCTTTTTTGACGAGATTACAAGTTTAGCTGACAAAGGAAATAGTGTTCATGTAATATACTTAGACTTCTGTAAGGCGTTTAACTTGGTACCATAAAACAATTTGATTAAAAAACTAGATCGACATAAAATTAAAACGGCACACATTACATGAATTAAAAACTGGCTAACTGATAGGTCTCAAAGTGCAACTGTAAATGAGCAATTGTAATCAAGTGGGCCTATTTCCAGTGGGGTCCCGCAGGGATTGCTCTTGGCCCTACACTATTTAATATTTTTATCAATGACCTGGAAGAAAACATAAAATTATCAATGACACAAAAACTGGGGGAGTGGTAAATAATGAAGAGGACAGACTGCTGATTGAGATTGCTTGATAAACTGGGCGCAAACAATATGTATTTTAATAAGGCTAAATGTAAATCTATACTTCTGGGAACAAAGAATGTAGGCCATACTTACAGGATGGGGGACTCTATTCTGGGAATCCGTGATTCTGAAAAAGATTACTGGGTCATGGTAGATAATCACCCGAATGGATATAAACTGGCTGTGGGGAAGTTTAGGCTTGAAATTAGACGAAGGTTTCTGACCGTCAGAGGGGTGAAATATTGGAACAGCCTTCCGAGGGAAACGGTGGGGGCGAAGGACCTGTCTGGTTTTAAGATTAAGTTAGATAAGTTTATGGAGGGAATGGTTTAATGGAAAAACATGATTTTAGCCAAAGGAATACCGTGCTATGGCAGGTAAATAGTATAATGGCTAACAAGGGTCAGGCTGGGACTCTCGCCTACATGCTCGGTGTTTTACTGATCGCCATATTTGGGGTCGGGAAGGAATTTTCCTCCAGGGTAGATTGGCAGAGGCCCTGGAGGTTTTTCGCCTTCCTCCGCAGCATGGGGCAGGGATCGCTAGCAGGAGGGTTCTCTGCCAATTGAAGTCACTAAGCCACAGGATTTGGGGACTTCAACAGCAGAGTCAAGGGAAAGGGTAGGGACGGCTTTGTGGCCTGCATCATGCGGGAGATCAGACTAGATGATCATAATGGTCCCTTCTGACCTTAAAGTCTATGAGTCTATGATCACGAGCTCCCAGTGCAACACTGTGGCCAAAAGAGCTAATGTGATCCTGGGCGCATAAACAGGGGAATCTTGAGTAGGAGTAGAGAGGTTATTTTACCTCTGTATTTGGCACCGGTGCAGCCACTACTGGAATACTGTGTCCAGTTCTGGTGCCCACAATTCAAGAAGGATGTTGATAAATTGGAGAGGGTTCAAAGAAGAGCCATGAGAATGATTAAAGGATTAGAAAACACGCCCTATAAATAGTGATAGACTCAAGAAGCTCAAGCTATTTACCTTAAGAAAGAAAAGGTTATGGGGTGTCTTGATTACAGTCTATAGGTACCTACATGGGAAACAAATATTTAATGGGCTCTTCAATCTAGCATAGTGATTCTCAGCCAGGGGTACATGTACCCCTAGGGGTACGCAGAGGCCTTCCAGAGGGTACTCAACTCATCTAAATATTTGCCTAATTTTACAATGGGCTACATAAAAAGCACTAGCAAAGTCAGTACAAACTAAAGTTTCATACAACTTGTTTATACTGCTCTATATACTCTACACTGAAATGTAAGGACAATATTTATATTCCAATTGGTTTATTTTATAATTATATGGTAAAAATGAGAAAGTAAGTAATTTTTCAGTAATAGTGTGGCTGAGACATTTTTGTTTTTTTAGGTCTGATTTTGTAAGCAAGTAGTTTTTAAGTGAGCTGAAACTTGGGGGTACACAAGACAAAATCAGATTCCTGAAAGGGGTACAATAGTCTGGAAAGGTTGAGAACCACCGATCTAGCAGATAGAGGTGCAACCCAATCCAATGGCTGAAAGCTAGACAAATTCAGACTGGAAATAAGGCATACACTTTTAATGGTGGGATTGCTTAACCTTTGGCTCAATTTACCAAGAGTCATGGTAGAGTCTCGATCATTGACAACTTTTAAAATCTAGATTCTCCTCTAAGAATTATTTTGGGGGAATTCTGTGCACTGACCATTTTTAAAATCTAGATTCTGCACTAAGAAATATTTTGGGGAAATTCTGTTGCCCAAACTATACAGGAGGTCAGACTAGATGATCACAGTGGTCCCTTCTGGTCTAAGAATCTATGATAAATAGCAGCTCCAATCAAGTAGCTGTGTTACTGGTTGTGATGTTGTGCAGTCTATATGGTTTTATAAAAACATGATAATAAGTGAATATAATGTAACTGGAATATGCTTCATGCAAAAGGTCTCTTGTAAGATATCATTACAAAGCTTATAATCTACTGAGTGTGATCATCCTGTTTGTATAAATGTACCACTCTTGTATCTAAAACTAGAAATATAAAATATAACTCTGAGGGCCTATTGTAATTACGCAAAGTATGGGCCATTAATGGTGGTTTGGAATCTCCCATCTCATGACTCCCATTAACCAGGACCATTGTCTGCAGCTGGCTGTGTTTTACCCGTGAGTCTGTGTACCTGTGTGCTGGCAGTGGGTAATGAAGTCTTGCAGTGACATGTGATCATATCACCTGAACTGGAATCCATCTTTAACCTGGTGCTTTTCCGAGGGGGGGGGGGGGGTGGAAACCCAGAGGGACAAAGGGTTCCCGCCTTATGCAAAAGATATATAAAGGGGTGGAACAGAACAGAGAGGAGGAGAGGAGCCATCATGAAGAACCCCCTAGCTACCACCTGAGCAGGAACAAGAGCTGTACCAGGAGAAAGAATTGTGCCCAGGCCTGGAAGGTGTCCAGTCTGAGAAAAAACTGACTGAAGCATCTCTGAGGGTGAGATTATCTGTATTCAGTTTGATTAGACATAGATTTGCGCATTTTATTTTATTTTGCTTGGTGACTTAATTTGTTCTGTCTGTTATTACTTGGAGCCACTTAAATCCTACTTTCTGTATTTAATAATATCACTTTTTACTTATTAATTAATTCAGAGTATGTATTAATACCTAGGGGAGCAAACAGCTGGGCATATCTCTCTATCAGTGTTATAGAGGGCAAACAATTTGTGAGTTTACCCTGTATAAGCTTTATACCGGGTAAAACGGATTTATTTGGGTTTAGACCCCATTGGGAGTTGGGCATCTGAGTACTAAAGACAGGCACACTTCTGTGAGCTGTTTTCAGGTAAATTTGCAGCTTTGGGGCAAGTAATTCAGACCCTGGGTCTGTGTTGGAGCAGACGGGCGTGTCTGGCTCAGCAAGATAGGGTGCTGGAGTCCTGAGCTGGCAGGGAAAACAGGAGCAGGGATAGTCTTGGTACATTAGGTGGCAGCTCCCAAGGGGGTTTCTGTGATCCAACCCGTCACTCTGGTGTTGCAATTTCAGCCACATGCTCATAGGCCATCCAGGGCAGATGCAGATAGTCTTAAATAACGAACTTTATCTAAGAGATTAAACCCACTGCCTAACTCCCCATTGGATATGAGTAACCATCTTCCTACCCTGTCTCAGGAAGCACAGACCTGGTACAGGCAGTGCCAGAAAATATCTCCACCCCATGCAGGGTGCTCAGTCTGACCCATCAGGGGAACATTAACATGCTGCAGTATTCAAGACTCTTGCTTACAGCTGCCCTGTAGCACAGGCAGCTTTTGGCTGACGCATGCACCATCACTTGTCCTACCTGCACTGTCTCTTGCAGCCAGGTCATCAATCCAAACCTTCCCTCTAGGGAAGGATATGCAGCATTTAACCCTTTGCGGCACTGCCCAATGTTCCTGGTACATTACTCTGTTGGAGGAAGCCATTATTTCCACCCACCCACACCACTGCAGGGGGAATGGCCTGCCAGGGCCATTCTGGCACCATTGGTGACACTTGACTTCTTCCTGTCATCAACAAGGCTGCTATTCCTTGCCACACTGGTGCCAAAGTGCCTTGGCACTCCGGTTGCTAAGCCTCTCACCCTGTAATTATTCCCTCCAGCGTGGTGCCAGATGGCAGGCACAGGGCTGCCCTGGGCTATGGCTCTCCATCAGCAGCAATGCAGCACGGGGAGGCACAACAGGTGCCCGCATTCCCCAGCTCCCTGCTCGTCCCTGAGCAGAACAAACATCTCCCCTAGCCTCACCGCTAAGCAGATGCATCCACAGGGCACATACCACATGCCCAATGCTAGGCAAAGGGGCTGACACAGGGCAGCTCCCCTCCCCTCAACCCTTGTGCATCTCCCTTTGGACATGGCCTCTGAACATACTGAGTGGAAGGGGACGACTTCTGTGCCTCTTGCCTGCATCTGTGCGTGCATTTCTAGGGCAGCTCTTCACAGGGTCTTCAGCCTCCTCCCTAAGACCCAGTGCGCTCATGTTTCAGGCTAAGTTCTCCTGCTTTACTGGTTTCTGACACCTGCCCGTTACGGATATTCAAGTGAAATCTCCCTCTCAGCTGTTCATTCTGCAGCCATTTTCTCTGCCTTCTCTCCAAGCAAAGTATGGCCAGCTGAGGGTGAGCAGGGGGTGTGAAAGGGTGGCAAAGGGCTTGAATTCACCAGAATTTTGTCTCTGTAGCTTTGGGTTCAAATACTGTAGGGGGAGGGGTCACAAATGGAATGAGTTGGAGGGGTTCAGCCTAGTTCTCAGGAGGCATCTGCTCTTCTCACCAAGCCAGCAAACAGTTTGGCATAACCAGGAGCCTCTGCTGCAGATTAGGATTGAGGTGCATCGGCAACGCAGCCTTAGAAAACAGGGCTTGAATAGTGCGGGAGCTGCAGGCCAGAACTGGTCAAGTTGGGAGGATGGAGCAGGACTGGAATAGCAGGGTTCAGAGACCAGGACTGAGGTGGTCACAGAGCTAGGTGAGGAAAGCTCCCTTAACTCCTGCTTGCACAATTCTCTAGCCAGTACCACAGCTGCTTAATCAGCAAGACCAGATTCACACACAAAAGTAGAAAACAGTATACAAAAGCATCTATTTATTGCTCCTTTGCATACCTGAACCGAGAGCAGCTCTGCACTAAAGCTCACGCACCTAAAGCTCTCTCTATGCCACCGACAGGCAATCTGTCACGTGCCACTGGTCTGAGCAGGACTAGATGACACAGTGGAAAATAGGCCAGTGCTCCACCTATCCTGGCTCTCCTGCCATTGCAACTATCAGCAGGGCTGCACCAGGGAGAGATTTCCCCGAAAGTCCCAGTCACTACAGGCCCAGCCTCCGAAGCTCCTTAGCTCAGTAAACACCCAACCAGCAATGCACAGGTTAAGCCTCCAGCCACAGGAGAGGAAAGGGTCAGTCAGTCGAATTTTGTCACATAATTAAGACTCTGTTAATCACCAAAGGCAAGGCAAGCAACAGATGCCACCAAGTAACCGGTGCCAGGCACCCAAGGGACACTGGACTCCATGGCACAAACCCAGCACATACTTGTGCGTGATTCTGAGCTCCCTGCCCTCCAAGCAGATCTGCTGCCACCTCTTCTCAACTGCTTTGGGGCTAGTTAAATATGGGGGCTCCTCTCCCCTCCCTCACCCCAAAGGTCACTGCGTGGAGGTCAGGGTGACTGACTTCTCCCTCTTGGCTCCTCCAGCTGCAGAAGAGCCTTGGGGGCTGCCAAGGCTCAGGGAACTGAAAAGGACTGGAATGATCTTGTGCACTCCAGGCCCTGCAGGGAACAAGCCTAGCCCAGGAACCCAAGCTGTCCTCTATAGCCTCTCCTGCTTCCCTAGTCACCCACACCTGAAAAGGGTGCACTGGGCCAGTGACTGTAAGGAGAAGGGCAGTGCCTTGTAATGCTGGGAAGGGGCAGATGCAGGGGCAATCCCACCCCAGGACTAGAGGATGATCACGGCACTGCATAAGAAATACCCCTGCGCTCCCCACGCACCTGCTGTCTGCCAGCATGCCACCAGCCTGGTGCTAAGGCTCCTTGCTCTATCAAGTCTCCCTGCTCCTTCACAGCACGTCCCAACCATCGGGGTTCAAGTGCAGTTTGGAGGTGGGGAGCTATGGCATGTTCCCCATGTCACTGAGCACTGGCGGCACATGGGTCTTGTGCCCACGCCAGCCGAACTCCATGCCTGCAGATGTCTCCATTACAGAATCTCCCTCCTGGGGCATGTGTGAGGCAAGGCAACCCCAGAGCTTCAAGCTCCCCACACAGAGGTTTGGGGGGGGTATGTCAAACTGCTAGAGCAATTCAGCCACTGGAAGGCAGGAGGGGGGCGTTTAGGCTCTTGTGCTACCTGCTGGTCCAGCACAGCAAAGCTTCAACAGCATCTGCCAGTGCATCTGGAGTAGGATAGAGAATCCACATGGGGCTCACAAGCCTGCCAGCACCCAAGTGCTGGAGCATTGCTGGACATGAGAACAGTCCTGTGGGACCCCAGGGGCCTGCGGATAACGAGAAGAGGCGGGGGGGAGGGGAGCCAGGTGCTGTTGCTCCAGGAATAGGACGGGTGAGAGAGACAGGCCTGGCAGTGCATTGTTTGTTGGGGAAGAATAGAAAAGGTGCAGACCCAGACATGTTCTCTCAGCTTGCGAAATTCATCCACACCCCCTACATTGCTAACACCTACATCTGGAACCCCCAGCCGGCCCCTCATCTCCCCTCCCACACCAGGACCCCCCACCTCCTCCCCAGCCAAAACAGCCCACCCTCTCACCTCCCCTAGGGAGCCACCTCTCTGGGAGCTGGTCTACCCCTAGACAGGGAACAATGTTCTGACATCATTCCCCCTTGTCTTGATTTGCTTTATTCTATTGTTTCAACATCTGGGGCAGGATATCTCCCTGCCAGAGCCTCTCTTGGCCTCCATACCACACACCCTTGCTCTCAGGGCTCTCAGACTGCCCCCCAAAACTGCTGACAGGGGCTACCACATTCCAGGCACCCACCCACTCTCCACTCCCCTGCAGTATTCCCAGACCTGACAGCGAGCTCCCAGCAAGCACAGTCACACAGGAAAATACCCCCTACCATCCCTGGCATCACACCAGCTGTCAACAGCCCGGGCCAGCAGGCCCAGCTACTTTCATATCGTCTCTACCCCGGGCTTTAGGTATGCAAGAGCTCATCACTGTGCAAAAGCTGGCCTGATCTGCTTGGTGATCTCTCAACTCTGCCCTGTGACCCAGGGGAAAGGGTCATTTGCAACTGTTTGTATAAAAGAAAGAGCAAAGGTTATCACCCCGTAAAGACAAGCGACCTCACAGGAGCTGGAGTGTTTCTGGGATACTCAAAGGGGGATGAGTAAGAGCCACAAAGGCCATTGACCCTAGGGGGCGTGCAGGGGGCCAGTGATGCCAGGCATTAGGAGGGGCAGCTATTGATGCTGGGCATGGAGGGAGCTCAGCTGCAGGTTCCCCACCAAGCTGCTGAGTTGGGAGCTCCATATGGAGCCCTGTCATGCTGGCAGCCCGTTTAATAGGCAGGCTTGGTGTGAGCTAGGGCTACTTGGTATTAAGTGCAGCTGCATTGTCTGTGCCTTTGCTGCAGGGAGCTTGGACATTCAAAGACGCCTGAAACTCTGAACCATGGTGCTGGAGAAGCTGGGTGCTCCACGAGAGGTACAGCCTGGCCAAAGACAGGATAGACTTTTTCACAGTGGGATCCCCTAGGGCTTAGATCCTCTCTACGCTGAGGGGCAGAGAGCGAAGTCCTTCGGCAGGGGGCTGACACTTTCGGGATCTTACACCCAGCCCCATGACTGAAGTGTCAGCCCAAATAATAATGCTCCTTGGGGAGCTACACCCCACTCCACAAGGCCCACGGTGGCGCCCAGAGGAAGGATCAGGGCTCGAGGACAACCCTGGTCTTTTTGCTATTGCTGGGAACAGGTCTCCCCGCATCCTCGGATACTTTGCTGCAGCAGTATCCATAGCTGGCGTTCGCTTCGTCAAGGGCCGACCAACGTACATGAGCCTGTGCCCCGAAGACTACTTATCTAGCTGTGTCTCAGCCAGCGGGTGAATAACCCTCATCCTCACAGAGATTACACCATGGGCAGAGGAATGGGCACGGGCTTTAACATCCTCCAGGAAACCGGTAATACATTCCCCTGCCAGGAGCGACCCAGACCCTCCCTACAGCGGGGGAGCAGCAAGCACGGAGAACGTGCTTCCCACTTGGGGAGCCCCAAAGGCGAAGACATCAAGGAGCGGAGATTAGCAGGCGGAATCCTGAGGAGCCGTTCAACGTGGTCAGCCTTAATCACGGAAACTCTCTCTAATGCCTGGCCCTGGACCCACACGCCCCAGAGCGGCTAATACCTGGGGCTTTGCCTTAACAAAGGACCCCAGAGCAGGCGGCACATCCGGGATTAGGGGGAGGAAAGGCTGCTCAGCAGGGTTTGAGCCACATAAAGTTTAGGGAAAGAAATAATAATGCTGATGAAAAGGGGCGCCCTGGGGGGAGCGCTATTCAGCTCCAGACCTACCCCACCAGGCAGCCAGGAGCAGAGGGGAATTTCTCATTAACCCTTTTCTAACCCAGATAGCTGCAGAGCCCAGAGCCTTACAGTAAAAAGCCCTAGGTGGCAGGGCTAGGGGGTCTCCAGTTCACAAAGGCCTGGAAAAGGCCACAGAGCAAGTACAGTCTGGACAGCAGTATGGCAAGATTTGCCCCCCACCAATGGACATCAACCCTGCCTGGCAGAGGCTGCTTTTGCTCTACACCTTAGAGGACAACAGCTCTGTTGGGGCCAGCCCCACTCTAGCCTGTACTCAGAGGGTGAAGCACTCCTCTTCAGCAAGATGGCATGGAGACCCCCACCATTCATCACATGACCAGCATCAATCCATGCTGGCAATGACACCCGAAGCCAACAGAAACATGTGTGAGCTCCGCAGTCGGGCAGGGAAACAGACCCAGTGTTCAATGAGGTGAGAGGAGGAGGGTTGGAGGGGTGCACACATGTGCAAGAGGGGTATAAGTGTCTCCCCCAGCCCAGGGCCTGCGTATTGCAGGAGTTCAGAGTAGCACACAAATTGCCTCATTAACTTTCATCCCATTAAGCCAGTTTCATGAATTTAACATCGTCCCCGGACTATTGTTTGTCTGAAAATTAAATTACAGCAACATTTGTTCTTCCAGTGGGTTTGTCAACCACAAATGAAGCCAGAGGAGGGCGGAGGCAGGAGAACAGGTGGGGTGCCCCCACCCGTCCAACTGCAGGACTCCCATGCCAGACAGCTTTCTGTTAGGGTGGGAAACAGGGTTACCTTATTCCTCCCCTGGGGGAAGAAGCCTCCACTGTGCTATTTCTGCAGACCAAAGCACAGCAGAAGAGGAGAAAGCAGCAGAGATGCCCGAGAAGCATAGGAACGGCCAGACTGGATCAGATGAATGGTCCAGCTAGTCAACACAGTAGACAGATGTTTCAGAGCAAGGTGAAAGAAACCACCATCATGGACAGTTATGGAATAATGCGCCCAGAGAAGAAGCTTATGAAAAACCTTTAACTGGGTCATCAAAGGAGGAACCTGTTAAGTAGTGTGAGCCTTTTTTAAAGAGCTGGGGGCTCTAAGATGAACGGAAATGATCTCAGAATCTTTTGATTTAGTTCCATTACTCCCCCCACCCTAAACAAACACTCCCCTCTGCAGCGTCAGAAACACAGACAGCAGGTGAACCAGTAAGTGAAATGGAAGAGAAATACATGTGAAACTGACAGCCTAAGTCTGGGACAAGGTAATGCAAAATAGTAAAGAAACAGCTTAAAGGGGAACAAGACCTTTTCATTTTGAAAAGTCTGGCAGTTTTATAAATGTAGGCTATTATTCAGAAACCCACAATTAAGGTCAAATTTAATAAATATTGATGGTATTTTTAAACCTGACATTGTCTCTCTCATTTCTATTCAGATTATGCTAAGTGAAAAACAGCTTCCATCAAATACACAGCAGTAACAGAATTGCCTTCCTATATTATTTACATTGCTTTAGCACCTATATACCTCAGCCAGTTAGGGTCTCCATTGCATCAGGAACTGTACAGAAACATAGCAATGAGAGATGGAAACATCCTGTTAGATTATCCTGCCCTTCTCTATGAGACCAACATGGGATTGCTCCCTGTAGTCTATTCTCATTCCCAAACTCATGATCTGCAGAGCGCGGGTTTGTCACATGATGCTGGCTCACCTCCTCCTTTCTGGCTGCCAAATTGCATTAAAAGAAGCTAAACAGCCATTGAATAACTTTGCTACTATTGCTTTCCAAGTGGGCAATTGCTGTAGTTGCCACAGGGATGTTACGCGATTGCGAATGGTCCTATTTGTGATCACAAATGGAACATTTTTATTACAAATACAGTCCATGCTAGGAAAAAGTCTGGGAATCCTCAAATCCAGCACCATGTCTGTTCATGGATGTCAGTGTCCCAAGCAATGGGGCTCCCTCTGCACAAGGTCCCTCCCTGCCCCCAGCTTTGCCTCATCATCAGGAAGATTTCCCTGCCATTTAACCTCCACTTTCCTTTTCTTGATTTTTTCATCCCTTGATTCCAGCACTAGGGCAGGAGGGGGTTGTGGGTGAATTTCCCAACCTGAGAGAGTATGTGGCTGCGTCTGCACTTTTGTATTTCTCTCCAGGAAATGAGAGAATAATGACATCATCACTGGCAAAAAAAGCTGATGATGTGTAGCTGGCCACCTGAGAAAGCAGTGCCTCCTTATTAGTCAGTGGTCAGAAGTGCACCCCTCATATACCCACAATGTGCAGAATACAGGAGGGAAGGGAGACAGGACTGTCTGCAGCAGGGCAAGAGATTTCAAATATTTGAAAAGGACAGACAGTCAAACATCCCAGGTCTGAAACATGGGAAGAGGAAATGGCACCTAAATCCAGCCCAGAACCATGGCCTCTGGGGCATTTAGGAACTCCACTGCCTCCGTTCTGAACTCCCCCACCAACTCTGACAATGCCGCTCGCTCCTGACGTGCAGCCCCCCCTCTACTCCAGTCTCAGTACACTCCTGAGTCACTATGCCAGTTATACCCAACCCCGCGTGGGTTTAGTGATGTGTCCAGTTGAAGGATTAAGATGAGAATCCATCAAACTAATGTCACTTGTAAAGCACCATCATATAAAATGCCAAATATTATTATCATGGCCTAAGCCAAGATTAGCACCCAAGTCTCCTATGGCTGGAAGATGCCGTTCCTTATCCCGTTAAGCCTAGTGGTACATCTAAATCCCACTACCTCATCTTTGTCTCTGCTGCCTTGATGAGCAGAGCCCTCGGGTGTTTGCTCTAATGCGAGGTACTCAGGGATTATAAGCACGGCCTTGATTGTGTGGTTGTTGCCTTGTATCATACAGGTTACATACAACCTACACAAGATCGAGACTGAGGGATATGGCCCTGCTGGACTTTAATCACAGCACAGCACGCCATGCACGTTTCCTAGGCATCAGGGGGACTGGGTTTAGCTCCTGCCCCACACCCTCCACCTCAAAATAATCCACCAGCTCTCTGGTGAAACAAATGTCTCAAGCTGCTCCCCCAAGGGGATCCGCACTGATCTGCTCTCTTATTAGCAGCAGGCCATGTGTTACAGAGCCCTGTCAGTTACCACTCTCTAGCCCCCTTTCTGCAACCCCCCCATCTCAAATTTCAACCCAGGCTTTTGATCTCCAAGGCCCTGACTAAATCTCCACTCTTGGCTGTATCAGTTCAGCCATAAGGACACCTGCATTTCCCCCATTTCAAAAAGACCAATTGATCATTAATGAAAGCGAGGGAGAGGGATAAAGGGATCCCAGCAGCAGCTTGTCTCAAGCCTTCGCAGGCCCTGGCCAGGCTGGTGGAGTGTGTGCGGAGCGCAAGCCCCCTGTTGGGATCCATGCAATATAGATGAATGCACTGCAAATATCAAAAGGCTCTGAATTAGGATGGGCTCCAGCAGCAGCCTTCAATCGCTGAGGAAGCAGCCAGCATCTCAGCCCCTCGTTCCCAAGCCCTGCACATTCCTCTCTCCGTCTCCCTGCTGCCTGCACCTCCGTTTCACTCTTGATTTACGATGGATTTCCCTCCAAGGCTGGAGGTCTCCTCAGTCGCATGTACTGGTAGTTGCCATAGGAACCGCAGAGGTCAGGCCACAGGGGATCAGTAATGGCTGACTTACCCGGTTGCTGCTATCCGTATGTGCTGTGGCCCTGGGACACGCACAGGCCACCCTTGCTACTAACCCGCAGCTCAGCCCAGCCCAAGGAGCTACTGGAGAAGTGGCAGGGCTAACGGGTTCCAACCTTCCCGCTCCCCTGGGAAGTCAGGATTTACCATGCCGACCAAAGCATCACAGTGCGCAATGCAAAGCCAGACACCTGCGGGGGGGGAGGTCAGTCTGCAGCAGGGCCGCCAAGGCCAGACAACAACACTCACCCCGTAAGGCAATGGCCACACTGCGAAGAAAGTGTGTTCGTAACCTGGCTCAGCTAACTCGGATTAAAAGAGCAGTGAAGACACAGCGGCTCAGCTTTCAACTCAGATAAGCAGCATGAGTTCAAGCCCAGGCTGCCCTATACTCATGCTGCAACCCCAGTTAACAGCCAAGCTGCCATGCCTTGACTGCTATTCTAACGTGATTTAGCCTAAACCAGGTTAAGAACACACCTTATTCTGCAGCGTGGCCATAGCCTACAATCCATTCACCACCTTCCCCGAGACAGGCCAGCAAAGAGAGGCCAGAAGAGGGGCAGCCAGGGACTAGCTCTCAGGAGTGCATCCCCCAGTGCCTCGCTGTGAGCCCTAGACTTCACTCCCTCCTCCAGCTCTCCCCAGGGCCTGTCCCAACCCCCCTTTTGGCAAGTGGGACCTCCTCATCCGCTTTACTCTTTGGCACTCAACTGAGATGCAGCATTACATCCAAGGGCATTAGCCTTGCTGTCCCCAAAACCCTAGCACCACTGCCTTTTCCATTCCCCCCTTCTCAGCCCGACCAGCACCCCTTGTCTCTTTGCAATGCCAACTCGAGTAAAACAAAAAACAGGTGAAGCAGAAAGCGACTCTGGCAACTGGGGCACAAAAAGCGGCTAACTCCTCACTCCACTGGGGGGCAGGTTTCCTCAAACAGGCAGCGGGTTCAGAGAGAGACTGAGCGAGATTCCTCAGACATCATTCATCTGTGCTGGTCAGGACAGACAAAGGTCTGCCTGGATACCAGAGCTGCCCCTTTCCGCACCAGCGATGTCTATAGGCCCCCTGCCATCTGAATAGCCACCTCCATTACCAGCCGCGTGGCTCCCCCTCACCCTCTCCTTTCCCTTCAGTGGGACGCGGGGGCTATTCTCCGGCCTGAAAGGCCCAAATTAGTCAGCTGAGTCACAGCCTCCGAATGGACACAATGCCTCTGACAGGAGGGACCTCTCCAGAGCTCGGGACTCCAAGCTCATTTCCATCTCAATGGGGGTGGCTTTTCACCTCAACCCATTCCAACCCGGGCCATCCCAGTGAGGTCCCAGAGCTCATCGCAGGGGAGTCAGGGTCACAGGTGTGAGACAACAGCCATGAAAAGGAGGGAAACAAACTGCTTGGCAGCCTCACACTCCAGAGGCAAAAAAGCACGCTCCAGCTGGAGCCTGACAGAGACAGAGGGAGGAGTGGGGGAGGGAGCAGTCACCCCTAGGATCCTCCTGAGCCCACACTCCCACATTGTCCTGGCCTTCGGGGACACATTTGCCAGGCCCATTCTGCTGGGGAAACGCACAGAGAACCACATGGACCACCTTCAAGCTGAGCTCACACTCTTCCCTCTTCCAAGGTGGCTGCAGCTGAGTGTCATGCCACAGCTTTGATGGAGGGGTGGAGGAACACCTACCTTCACTTGTCCCCGATCCCCTCAATCCCACATCAGCCAGGGGACAGGAGGAGAATCCTAGGTTCAACTCTCCCTCAAGGGATGTCCCTCCTGGGCCCCTGCACTGATCTGAAGGAGCCGACACAGGCCGGGATGGAAAGACCATTTGCTGGGATCATGTGGGAATTTTAAATCCCTGGATTTCAGGAAATACACAGATCTCCCCCCCGCCCCCCACCCACCCACCCACCACCAGCATCTTCTGGCCTGTTCCACATGTGCCAATCACAAGCCCTGCCAGAGTGCTTGCAAGATGCAATCTCCAGCAGAACCCTCCACTCCCATGCTCCTGCGCAGGGATCCAACTGCATGCCCAGATCAGGGCATGCCCCCATGGTGGAGCTTGCTACCAGAAGAGAGGTGCTCTTCGCATCCAGTGGAAACTCAAGGAGCTAGCCAAAGGATTTGCCAAAGCGGGCGAGTACTTTGGTCCATCTTGTCTAGGGACCTGCATTCAGCAGCGTCCAGTGCAGGCTGCTTCAGAGGAAGGCCAGAGGAGCCCCCAATGCAGCTGAACAGGATGTGCATAAGGAGACCACTGCTTCCTGACACCTAGGGTGATCATTGTCTGCCCTGTAGCAGCACATGCCATCCTGTGCCAGGCTGCTAATGGCAGCATGGATAAAAGTGCTCATCCTTTTTTCCAAATCCAACCATCGTGTTAGACCCCGTGACTCTCTGCAGTGACTGCAAATTCAACAGGCCCCTCCTTTGTACCCACTGCAGCCACCTTACTGGCTGCTGTGCTGCCCAACTGGCACCCCCTACAGGTGATTTTGGCACATCACTGGAAGAGGGACTCATTGAGTTGAAGGCTCTGCAGAGATGCCCACTAAGTAGCTGGGACGCTAGGACCCGACGGAGCAGCCTCCTGCCTCAGAGGGTATCGCACAGCTCTTTGCCTTGCTCCTTTCTCCTGGGGCTGATGAAGCACGGCTGCCTCTGATTTATAGCTCTGCCTCCAACCAAACCCGAGTGGCGAGGGACACAGGGAGCAGGGGAAGGGGAGGCACCAGAAGGCACATTCTCCCCTTCCCTGGGTCTATTGTCAACCTAAACATGGCAACAGCTCCTGCCAGACTCCAGCGAGAGGGATGATTTGCAGCCACCTGGTGCGATAGCTCACTGGAAGCAGGAGCGATGCTGCTGCATTTCTATCAATACTGTTCTGCTCCCGCGTGCTAGCAAGCTTCTGGGATGAGGACGGACATGGATCTCCCCACTCCTGCCAGTAAGGTCTGTGAGGTGCTTTAACACTATGCAGCAGCTGGAGGATGTTCCTTTGCCGCCTGCTGGGCACTCCATGATCTTTGCAAAGGCCTGCGCTGGTCCGTGGCAAGGTGAGCCAGAGGGCAGGGCACAGAGATGCAGGCGCATGTGCTCAGACACACCCAGGAGAACAGAGACGGCTGGCAGAACAGGCCGCACAGAAAGGAGAGAATAGCACCTGAAATCACCGCAACAAATACTAGGCCGCTTTAATATGAATTAGACACACCTGGGACTGGCATAGCACGGGGCTGAGAGTCAGGATTGAGGGGCATTGGCCAAGCAGTGTACAGGGGCCTAGTGCTGGAATAGTAGGGGGCTGCAGGTCAGGACTGACTGAGGGGCATCAGCAGAGCTGGGGAGAGGAGCTTGCCCAGCTCCGAGTTATATAAACCCAAGCTTGCGAGATAAGTCCATTTTACGTATCCCCAGTAGCGCAGGAGCTGTGCCATGCCACCCCTTCCCTTCAGAGCTTGCTCCACAGCTTGGTCCCTCTAACTTTACTCAAGCTCATCTTTTTGCTCCTAATTACAGGCCCAGCCCTGCCCATACTCCCCATTGGCTATACAATCCCACTGGTTTCAGTGGGGGCAGGGGCAGACCCTCTCTCCCCCTCGCGCCCCTCCCTTCATGGTGATTAGTGCGTCAAGCAATCCAGGCCGCCCTTGGATGTTTTAATCTTGCTCCCTCTGAACCCTTAATTATTTTTTATAGATCTTTGCTGAATTCCCTCCACTGTCTGCATCTTTCTGGGAACGTGGTGCCCAACACTGAACACAGCTGGGCTCACCACTGCCACAGAGAGGGACTATCCTCTTCCTGCTTTGGGGCGTGAGGGCCCAAGACAGAATGCAGTGTCCCAGCCAGGGCCTCACCAGAGCTGTGGAGAAGGTGGGGGACTGCCCCCTCTGCTGTGGGGCAGGAAGTCTCTCTGAACACAGCCCGAACTCACTGGCCTCTCTCGGTGCCATGCTGCCTGCTAGCTCCTCTTGTGCTTGCAGCTGGTGATCGGCCCAGGATCTCTTCATGCCGCCCTGACGAGTCCCCATGCTGCAGAGCGTCTATTTCCCTGGCTGTAGCAGCAGAAGAGACCGGGCACACGCAGGCTCCCAAAGCTTTGATCTGTCTCGACTCCATTGCTCCAAACCCCTGACAAATGTCACCTTCCCCTGACACCAAACCTGAGTGGCTGGGCAAAGCCTGGCGGGTGGAGTGGCCCCCTCTGGCAGCCAGCGCTGGCTGATGGATGGCGATTACGCGGTGCTCTGCTTCCAGACTTCGAAGTGAAAGGAGCAGAGGAGATGTGCAGGCTCAGCACTTTCTGAGAGGAGGGTTTTAGCAGGGCTTGCTGCTCCCCTCACACCGTGTCTCCGGCTGGCAGGGAGCCAGACTCAGAGCCCTGTTTCCTTCATTTCTTCACCTGTCTGCATTGTGCTGAGTACGGAACAGATGGGGAGAAAAGTTACAGCCCATGAATCAAAGGGCCCTGGCCAGCCGAGAGGGGGGCTGGGCAGAGCCTGTGACCGCACAACAGCCTCCCCTCCGTCCCCGGGGAAGGCCGTGCCATTAGTCACAGCGCCCTCCTGAAATGCCAGTAGCGATTCAAAAGGTCACTAAAGGGGGCCACAGCAGCATCCCTGGTGAGGCAGGAGCAATAACCTCCAGCCCAGAGCTGTCAATCCAGCCAGTTCTCTGCCTCTTGTCAAGCAGATGCACGGGGACTGTCCCACTGTGACACCTGAGGGTGGGAGCGGGCAACTGCTGCCAGCCCTGTCTGTGGCCCCAGGGCAGCTCTCAGAGGCCAATGGTTCACAAGGAATTTCTGATTGTTTCCTCCAACAATGAAACATCCTGTCAGGAGCAGTTCAGCTGAACAAAGCCAGACGCTGTTGAGCAGCGAATAAGCCCCCTTCCTCACAAGCAGGAACCTGCCAATGCGCCCAGCAAAAGGGCCTAGCCCCCCATGGTGTGCTCCCCTGACCAGAGCCATGACCTGCTCTGGAGACTCCCTTCGCTCTTCCCCAATACTCAGCAGCTTAACAAGCCACAGCCCCGAGCCTCCACCCTGATTAAAAGGGCTGGAGCTTAAAGACTCTAGCGAGTGCTCCCGAGAGGGTGGGGAGCAGCCAAGAGGTATTTGATGGATTCACTTTGGCAACGCTCAGCTACCTTGTCACGCCAATAAAATTACTGCTATTGAATGGAGAGAGGCAGACAGACAGACAAGGCCCAATTCTTCCACCGCAGGATTCGAGACACCCCCAGAGAAGTCAAGGGGATCTAGTGGTCTTCTGTAGTGGGAGAAGAGGGTCCCCAGAGAGAAGGGGACAGAGACAACATGAGAGAGAACCACAGAGTAGGGGAGAGACAGACAGAGAACAAAAGGCCCTTGTGCAGCACAGACAGCTGGCTTAGCGATCTCCAGTCCGATGGCCCAGCTCTGTGCTGCTTGCTACACAGAACAAGCCCCAGGGCTGTGTGGGGAGGCTCCTTCCACATGAGAGCCATATGACATTCCAGACTCAAGTAGGGCAGCCCAGCACCCACAAGCCAAACCCTTGGGGCAGCTGTACAGGGGGGCGGAGGCGCGGTGATGGGAGCAGGGAATGTAAGGTTTTTTTAAAACCTGTTCTAAACCCTTCTGGGATTTGCAAAAGGCAGTAATCCCATTGGGAGCAGGCGAGAGCAGTGCAGGCGGGTTAAGCCAGACCCTACTGCACATGAAGCATGCTATTCACCCAGGGCTATGGCAATCACAGGATTCCTCCACCCTACACGCTGCTGTGAGGTTAGGGAAGCCTCTCACACAAGGCATTGCCTGGGCCTGGCCTTGCTACAAGGAGACTGTCACTGGCAGCACTCCCAAGGGAAGGCTATGCCAGGCATTTAACCCATTCACCACTAGGCTCTTCCCCCACACTTGTTGGGCCTCCCCTGCCCATGAACCTTCAAGCGCAATCTAGGGAATGTCAGGACGTACCCAGTCTAGTTGGCAGGTGCCCTCTGCCTGGGCACACCTCAGCACATTCAGCAGGGCCCAGTGTTGAAACTGGGATTTCAGACAACAGCAACAAGATCCTCCTAACTAGCCCTCCCTGTAATTCAGGAGCTTCAGCCGAGCTGTTGGGTCAGGGCCTGCTATGATAAGAATAGTAGGGGGCTGCCAGTCAGGACTCAGGGGGCTGGGCAGACACGGGGCAGAACAGCAGGAAATGCCCAAGGGGCACAGAACACCTACAGATCTACACCAGGCCCAAGAATGGGATTGACAGATCCACTGCCAGATGAGCTGCCCACACAGGGGCCTTCCACACCAAAGCACTTTGTGCAGAGCTAGGGGCATAGCACGCGCCGCCAGGTCACCCCCACCTTTCCCTTAGCTCCCCAGTTGGTATGCAAGGGTGGTACAAGGCTGCTGAGAAGATGGGTTTGTCCACGTCAGCCCACACTGCTGGGACACACTGCTCATCCCAGAAACAGCAGGCACCAAGGCCAGGAGGTAACTGACCTTCACTTCCATCCATGGCCCAACGCTGGCTCTGAAGGCATCACCCAGCCCTCCTTCTCCCCTTTGCAATGGCTACGACTGCCTGCAGGGCAGGGGAAAGCAGAGTCACAAGGAGAGGTTAGAGCATTTTTTACAAGTCCCAGGAGCCAGGGGCTGGATTCCACATGTTGGACACACCAGGGTGAGTTTCTAAGAACTCTTAGTGTCTTAGCACTAAGCATTGTGTGACAGAAAAGGGCCCATGCAGCCAGCAGGGATAGGGAATGGGGCTGGAGCTCGCTGGATGCATGCCAAGGGGTGGCAATCCATGTAGCATGGTGCACTACCCAGGGCTGTGCCGGGCCATTTGGTCTGTGATCTCTGCCAGGCCTCACCCATCAAAGTGAGGCCCCACCTTGCACCAAAGGGTGCAATCGACGAGCCTCCAGAGATCTGGAGGATTAGTTCCGGCTAATCCTGTGTCTGTGCGTGTCTGATACCAAGAAAGGGAATGACATCGCCCTCGTGCACTGACAGCAGGGGGGGAGGGATAGCTCAGTGGTTTGAGCATTGGCCTGCTAAACTCAGGGTTGTGAGTTCAATCCTTGAGGGGGCCACTTGGGGATCTGGGGCAAAATCAGTACTTGGTCCTGCTAGTGAAGGCAGGGGGCTGGACTCAATGACCTTTCAAGGTCCCTTCCAGTTCTAGGAGATGAAAGTGGATATCAGCCCCAGACACTGGTGTGGAGCCACCTCCCCATCAAAGGCAAGGGTTCTGGCATGGCAATACAGCAGGGTTCCAGCTGATCCCTTCAGGAGGTAGCTCGGACAGGGCAGACACACACACTGCTTCAGCTGCTGAAAGGCCCAGCAGTGGCTGCCCTGCTAGGAGAGTGGGAAACCAAGCTGTCATTGGAGATCAGCAGCATCCCAACTTCTCCCTTCAATCCCCACCACCATCTCAGTGTGACTGAGAAACACTTCTGTTGCGTCCTCTAAGCTGGATTGCATTCTCCAGGGAGACACCTTCTCCAGTGACCGCCACTGCCTGCATACCGATGGAGGAAGCGGCAGACTTCCCTCCAGAGCAGTGCCACTGAAGGACCTGCAGGTAGTAGTGGGGGCAGAAGGGACAAGATAAGGCACCTTTTCATACAGGCAACCGCCCCTGAGTGGCATCAGGGACCAGTCCCTGCCTCCCTCGGGGAGATGGCAGGTGGGAAACAGCCTTGCTTAACCACCAGCGCCCTGTCCCGCCTCAGTCTCTGTGTACATTCTACCCCAGGAGTCCTCGCTACTCCTCTTTCCAGCCAGCAAAGCTGGGACACCCAGCACATGACAGACAGATGCCTTGCAGTCCCTGCCAAGCCTGTGGGGATAACTGTTGACCCACTGGGGATGGGAGAGGGAAGAGCATTGCAATGGGAAAATGTTTTGCTTTTAAATCACTGGGAGAAGATTGATCTCTGGGAACAGAATAGAGGCAAAGCTGCCCAGGGGGGAAGAAGGCGGAAGGGGGCGTGCCTGGCTTCCTGTCCTACCTCAACAGCTTGGAATGCAGCAGGCTACTGATTCTTGGCCAGAAGCACTTCCTCCCCCAAAGTCACCAGGGCCCCCACCTTCCAAACTAGCGTCATTCACACTGCAACCCTGCCAAGTGATTCTGGGGGTTCCCCCACCTTTCCCTGGCCTCCCTCTGCCGCCCCAGCTTCTCTGAGGACCTGCAAATGCTGGAGAGGACGGGAGAGCTTGAGCCATGCATTCAGGTGGGAGATTCCATATCTGGAACCGTAAAAACAAAGCATCCACTGTGACCTCCTCCCTTCTCCCAGGTGAGACCAGCTCTCACCAAGTCAGTATCCTAGCAAGCATATGGCCACATCGCCCCATGCGGGGAGAATGGGAGCCCTTTGATCCTCCCCAGCACAAGGGATTGGGGGGCAGGAGGGAGGAAGAGTCCATGTATACATATTTAAAGGGGTCAGGATGACCACTTAGCATGAATAGATTAACAACAACAATAAAACAAACAAAGAAGATGAGCCAAAAAAAGCAGACGTGGGGCCAGCTCAGCTTCGCCTTCCGTGGGAGAGAATAAACAAGCTGCAGAGAGTGAGAGCAGATTCCAGACACAGACGCTCCCTAATGCATTTGCACCAAGGGCCATCTGGGTTTGGGAAGGGAGGAGGGTTAAAGGGATTACAGTGGCGACCGGACAGGCAGATCTAGACAAAGAAACGTCCCCCAAAATCAGAGCTCAGCTTGCTGCGAGAGCCACTCAGTCTGACACCTCTTGAGCCAAAGAGCATAGGCCTGGTCAGCCAGTCTCTCAACTGTGCCAGCCCTCAAACACTCCGCTTTAACCCCGTTGTTGCCAGACTTCACTATTGCTTCTGAAGAACAGCAGCACTGTACTGAGGATAGATCCTGCATAAAAGGGGCAAGGCAGGCCTTCAGCACCAGCCCAGCCAAGCCTACCCAGACCAGACTGATAGTGATTCCAAACCAGCCCGGCCCCTGTGAGGAAATTCAGGGAAGAGCACTGACCATGAGCAAAGGTTTGTGGGGCAGGACACAGAGCTAACCACATCTTGCTTGGCTCAGCAGGTGCTACGGAAGGGAGTGGAAATCAAGGAGGAAGGGTCCATGTAGGGTGGCCAAGGGAGTATCAGTTACACAAAATATGATTAAATTAAGCAAAGGAAAATTTTGCTTGAATATTGGGAGATCTATAGGCCTGCCACACACCCTCTCCATAACAAGAGGTGTGAGCCCCATCACCGGAGACATATGAAAACCTTGTGGAATACATACAAAGGAACAAACGTGCATTGGCAGCAGGAGGAGGAGAGTGCAGCAGATGGGGAATACATGCCTGAAGTGCCCATCATCACTGCATCTGGGCACGTATGATAATCCTTTGCCCGGTTCTCATGCTTTCTACCTGAGCAGCTCAAAGCGCACCAGAAACTTTAATAAATGAGACCTCATTGGTAAGGTGGGGAAAATGAGAAAGTGAGAGAAAAAGGGTTTTCCCATGGTCACAAAGCATGGAGGGGATGAACGACACGGGACACAGAACTCCTTGTCCTGACTCCCAGATCTGTGCTTGACCAAAGAGACCATCCTTCCCCTCTAACAGATCTTTCCCAACCTTAATTTGTACAAAACCATTTAAGAGTCTGGCTTGAAAAATCCACTCTTCCCCCCCTCCCCCGAGTGAGGAACAGGAACCTTCCCCTGAGGAATGGAGGAGCTGGAGGCTTAGGCCAGAGACTCTCACTAAATCCAAGCTTTCATTTAAAGCAATTAAAAGTGTTTCTCATTCCTGACTGAGAAGACAATCCTTCCGAGTGAGGGCCAATGCAGCACGGTCCTCTCCCTGAGGTCTCCAGGGCCTCTTCTCTGCCCAGTCGTTTCCCAAGCTGGCAGGAGCAATTCACAAGGCTTTGTCCGTTTTCGCTGCCGCTCTTTGGATCCCTGTGGGCAGCCAGGAAACTACAAGATTTAGGTTAGTTTTGCTTTGCCGCTGCTGCTTGGGAAAGCTCTGAGGAGAGCCAGGCACAGAGACCTAGGCAGTAAAGCACATGGGACCCAGCCTAAGAGACCTCAAAGGGGCCTGGTTTTCAGAGAACGGGTGCTCAGTGCTGTCTGAAAACAAGGCCCTTCATTAAGGTGTGCACCAGGGTCACTAGTCACTTGGAAAATCTTGGCCTGGAGCTATTCATGGGAAAGGAGGCTAAGGATGGGATAGAGCAGGGGTTCTCAAACTGCGGGTCGGGACCCCTCAGGGGGTGACTAGGTTATTACATGGGGGGTTGCGAGCTGTCAGCCTCCACCCCAAACCCCGTTTCACCTCCATCATTTATAATGGTGTTAAATATATTTAAAAGTGTTTTTAATTTATTATGGGGACTCACACTCAGAGGCTTGCTATGTGAAAGGGGGCACCAGTAAAAAAAAAAATTTGAGAACCACTGGGATAAACCAACGGAGGCCCCCCCATTTACCCCTCTACTCAAACAGGCCTGGCAAGCTGATTGGGGAAGGGACAGGAGAATGGGAACATCACCAGACATACAGCAACCAGGAGGTGGGGCAGAGATGCACATCTCCTGCACATGACCCCTGGCAGCAGCAGGGCAGTTGGGGAAAGGTAGGTAGTGGATCCAACATCCCAACAGGGAGGAGGCTCGGGAGGCGGAACAAAGACACACTTCCTTCTAGCAGCCTAGAAGAGAGGGAAGACGCTACAGTTATCTGACACCCCCTATCCAGGGGCTGATATGGAAGATGGAGCCCCTGAGCAGGCTCTGGGAATAGCAACCCGATAGGAACCACAGCACCCCCGCCTGTCCCAACAGCCACAGATCAGAGGGTGGACTTCTCACCAGGACACTAGCCCTGGGCCTTTCCGATATGGCCTCGCTTGCCCTTCACATCCGCCTTGAGCTAAGCAGTGCCTGGTACATCCTTCAAGCCCATGTGCAGGTAAAGGAATAAAGCTGTTAAGACACTATGTACCCGACAGGGAAGGAAAAGGGCTCCCCACCACCACCTCCCACCTCTGCCCAATGCACCGGGGAGAGCAAGGAAGCTGCTGTGTACAAAGCCTCAGCCAGCAGAAACCCTCCCCCACTTCCCATTAACTGCCTCTAGGATCCCACAGCCTCTGTTATAAATCACCTGCTTCCCTGAACTTTGGGCCCAATCCTAATCCCACCACTGGGCCAAATTCTGCTCTCACTGACTGTGGGGTATATCCGGAGTAACTCTCGCTCCCCTCTCGCCCCCCTCCCTACCAGTGGCCCCAGAGAAGCCATCCAAACTCCTATCCTGAAAAATACAAATTAAGACCCCAAAGCCCTTGGATCCCAACTAATCCCCTTCCAAAAGGTATTCACAGCTTAATCCTCCTCATCCAAGTGACAAGCCGGCTCCCTAAAGCCCCGAGCCTGCGGCAAGGAGGCAGCAGGGCACCCGCTCTTAGCCCGCCTCATCTCTCTCATCAGTATTTCTGGGGACTCCGGCAGACTGGGGGCGATTGTAAGCTTAGGGCCAGCTGGCTACTGAATGTCAGAGCTGATCTTACCTCCCCAACAAGTCAGGTGGCACCCAACGCTGGGTCAACCAAGGGGGCACAGTGGGGCTTAGCAGAAGCCCTAGGGCAATGCCTAATTTGCATAATGTGGAACAGATGGCAGACACTGTTCCTAGCACGGAGAGGTGGCCCTGTGGGACTACAAGTCCCAGTACGCAATGCTCCATCTTGAACTGAGATGTACCCTTGGGCAACTATGGGAAGCAAGAGTGAAGATACAGGTTACAAATAGTGGTGCATTTTTTGTTCATGCCCAATAAGCTTATAGCTCCTGGTGCATTTTTCACATGAACACTAAGCGTGAACACTGTGTATGCATTCGGCATGTGCATATAAGCATCAGTTGGAGATACATGTTTGCATGAGCAAATTAAGTGCATCAGTGAGCACAGTTTTGCAGCTGCGCATGTGGCTTTTTGCACATCAGGCCTATAATGTCCCACTTTGCAGGAGTGTGAGACAGTCCCAAGGAAACCAGGATTGTCCAGCGAATGTCAAGAGGGGGAGAGGGGTCAGCAACTGCCTGGCAAGAGCCAGAGTTAGGAATCAAATCTCATTTGCCTTGTACAGAGCAGATTTGCTTTGGAAACCACCAAGGAGAATAAAGAGAGACAAAAAGATCAACTCTCAGTGTCACTTCCCTGGTTCTAAGAGTCCAGTAAATCACAGGGTAAAACCCACAGGTCTCTGATAGGCTACAGCAGAGACGGGGGAGAACTAAGAGGAAGTAGCTTGCATCCAAAACTGGCAGTATTCGGGAAGATCATCCCCCAGTTACTCATCCTGGCAATGGCAAAAATTACCCAGAGAACACACAACAACCCCATGACAGTGAGAACAGACAGCACGAGGGTACTTGCACAACATTTCAGAGACTGGGCCTTCCAAAGATAGCCATGTGCCTGGTGACCCAGCAGGGAAATCACCAGGCAGGGCCAACTTGTTTGGGGTTTCAATGGCTTGGTCTGCTCCACGCAGCATCCCATTCCTGCCAGATCTCAGTCCTGACAGCTCTGCTGATGCAGGATGTATTGAAGTCAGGAGTGAGACGTAAGTCCAGTCCTGGGCTCCCCACTACACAGCTGTGCCAAGGCACCTAAATCCTGACCCGCAACCCCCCTGCTAGTGCAATCCTCAGAGTCCAGTCGTACAAGTCACCTCCTACTGTAGTTGTATCACCATTATAAATATCTATTCCCAAACCTGACAGTCCTGCCATCCACTGCCAGTCACTCCCCTCCCTGCCTGCCCTAGGGGCTCGGCACCGTTCAAAGCCAGCTCCTGTGCCGGAAGGCGGACTGGGTATCAGTCAGTGGGAGAGGATGATTCCGAGTGCGACACAATCCTCCTGCCTGTGCAGAGCCAAGAAGAGGGGGCAAGGGGTGAAGGGAAACAAGGAGGGACAGGATGGGGAAGTGCAGGTCAGGGAAGAGGCTACAGCTGCAACAGCAACAGGTGCTGACCAGCAGCCTAGCCTCTGAGAGGCAACTGTTTGCAGCCGGTCTAGGAAGCCCCTGCAAGCAAGCCAGCCCGCGTGACCCTTTCCTGGGACAAAGGAGAGTTCTGTCTGCAGGCGACAGCCTGGGCAAGTGCTTGGAGCTGCCATCCAGAGAATGTGCAAACAGAGCAGTGACTCGCCCCACCCTCACCCCCTCAATTCCGGATGGCGAAATCAGCATCCTCTTTAACCCGGCATCCATTGCAGGGCTCCTGGAAATGCTAGCAGAAGCGTCCGTCTGTCCAGGGCGAGCTCTTAGGTTGCTCAGACCCAGCTTGGCCAGCTGAGCTTTGGGTAGGGAGCAGGATGTTCACATGCAGGCAATGGGGTTTCCCTGGCCTCAGAGACGTCCCACAGACACCAGCGCACTTGTGATCTTGCGGACTTTCACTACATGGTCATGTTATTGTGGTGCTGTGCAGGGGTTGGGGAGTGTTATTCACTAATGCAGCCACATGACTGCTCCACCCACAGCAGCAGCAACCGGACTGCTGAATGGGTTATGTCACGTTGACCAAATCAACGCAACAGTGATGCAGCTACCTCTTTATAGACAGTTACCAGGAGGTTAAGGGTGGTGACTGCCTGAACTGGACCCAGGAACTCAGGTGGGTCTGCAGCTCCAGCTGGCATCTGTGCTAGCTGGATGGGAAAGGCATGTCAGCACCACATCACGTGGTGGCATGTGCTCCAAATGCCCTAGGAGGCAGCCCATTCTGGGGCAGGGGACACCCACCCCCTGCTCCCCCATTTCTAGAGAGCTTGCTGGGAAAGCAGCCAGTGTCTGCTGATGGGCACGCAGTCTAGACCATGTGCCACACCCCCCACCAGCTCTTGTGAAGGCAGGCTGGGCTCATTCGGCACAGGACCCAGGAGTTCGCCAACCAGACCCCATGCTAACACACTGCAGGGCTGAGAAGACAGCTGGGCATGGAACTGCTGGGCTGACAAGGCCGCCTGCCAAGCATGCAGGGGAAGGAGGCAGACAGCATGGCTTAGACTTGGCATTTCTCTCCCGCTGTGCCCCACATTCCAGCAGGACAACAGAGGCTTCACCGCCCTCAGGAGGGGAGAGAAACCCGAGAGGGGAAGGGGATTATCCAGCAACGTGGTGCCAAATGTAGCTACTTGCCAAGGTGACAAGGGAACATTGGAGCAAGCTCATGGCTCCTAAGAGATGGGCAGGTGCTGGGCAAGCTCGCAGCCATACGGATGCCCCTCGATCCCACCATGGAGCACCCCTGCTACCCAGTCCTGGACTCCCCAACAGCTCTGCCAATGCCCCTCAATCCCACCTGCCTGGCTAAGGGCCTGATCCTGTGAGGAACTCAGTGAGAAGTAAGGAAGCTCGGTACCCTGCAGTGAAGAGAGGCAAGCTGAACCATGCCCCTGGTACACACTCCCCTCCCCACTGCCAACACAACACACAGATGCAATACCCTCTGGGCAATAACACCACCCTTCGCTGTTGCTCCATAAAGCCCATTGGCCAAAGCACATCAGCATCATGAAGTAGGACAGCACTGGAGGAGGACAACCTATAACCCACTAACCTACCACTTCAGGTAGTCCCGCCATCCTTCCAGGAAGAAGGTTACAGCTGGCCCGCCTGGCAGTTACACATATAAAAGGGAGGCAGGCACCAATGGTATTAGTCCAATTTAATTCTTCCAGGTTTCCCCACGATACATTCGACCTCCTGCAAGGGGCAACTGGTGTAACCCCCACAGGGTTGGGGCACGAAAATCCAGGGCTCTAAGCAGCAGGAGGTCAGAGGAGACGTGTACCACCTGCATGCCTGTGCTCCCCTCATCCCATGCCCTCAAGCTAGTGGCTACTTCTCCGGGTGGGACTCCCAGCATGGGTTACAGAGTCACCTACACAAGGCTTTCTTCCTCACCCTCCAGATACCCTACTGGGGAAGCAAGCGCACCACCTATCCCGCTCTCCCTCTCACCCAATGAGTCAATCTCCCAAGCAGACTCAGCCTCCAGAAAACAGACTGCTTGAGACTTGAGCCAGCGCTGCTCCAACTCCAGAGGGCTGGAGGGATTCTCTCCCTGCTGCAGCTGCAGAGACAGCCAGCGGCAGGGTCTAGTTACTCCGGGCTCCCCAGGAAGATCAAGTAACTGCTGAGACAGCACTTTCCCCATCCTTCAGGTCTAGCAAGACAGCCCCAGCTGGGGGAAGCTGAGCTCTCTATGTCGTGCCCCCCACAACGCCTGTACCAACGCTCCAAGGTTAGAGTAGGGGACATGGGACACCCCTCCCCTGCGCACACACTCAGCAGCCTTCAGCACAGGAGCCCTGAAGGTGCAATGGTTGAAAAAAGATCCACCCTCCCCCAAATGAGAGGTACTCCCTCAAACCTTCAGAGCCCTCTGCTTCCCCCTACTTACATTTCTGGTTGCCCCCGACTGGGCTCAGTAGGGTGAGCTGCCAAAGCCAGCTGAAGCCCAGGTTTTATTGTTATTGTACCAATATCTGGGTGGATTTTGTTCTGGTGATGGATGCTGGATTGGCAGTCCTGGAGATTGAGGGCTTCTAACCAAGGAAGAGGTCAAGATCCCCACACATCCTGAAGCACACAATAATCCAACGACTACTGAAAAAAACCATTGCTCCACACGAGAGACCTCACATACCACTACAGCCCTTTCTAAGCAATCCAGGAGCTGGCAAAGCATGGTCTCCAAGGTCTCCTGTCAGCAGGCACAGCCCTGCGTCCCGCAGAGTCAGAGCAAGGGACACCAAGGGCACTTGCTGCTCTGGTGGCCAAACTCCCTCATCCATTGACAAGGAAAGTCCAGCCATGCTCATCTTGCTGGGCCTTTTCGTGTCATCTGAGATCCTTGATCTCCAAATACCCCCGCAGCTGGGGAACGGAAATACACTGAAATGCCTTGGGTCCTTCCTCCAGGAGAACACCCAGAGAGATGTCATGGGTAACCGCTCTTCCACCTCCAAAGCCTTCACCTGCAGAGCCCCACAACGCTCACTCCTCTCCCCCTTATTACTCAACACCCAGACAGATCCAGGCAGAGTTGGTGAGACAACACAGGCCAAAGTGCCAGCAGTACGCAGACAACACCCGCCTCTATGGCAAATTCCCATCACACAAACACACACAGCACAAGCTCCCGGCTGCAACGATGACATGGGTGACCAATGAGGCTGCTTCATGATGAGTGCAGGAGCTGAGACTCCCCTGGGGAGGATCTGGACTGTGAAACCTGCTCCCTTGGGGATAAGAGCGAGCACAGACCTCGCTGCTTTCAAAACCAAATGCAACATTCCCACCTTCTGCTTTGCCTGCCTGCTAGAATTTTTTTTTTTTTTTTCCAAATTGTAAGCAAACCCTCGCTCCTCTCTTACCAAAGAGACTATTTTCTCTGCCTCTGGGGAAGAGCAGAAAGGAGGCACAGAGATGGAGGAAGCAAGTGCTCTTCTCCTTTTAAAAACCCTACAAGGTGCTCCGATGCAATGGCGATGGACCCTAGAGGACAGCCTAAGGAGAAACATCCCCTCCACTGTCCCATCAGTGTGTCCTAGCCTGGCCCATTGAGCAGGAGGGGAGTCCTGGCCTTGGCCTCTCTCAGGAACAGGCCCACCAAGGCTGTGGTGAGGAGACCTGCCCACTGGAAATGGGACTGAGAACCACCTGTTTGTTTCCCATCAAACCCGACTTTGTTTCCTTAAGCCCTAAAAGGCCAGAGCCCATCACACCCGGTGGGCCATGGAGCAGCAGGGGCTCTGACACTATGGCTGCAGACGGGCAGAGTGAAGCAAATGGAAAGAAAGGAGAGACTCCACATAAACACAAGTCACACTCACGGGTCTGAAGTTCCAAAATCTCACCTCAGGGCTCAGCAGGACCAGCCCTGCATCCTCTATTATCCTGAAGGGGCTGCCCATGTGCCTCGGGTGGGCACTCTTTCTAGCTACCACCACAGCAGGGCCACAGAAGTCACAGGAAGAGGGGGAGGGAAAAGTTAGATGAAGACGCAGGAATGGAAACAGAGAAAGACCTGGCACCTCAGGGAGAAATTTGCCAGACAAATAGCAATTGTCAGGTTCCAGGGATAATAACTGGATGTGTAACACTGTCTCAGTGGCTTCATGAATCCTCCTCCCACACTTCCCTCCCCTCCCTCTGCACCACACTGGCACAGACCTATTTAAAACCTGCAATTTGGAATTCAATAGCAGGAGAGGCTGGTGGAAATGCGACACCAGTCACTTCAGCTCCCTTATTGATCGGGAAGGGAGGACAAGCTGCCTCCGGCAGCAAGCCTCTCACAATCCATGCCAACTGGCTAGCGACCCCGATGCCTCCTCTGATGGAGGAGATGATGTCGAGGAGGAAGGAAACTGAAGGAGACAAAGGGAAATTGAGACTTCGGAACAGATGAAGAAACCCAAGGTTTCTGGGAAGCCTCACTCACTGAGCATCCTACAAGAAGTGTGGTCTAGCTGTAGGAGCGGAGGGCAGACCGCAAGGACCCCTAGGTTCTATTCCTGGATCTGGCACCGGCTCACTGTGTGACTTTGGGCATGTCCCTAACCTGCTCTGTGCCTCAGTTTCCCCATCTGTAAAACTGAGATAAGGATACTGACCCAACCCAACAGGACCGTGTGAGGTGTCTTCATTCACTAATGCTCATGAAATGCCTTGAGATCCTCTGACAGAAGGAACTACGGATAATGGGTTGGATTCGGACATGGTGGAAACAAGAGCACTTCCACTGGAGTCCATGCAACTGTCCCCACTTACAGCAAGACTGAATTTGGCCCAATATGTGCGGAGGGTCACAATCTCCTCCTCTCTCCAGTACTGCAGGTTTGCACCTTGAACTCCAAATCATGGACACAAGCCCAGAGCTGCCTCCTGGACTCCCTGCACCACCTGGGGTCACAGCTTTTCTGTGTGGGCCCCTTTTTTTCTTGGGTTTATTCAGGGTTCACAACAGATGCCACCAGACCAGGGATGGGGAAGGATCCCAGATAGAGGAGAGGACAGTGATCAGGAACAGTCAGCATGGATTCACCAAGGGCAACTCATGCCTGACTAACCTAATTGCCTTCTATGACGAGATAACTGGTTCTGTGGATGAGGGGAAAGCAGTGTTATTCCTTGACTTTAGCAAAGCTTTTGATATGGTCTCCCACAGTATTCTTGCCGGCAAGTTAAAGAAGTATGGGCTGGATGAATGGACTATAAGGTGGATAGAAAGCTGTCTAGATCATCGGGCTCAACGGGTAGTAATCAATGGCTCCATGTCTACTTGGCAGCCGGTATCAAGTGGAGTGCCTCAAGGGTTAGTCCTGGGGCCGGTTTTGTTCAATAGCTTTATTAATGATCTGGAGGATGGTGTGGACTGCACCCTTGGCAAGTTTGCAGATGATACTAAACTGGGAGGAGTGGTAGATATCCTATCCTTACCGTCCAGTGTACAAAGAAACCTAGACAAATTAGAGGATTGGGCCAAAAGAAACCTGATGAGGTTCAACAAGGACAAGTGCAGAGTCCTGCACTTAGGACAGAAGAATCCCATGCACTGCTACAGACTAGGAACCGAATGGCTAGGCAGCAGTTCTGCAGAGAAGGACCTAGGGGTTACAGTGGACGAGAAGCTAGATATGAGTCGACAATGGGCCCTTGTTGCCAAGAAGGCTAACAGCATTTTGGGCTGTATAAGTAGGGGCATTGCCAGCAGATCGAGGGACGTGGTCATTCCCCTCTATTCGACATTGGTGAGGCCTCATCTGGAATAGTGTGTCCAGTTTTGGGCCCCACACTACAAGAAGGATGTGGAAAAATTGGAAAGAGTCCAACGGAGGGCAACAAAAATGATTAGGGGGCTGGAGCACATGACTTATGAGGAGAGGCTGAGGGAACTGGGATTGTTGAGTCTGCAGAAGAAAAGAATGAGGGGGGATTTGATAGCTGCTTTCAACTACCTGAAAAGGGGTTCCAAAGAGGGTGGATCTAGACTGTTCTCAGTGGTACCTGATGACACAACAAGAAGTAATAGTCTCAAGTTGCAGTGGGGAAGGTTTAGGATGGATATTAGGAAAAACTTTTTCACTCGGAGGGTGGTGAAGCACTGTAATGGGTTCCCTGGGGAGGTGGTGGAATCTCCTTCCTTAGAGGTTTTTAAGGTCAGGTTTGACAAAGCCCTGGCTGGGATGATTTAGTTGGAGACTGGTCCTTCTTTGTGCAGGGGGTTGGACTAGATGACCTGCTGAGGTCCCTCACAACCCTGATATTCTATGATTCTCAGTGGCCTCTCCCCACACCAACCCAGAAGCCAGTTTCACACTCATCATTATTTCAAATCCCCAAAATGACTGGCAAAGGTCTCGAATCCAGCAGCCTGGTCTCTGTCCTGCCACCAGGCAGCATGGGAGGCTGGATCAGAGATCTGGGTGCTGCCTTTGATGCTGGGCTTTGGCAGTCAGCAGAGACGGGGGAGCAGCAGAGATCTCGCTGAGTTCAGCACAGCACAGCACATGTATGCATTATGCCATGATGGCTAGGACCCCTTGGGGCTGTTCAGCTCCGCTGGAGCCAAGCCAAGGAGACTGGGGAGAGGGCTGTGCAAGCAGCTCTGTAACCCCCACTCACACACAGAGGGCTCCCCTCTGCCAGTACTGGCCCCACGCAGGCTGACACCAGCATAATGACTTAACCACGCTCCTAGTTCAGTCCTGAACTGGCCTTGGGCCAATCACTGCATTTCCGACCCAGTGAACCAGAAATCAGCACCTCAGCAAAAGTCTGCTTCCTCCAGCACTTCTATAGGGGTGAAGGGATTTGTGCCATACACACCAGAGTGGAAACAGCTGATCACAGACTAGTGGCCCAGAGGAAACCCACACAGATCAAGTCCAACATACTGTACACAGGCAGATAGAGAGGCAGCAGGATCTAATGGTTAAAGCAAGGGATCGGGGCCAGGAACTCTGGGCACTGCTCCTGGCTCTGCCACTGGCCTGCTAAGTGACCTTGGCAAGTCACTGCCTCTCAGTTTCCCCATCTGCAAAATGGGGAATACACAGGGACCATCTCCTGAGATAGAGGGGCTAGAAGAACACTTATCTCATGTTTGTGCAGCACGTTGAGAGTCCAAACCCCTAGGTAAAAGCACCTGGCCTTCCTTGTGCATAATGTCCCCACTAGCCTGAAACCCTTCCCCACCTCACTGAAGGGGGGGGGGGTGAGCCTGCAGCCCCCTCCATTTTAATCCCCCTATTAACTTGGCTATGTAAACACCGACCCCAAGGGAGCATGTGGTCTGCCTATCACATTGCCAATTCATGAAAGGAAACAGCTGCCAATGGCTTCAGGCCTCCCAAGGTGACTATTGCACGGCCCAATGGCAATGGACCCCACCCTGCTGGCAAATGTGGTGCTTCCACCCATCCTGCACCACATCTCCAAGGAGCTGCCTTTGCTTCTACATACCAGTGAGTCATTTTAGAAAAGGAGGAATTTTAGCTGGGAAACAAAGACGGCAAAAGGAGCTCAACATTCAAGCCATTGATCCCCAGGGCCGGGGAGCGGGTAGGCCCAAGTGGCTGTTTCTCTGGGCTCTGGAGGAATGAACAGGGCCGGGTGCTCCAGCTGAGTCCTGCACTTCAGGCCTCCGGCAGGACTATACCAGGACCCTCAACATGACTTGTCTGGCGGAGGACGCAGTTCATGTGCACTGTGTTTATACAGGGAAGATTCAGCTGTAATTATAGGAATGTTGTTGTGATAACAGGAAATCCATGCCTCGTGAGGCACAGACTTATTTGCTAATTGCCACCAACAAGAAGCCTTTTGTGTCGCTGGGGAAGAGAGGTCTCCCCCACATTGTGGAATTTTGCCCACAGATGGCTTAGGTCAGCCAGGCTGGGGCACGCTGCAGCCCCAAAGAAAACTCCCCTTCTGTGGAAGCTTATCGGATTCCTTCAGCTCCCACCGTGGAGCAGTGCCATCCACCTCAGGGCTTTCCCAAGACAGAGGCTGCAGCAGGGCCTAGCACGGCATGGGGATGGGACCTTAACAATGCTAGCAATGCAGGCAGAGAAGAGGGGAAGCAACTTCACTGTTCTACACTCGCAGTCTAAGAAACATGTCACCCCCCTCTGGGGTCACATCACCCAGCCGAATGGGACAGGGATGAGGCCTGGAAATGTCTAAGCTAAGTACAGGTGCTATGGCAAGACAAAAGCTCTTCTGAGTGGGCCAGCCTGGGCCAAAGACTATTTGCCCTGGAGGACTGACCCTGCCTGACAAGATTTCAGGCCTTTCCCTCTCTATTCCATCTTATTTCAACCATTTGGGCCCAATTCAGGACTTAAGGCCAACAGTGAGGAGGGATTTCTGAACTCAAGAAGAGCCAAGAGAAGGAGCTTCGTCCCGCCCAAGAAATGCCAGCTCACACATGCCAGCACTGCCACCTGGCAAGAGGGCAGAGACCAACGAAGCACCACAGGCATCCAGTCACCACCGCATACACAACCCATGCGCAACCCCTCTCGGGTCAGTGGCAAAGCAATTCAATGATAAAAGCACACAGGGTATAGAGGGAAACCACCAGTACTAGGATACCTTGTGAATCCAACACCCCAGCCCTAGGAGAGACTGTGCGAAGGGAACTCCCACTAACACTGCTGACTGGGACTTGAATCGGGGGAGCAGGGGGTTGGGAGTTTTTCCATTTTATAATCCTGCCATAAACAATTGCTTTAATAAATATGCCTGGTGGACAAGAGCGAAGGAAACTGACATTCGTCGATGCTGCCACTCCCCATCCTGCATACACCATTCACGCCTCAAAACACAGCACTGAAATCCTGCCCCAAAGGAGGTAGTCAGCCAACCAGCCTCCTCACCCCCGGCCCAGTAGGCTGCCTACCTTTTTGATCCTGCCACTCCGCGTGCCGGTGAAGACCACCGTGTGTCCCCGGTAGTCATAGGCAGCCACCGAGGTCATGCCATCCTCCTTATCCACAAAGAGCGCTGTCCCCTCGATGGTCACCGTCCCGCCCAGCGGCTGGTTAAAATCCTGGCCACAGAAATAGTCGTCAATCTGCAGAGGCTGCCAGAGAAGAAGGGAATGAGAGAGATGAGCCGTTTGTCAATACATCGACACTGCTTAAACTGCTGTGTGCAAGGGGGACTGAGCTGCTGACTTAGAGCAATAACGAAGTGAGGAAATGATAGGAGCCCCTCTTAGCTACCTCTGGCTCATTCCTGCCCCAGATCCAGGGCAGCCAACAAAAACCCATCACTTAGGGACATGATGAGGGGTCAGGGTAGCAGCTAGGGGCTTGCCTCAGATTGCTTAGAGGCTGCTAACGAGGCCTGGGGGTAGCCAGGAGCTCTGCGTCCCCTCTCTCCCCCAGGGATTGCCCCTGGGTGGGACAGGAAGCTGTAGTCTCAGGAGCAGTTGGGAGCTCACACACAGCAGCCTGGTACCAGACATACCCATAGCTATGCCCAGGCATGGATTCAGATTAGCCCTGGGGTGCCAGGAAACCAGAGAGGTGGGAACCTCAGAGTCTGCAGAGAAGCCTCGGTGCTGGGTGGTGCAGGTGGGCTCTGCTCTCTGAGAGGACCCCAGGGCACAAGAGGGCGGACAGAGAGCAGAAAAGGCCTCCCAGACAGGAGGAGATAGCATCAGACTCCAGACACAGTCCTGCTGCCCAGGACTCTTACCACAGGGCAGCAACAATCGTGGAGCCTGGCAAGGACCCCTACCCACTCCTTTCCTCCATCACTGAGGTGCCTGGCTCCATGGAAGAGCAATTAGGGCTGGACCCAGGAGATAAGAGGAAAGACTGGCCGGAGCTCTGGTCCATCCCACACCTACAGGCTGCAAATAACACTCCCAACTGTTTCAGCACCTGGCTTCCCACATGCAGCTCCATCAATACCCCCCTTTCCTGATCTATAGTACTCCAGCCCCTAGCTCACCACCACCACCCCTCTGCCAGTGCCCCTCCATCCTGAACTGAATCCCACCCTGCTATTCCAGCCTCTGCAGAAAACAGCTCTCCAGACTCGCAGGCCGTCCCTGGTGAATTGCTGATCTGGCTCCTGCACAGAACGGTCATTGCCCTTACTCAGTATCTCAAACTCCCCTCAATGCTGTTCTCCCAAGCAGAGGATTCACTGATGCTGGCAGTTCTCAGTCTGAGGCCAGACAGGAGGCTGGCAGTAGTTTTACAAAGGAGTCATGAGTCTGCCTACTCCCATTTCCTAGCCAGAGCAGATCTGCTGAGCCTCTCACCGCAGGCTGTACTCAAAGGCAAGGGATGCTGCTACCTCCTTCAAGTGCTATATGAGCTGACACAAAGGATTCTCGGGCAAGTCTGAAGAGCGGTGGCTGAACGTGGAGGACCCAGCGTGAAGACATAGGAGAACCTCCTTCAATCAGTGAGTCCTGATGTTTCCTCCCAACCTCCAAAGGGTTAATCCTGCCAAATCCCCAGAGAGGCTGTACCAAGCACAGATCACTGCCTGAAAGTCCTCTCCCCCACACTCCTTACAGAAGGCGACCAAGAGCAGCCCAATGCCACATGCTGTAGCTGAGACTCAAAAGCTCAGGTCCCTCAGGAGAGGCAGTAGTTTAATATGTTGGGGGGGAGGTGGAGACACTGATTCTGGTTTAGAGACACTCTCCCCTCTTACTCAGTAAGTCTGGTCCTGGAACAGCCTCTCCCTGATCCCTAAAAACCTCCCTAATCCAAGTCCCCAGAAGAGAGTGAGGCAGAGGGGCTCCCAGCCTCAGTCACGTCTGGAGCAGCATTTAGAAACCCATCACTGAGCTCAAACTTCTAGCCAGAGAAATACTGTCAGGGGGAGGGACGGGAGAGGAAGGAGTGGGAATCCCATCAGCATTCAAACCAGGTTGGCTGCCCACCTCCCACTCAGCTGGGCTCCTGGGGCAGGGTCGGCCAGCAGTGATTAGAGCCCATAGCTTGGCTGGCCCTCTGCCTCTCTCTGCAGTGAGCTCCAAAGCCAGGAGAGTGAATATTAATTCAGCACGAGGGTCTGGGCAGCTGACCCGCCCCAGCAAGGGCCCCGCTCCAGCAGAGCTAGGGGGAGCTGTGCATGCAGACCTGGCCTGCCATTACAACACTGCATAAAGGCAAAAACTGGCCTTCACGGGATTGGATTTTTTAAGACAAAGACTAAGCCTGGGAGGTTAAGATGAGCCCAAGCAACAGCAACTCCCACATCTAATTACATTCCCCACAGGGTCTCCTGGCTCAGTCTGGCTACAAGGCTCCTTTCCATATAACCCCCTCACTGCTGGTTTCAACAAGCCCTCTGGGTACAGCTCTGCCGCCATCCCTAAACCCCCTTCCCAAACAGATCTGGTGTCCTGAGGGGGGTACAATGTCACCATGAGCCCTGCCTGCAGTCAACAAGGGAGCAGCAGACCTTTGCTAGCAGAGGCCAGGTCTCCATGAGTGCCCCAGTGTAGGAACTCTCCTTTCTGGCTTTTATCGTGGACCTGGGGAGCAGTTGCACAATTTCATTTGGATCTGTACAGAGGCCTGCGGGGGGCTCCAGTGCTCTCTATCTCCACACCTGTTCACTTTCCCATTCCCACTCCCAGGTCACTCTCAGAAAGGAAATGTTGCATCTCAATGAGCTGTAATGAGGGGAATGCGTTTGCAGTCTGCACACACACACACACACACACACCCCTCTAGGCTGTACATTCCCCCTGCAGCTTCCAACAGACACCCCATTCTTCACTTCCTGTCCTAAGCTGCTGGGCGTTTCAGCAGGGGGTGAAGATGATCCCTGTACAGAGTTCAGAGTGCTTTGCGCTGGCAAAGTATTAGAGAAATGAATCAGGGCTATTTTCAGTGGCTGTATTTAGGGGGTCTATGGCTCCTGGGTGCAGAGAATGTCAGGAGTTGCTCCACGTCACACCAGTGGCCCTGAACAGCTTACCATGAAGCATGCTTTGTCTGCAGTTACAGATGACACACATCAGGTGGGGCTGAATGACACAGTGAAAGAGGAAGAGAGGAACTGAAGGGAGGGGCGGGGGGGGGGGGCGAGTTGAGCAAGTTTCCGATCTGCCTAGGACATGCTTGAATGGCTAAGGAGCTATTTTTCCTCATTGAAAGGCAGAGACAGTGCCACAGCCCATCGACAGCAGAGGGGAGCAGACAGAGCTGCCCCCTTGGCCAATGTAATAGTCCAATCTATGGTGCCACAGCAAAAAGTCTCCTCACACTGCTGCCATAGGGGCAGCTGGCTGGCAATTACCAGCCCCTGGGTCCATCCAGTTCACAATACTGGCTCCCTATTCTCTCACCATCTTGGGGAGCGGGTATCTGTACAGAGGAGCTCCCTCGTCCTGCTCCACAACCCCAACTCCAGAACAAATAACTTGGCAGAGAGGCTACGCAGGACACACTTGTAACAATCCAATGTCACTGAGCTTCCCAGTGAGTCTAGAAAACCAGAGCCATTCCCCATGCAAGTACTATGGGCTCATTGGCTCCATTGGAACTGTTCTTGCAAGCAAACCCTGCAGGGTTTGGCCCCAACCCATGGCCACCAACCACGCCAGGCCCCTTTAGCCAGGGACACAATTGCTGTATCAAGGTGACCGGCTCATCCTCCAAACCCCCTGCCATAGACACTCCCTATCTTTGGGTTCAACTTCTGCCTGGGGTACCAAAGGGTAGGCAGCATTCCCTCTCCCACATCACACTCCCAGATTGCTCTGATTTAAAACAGAGCCTGCCAAGACCACTGGAGTGGTCAGAGAAAACTCCAGGCTAGCACAACACCACAGCACTGGCAATAGGATATCAAGTGGAAATTAATATTGCTGCTCCTACCCCTTCCACTCAGGTCTTTGGGTAAGTCTCTGCATTTCTATAATGCCCCATCCCTTTCCCAAGTTCCACCAATCCCCCAAACGGCTGAGCCCAGGTGATGAGACCACATTAACAAGAGGAAAACTGGCTCATATAACTGAGGGCGGGGAGAGATGAGATTAAACATCTCCTTTCCAGGTCACCAACCCAGGATGACCCAAAGTGAATCCTATCTGCTGTCTGCCCAGCGGCATGAGCTTGATCGGTCTCAGCCCACTTTACAGGAACAGCCACCTCACATAAGGCACCATCACTGCTAGCAACGCCTGGCTCCCTTGCTGGCAGTCACAGCAGAGAGGCCAAGGACTGAGTGGGCAACAGAGGCTGAACTCCCCTCTCTACCTCCAGGGCCGAGAGCAGGCAGTGGGTTGAGAAGCTGCTGCCCATGCTGTCCCCGCAGGCAACAAGCTCCAAGCTCACGGGCTAACAGCCCAGCACTACACTCCCTTCAGGGACACAAGCGTTAACACAGCCAATTGGAGAAATGTCTGCCTGGTGCCTTCAGCAGCGGAAGCTGAACTTCCCCACAATGCATCCGGGCAGCCAGGCAATGCTCCCACGTGGGAGGAAGGGAACAGAATCCTGTGTCCCGTCCTTCCCCCCCCCCCCCCCCCGCCTCCCACCACCCCCCTGCTGAGCCCCTGCAGGTTTGGCAGCTGCAGCTGGACTGCAGATCCCCTGCCAGCATCAGCTAGCGGCCTTGTTGGTTAAACACTCTCCTGCGTTTGCAGATTCAGGAGAAACCTTTTCAAAAGGGAGCTCGAACAGCAGCCAAGAGCCATTGCGTCTCAGCCAGTGCCCAGCATTGGCAGACACAAATGTAGGGCAATTTTCCCAAGCGCTCCTTTCACCAAGCGCTGTAGCTGCTGCCCAAGGAGATGGGAGAGCAGCAGAGCCAGGCAGCTCCTGCACTGGGGGATTGAAGGGCTCGTTGCTGGTGGCCTCCAAAGGCCAGGGGAAAGGCACAGAGGAGTCACCATCAGTGCCCACGGAGGGAAGAACTGGTGCAGAGCTAAGAGGATGGAGCCTGGTTTTGTCAGACAGACACACACACACACACACACACACACTCCGTTTGGAGAGCACTGAACTGCAACCTGTGACCCTGCTCCACAACTGATGAGAGGCAGAAGAAATTATCTGCAAGTTAATCTGGAGAACCTCAGTCCCACAGCAATGCCACGGCCCTGCCCTCTTGATCTGCAGCACTCCTTGCCACCTCAGACCAGGAAACAGGATACAAAACCTTTCATCTTTAGGTCACCAGCTCCGATCCAGCCCTAGGTCAGTGGGGATTCAGAGTGGTCACCCTCAGACAGCTGGCCTGCGGGCCCAGAAATGCTGCTCTCAATCCAATTCCTATTGACTCAAATATCTGCCCCAGAAAAGCCATTCTCACAGCTGGCCTGGCCCCCTCAATGACAGCCGGGGCAGGGAAACCAAGAGAGCAAGACCCAAGAAGCCCAAATTCCTTTCTCTCCCCTACAGCGGCCGTCCTGGGCAGGTCTGAAACACAACAGCATGGGGGAGTGTATGGAGGAAGTTGTCTCTGCCTCTCCCTGGCTGTTCCCATGCAGTGGCTGCCAATCCAGCACCTTCCCCCAGACTCACCAACATTGCGAACAAACAAAAAGAAAAGGCAGTACGCTCAGAAGAGGCAGGAGGTGAGCCAGGGAAAGGAATGGGCCTCATCCCCGACGGCTGGACTCCGCCTGTGCCATCTCTGCCACACCTGCCCCTGCTGAGAGTCATTTTATCCTTCTCCCTAGGATGCCCCTTTCCCAGATCCTGGACCCCGGAGACAAACCCGCCTGACTCTGCTGCAGCTCTGTGTCAATCTCTCATTTCCACAGCACTGAGAGGAGAGGAGAAGGACACAGGTTTCTGCACTCAACATACAATATCTGTGCCGTGTCCTCTCCAGCCTCCGATGCAGGGCCAGCCATGTGGTGCTAAGAGAGGATGACAGGGATAGGGGGATGCGGGGGGGTGGGGGAGACCGCAGGGAACAGGGGTCAGGAACCGGGAAATTCCCTGAACCATGAAATTTGCTTCTATCTTCACCTCAGTGGGAGGAGAGGTGTTGCCATGACAACCCCTGGTCCAACAGCCTCTGACCATGGGTTCCAGGCTCTGGGAGATGTGGCAAAAGGGAGGGGGAATGGGGACTGAAGAGAAACGACTGAAGCCTTTCAGCCAGGCACGGGTGAGCTCAGTTACACACAAGGTCCAATGTGGGCATAGGTGCTGGAATTCGATGTGCAGGGGGTACTGCTGCACACCCTGACTTGAAATGGTTTCCATTATATGAAGGATTTACAGCACCCCCACTATACAAATGGTTCCAGCCCCCCTGCATCTGGGTGGGGCAATGGCTGAGCAGAGCATTGCATGCCTGATGCCTTCACTCCGTAATCCCAGCGAACGGCCCAGCTGGACTTCCCTCCCCAGAGCCTCCAGGTGTGACGCGCTTGCGCCAAGCCCAAAACAGGCAGCAGCCAGCCCAGACATGGAGCACATGAAGTCAACACTGCCAGCAGAGGTGCTTTTTGAATGACACGCATTGAGGACAGTGGGGCATTTGGGCCTCGGAAGGATTCTGTTTGGAGAGGCTCCATCTGCAGCTCGGAGTTTAGAGGGGAGGTTTTGGCAGGGGATGGGCTCAGAACCTGCTCCAGTCCCTGGGGAGTTATAAATCCATACAGCGCGGGTGTAACATATGGGGAAAGCGCTGAGCTCCTCAACTTTGAGAAGTGGCTCCGGGGGGGGCAGATAGCAATCCCCACTCAAAAACCAACTCCTCCAGGACTGTCACCCCATGCTAGAGTGCAGCACCCACGCAGCATGGGACAAGGGGGGTGCATTCTCACGAGAGACTCCCCAAAGGTCAGTGTGCAGTCCGGTACCAGCTCACTAACACCCCCAGGGAAGGGACATTGAACAGCCATCCACTGATGGCCATGCTCTAAGCCCATTGTTTAAAAGAGCCATTCATTTTCACTTCCTGTTTGACTTGCTGTCCTTGGGGCCAGGCCCCTCCCTGCTTTTTCTCAAGATGCCTGCAGCATGCAATTCCAACATGACTATGGGACAGGATCTCTAGCCCACGGGAGGAGCCCTCATGGGTGACCCAGGAGGCCAGGGCCTCACACCACTGCTGCAGTTCACAGTTAGCACCACAGCAGTGGGGAGCACAGAGAGGTGGGAATAGTTCAGTGGACGCAAAGCTGTTCACAGCTGCAGCTCCGTTCGCTTGCTCAGCAGCTCTCACTTCCTCTAGCTGGGGTGCTGGGGTTTAGGTTACAAGCTGACTCCTTTCCATGCCTGACTTTATCTCCCCTTCCTCAGGCAAGAAATTCCTCTAGAAAAGTCACACATCTTGCGCACAGGCCTCACTGGCTCCCAAAGAGGGCTGTGTCAGTGGCCCCTGGAGGCAGACTGCTTTACCCACTACCTAAGCCCTCATCCCAATGGGGGCAGGGGATCAGCAGCATGGTGAGGAGTTAACAACCCTCAACTCAGTATACTGAAAAGTGGGTGGAGAGGCTCAAAAGCCCCCTGCAATCTGAACACACAAGGACATTGCCTACCAATAGAATGGCATGTAGGACCTTGCTGGTCTCCTCCTTTCCATTCTCACACTGCAAACATCAGGAAGGCAGCGGCAAGAAAACACATCGTTCCAGAGATAAACCAAGTTGAGGTCAGGGGCCCACATCCTTCTCCAACACGCCCAGCAGAACCTCGCCTCCATCAGGGCTGGGATAACTGAACATTCAGGGATTGGCTCTCTGGGGGCTGAGACAGAAGCCCCAGAGGCCAGGGGCAAGAGCCCCACAGCTCAGCCTCACCAAGGAAGATGCCACTGAGGCAGCAGTATATCACTGAGGCCTAATGAACAATCGATATTGTGGAGGAAGAGGGAAGCAATTTAGTAGCAGAGGCTTTGGCCCCAGCAGAGCATCTGGGGTTCATTGGTTATTTTGCTCTTAGGGGAAGCTGTGAAGGACTCAGCAACTGAGGACAGGAGGGGGCCCCCACACACACAAGGGAGATGTATTTCCTTTTATACGATTCTATATGTTAGTGGCAATGGGAGGCTCCCACTGCCCAGCCCCCCAAGACAGACCCCTAGACATCACCCTTGCAGCCACCCGGGCCCAAAAGCACAGTCTGTTCCAAGAGGAAGAAAGAGATATCTGGTCATTGCCCCTAAGAGAAGCAGAGAATGGTCCCTAGGTGCATTCAGCCCCCTTAGGGCAGCAGCTTCCAAGACTCAGGGAAGCCCACCCTGACTCAGGTTCTGACAGGGCAACGTCCACTCCTGCAGCCTGGAATCACAGGTCACTTCTTCCCCAGTACAACATCCTGCTCCCCCTGTGCATCTTCTCCCAGGAAGAGCGCCCCTTCCCTTCCCTCTGCCTCACGGTGTGCATAGCAGGCAGCAGCGAAGGGGTGAACGGAAAGCCTGAGTCCCGGGGAGACTGGAGCGGAACCAATGAAGGTATTTAAGTCCTGGCAGCACCTCGCAGCCAATGCAATCTCCATGTCACACTGCTCTCTGCACTCCAATTTGCAGCTTCCCCAACCTCATCTGCTGCTGAATATGCAAGAGGATAAATGTTTATGGTGTTTACTCCTCTCTGCTTTGTCTCAACAAACTCTGGGAAACGACAAATACAGCTGCACTGCTGCACTCCAGGCTGCAAGGAGCGCGCGTCTGCCCGCTACAGCAACACCGACACCACCTCAATAAATAATTACACCGACAATTAGCTCACTAACAGCAAACTCCCTCGCTAGAGGCGTGCAGGCAGACACCATGGCAAGGCAAGGCAAGGCCGGGTCAAATCGGATGGGGGAAGCAATCTGAAGGGTATGGTGCCAGTTACCATAGCAGATCCAGACACTGGTCCATCCAGTCTGGCCTCTGCCAACGGCTACTGCCGAGTGCTTCAGATAAAGTCAGGGGAATAAATGAATAAATTATATATATATATATATATAGCCAGTTGCATCATGCTGCATGGAACAAGTAAATTTCCGTCCTGACCACTGTGCTGACCAGCCTCAGGTATGAGAATCGATTACCACTCACCCACGCACACTGCCTGACCTTGTATAGCTACTAAAGCACATACCCAACACTCGGGTTAACAAGAGACTTCACACCAGCATAGCTAGCAAAGGGGGACACAATCGGCTTTCCAGGAGGCTCCGTCTAATCAGCTGGGGTGAATGAATGCCCCACTGACTCAATGAGAGACCATAACCCACACCCTAACCAGAGAGGCAGCACTTCTCAGGGACTGCCACTAGAGGCATTTGGGGGGTATATAGGTTAATTAGTTGTGTCAGAATGTTCAGTGGCCCCAGTACTAAAACAAGCTTGGCAGGATCTCAGTTCACCTCTTAGTGGGACTGGTGGGCCCATTACAGAAACGACCACCCGAGTTGGGTCCTTAACAGACAATTTCAGCAGAGACGCCAGGAAAGGGAAGACCCAGGAAGACTGAACCCCCTAACCCCTAGAGAAGGGCCCTGCAGGGCACAGCAGAGACATCTAGGCAGGGACATGGGGTATGGGGAGCTGGCTAGTAGAGATTTAGAGGATCCAATCTCAAGGAGCATGATAATCCCGTACTTTCCACCAACACAACCTTCACCCCCCAAAAAGTCCCAGACAGTACAAAAGGGGAACCAGGCAAATTTCAGTGGCACTGTGACTCTCCCAGGAAACCACCCTACAGTAGGGAGAGCACGACATACAGCAACCTGGCCTGAGACACACACAAACCAGATGCTGAGCCAGGGCTGGAAGTAGCCGTCTCCCCGACACTCCGATTCATTGCCTCCCTTCAGGCCCACTTCCCAGAGCAATGAGGGAGCAGACAGGAGAGGCAAGATTCATGCCAGTTAGTGTTATTAATTGGCCAGTAATTTGCCAGTTAACATTTATAAATGTTCTCCCTTGGCTGCCATTGAGTGCCTGGCTTTCTGACGTCTGCTGGGGGACCTTTAAGCCCCCAGGGTCGTTTGATAGCGAAACCAAAGCTAAAAGCCAATAGTGGAGAACTAGTGTGAGGCGAGACATTGTTACACAGTGTGAGGGCATCAGCCCATTGCCTCTGGAGGCCAGGATTCAGCTCAGGATTGTGTGACAGAGCAGAGAAGTTTGTTAGTTCTAGACTGAGTACCATGTATCCCTCTCACCTCAACCTCACAGGGCATAAACTGATGCGAGTATCAGGCAAAGGGGAGCTAGGACTGAAACCAGACAGGATCTCTCAAACTCACATCCCATGCACAAAATCCACAGGCAACCTAATCCCCACAGAAGAATCAAAGAGAAGCTGGAGGAAATTTTTCATGGGGCAGTGGGGAGGGGGACTCCAGTTCTTTCACATCTAAGTTCCCTGTTTGAGTTTAGCCCCGGGTTTAGCAATGAATGGAAGTTGCTATCACCTGATCTCTGCTATGTGACCCCTGTGAAAGATTATTTGATTTATCTCAGCCCAGCATCAGTAGCACAAACGTCTACATCACAACACACCCTCATCAGAACCAGCAACAACTGTCCCCTCATCGGCAGGCTCCGGAGAGAGGCCAGGACTCAAACAGGCCCTGGACTCTGAACTCCTCCCCCAGACAGGGTCCCTCCGCCTCAGGCATGAGGCACTTCAGCAGAAAGAACAACAGGTGGAGAAAGCCCACCTTACAGCTAGCCATGCCCCACCTGCTCTGTGCAGAGAAAGAGAGGTTCAGTCAGGCAGCAACATTAACCCCTTCTTTGGCAGCCTGTGGAATGATGTTCTGGTGATTGAAGTACTGGGCTGAAACAAAGGAGATCTGAGTTCAGTTCCTAGGTCTGCCACAAGCTTCCTGTGTGAACCTGAACAATCCATGGAGGCCCTGATTCAGCAACACACTCAAGCCCGGGGCTGAACGCTCTGCTGACTCGGGGCTTTTCCCTCTCTGGGAAGTGGAGGCGTGTTGGAGAAGTGTTGTGAAGGAACCTTGGTCAGTGAGGTGATCAAATTCCACCGACATGTGGACGGTAGAAGGGTCTAGATAACCAGAACCGAATATACCCACGGCAGTTTGCCCTGCAGAGTGGTGAAGCAGAACGTTCAGACGTGCGGGTCTAAGGGAGCCTGTGATTTCTCATCCAGCACTGAAGAGGTTAACAGGCACTCTGCGCTCTCACTAGAGCTGGTTTAGCAGAGTCATGCAAGCAATCGCAGCCATTACTGGACCGCTTTTAAACTCGCCCGCAGAGTCTGAACTAAACCACCCCATCCCTCTGTCGCAGGTGCTGGCCCTCCCCAGGTCCTACAGAGGCCATGGGAGGAGGGCAGCGATTGGGGGGGCTTAGATGGCTGTGCTGAGACCCTCGCAGCCTGCTCAATGCAGTCTCCTGCTCCAGGTCTGCCTCTTTCAGAAGATGAATTCCTGGTCCCAGCAGGGGAACGAAAGAAACAGACAGGATGGAATTAGTTTCCCCAGCCAAGTTTGTTCAGCTCTTCTGCGCTGGGGAGGAACCGCTAACATCTTCTGAGCACTCAGCCAAGTCTGGCGGCCTCTCCGCCTGGCTCCAGCGTGGGCTCGGCAATGGCCCACAGCACTTGGGGATTAGATAGTCAAAAGTTCATGCTGCTGCCGGAGCAGCTGGAACCAAAACACAAGGATGCTGCTGCACTGGGGAGGCCGTGGCCATGTGCCCTGGGAACTCAGCTGGGGGAAGGAACAGGGCAGCTCATCCAAAAGCCACATCCCCCTACAGTTCCTTTCACCCTTGTCCTCTGAACCCTGCTGTATGAGATGTCATCCACCGAGCCCCATTCAGGAGAGGCCGGAGCGCGATGAATAGAATTCTTACAAAGCTGCTGGAGGGGCTCAAAGGAAGGGGGTGAGATTCATCATCAGACAGCCCTTCCCCCACTCCTCCCCCTCCCCCTCCACTGTCAGGAGATTAATCTTGATTGACAGGGCCTTCCGATGCAGAGAAATCCCCCCTGCCTGCCGCAGCCATAGAGCCTGGCTCTTCTGCCATCCAGATGAGACTTTAAACCAGAAATCCTGATCAGGAGCGGCACTTTTCACACCAATCAGACATTAACCCCAGAGTCTCTGGTTCCACCCCAGGCACCTAGATTCAGCCTACTTAGAAATCAACCCTATAGCATCAGTTGGAGGCACTACCCTTTGCTTCCTGACCAGTGTGGAGCGTTGCTGTGCAGCCCTTAAACGGCTCCCACGGCCCGCCCAAGAGCAGGCAGCATTTCAGTGGCGCATGAGAAGATTCGCACCTATTGGTTTTGCACACTTTGCTAGCAATACCCAAACCACATCCTCCAGAGAGTGAGGTGATGAGGACTCTGTTTGAGATCTGGCAGCACCTTCCTATGTCGTGTCCCTCCTCTGCTTGGCCTGAAAAAGCAAACCACAGGAGGGAATTTCTCCAGGCCCAAGAGGTCGGCCTAGTACCTAGCAGCGGGACAGTCCTCCAGGGCTCTCTAGAACAGGCAGTGCTGGTGTTGGAATGCAGCAGCCCACACCTCCATGCTTTACCTGAAACCTTCAGGAGCTCACTTCATAATCCCAATGCCAGAGCAGCCAGGTTTCCCCGTCATGGTGAGCACACACACATACACTCCCCTGACCGATTTCCTGCAGGAGCTCACGCCCTGTAAGAACACTGGGAGAACCAATTCCTGTAGCTGGGGGAACAATTAGCCAATTCCCTCACCACTAAATGGGCACAGGAACTGGTTACACTCTCCCCCCTACTGGAATATCTCCTCCCCAGGGCTGGAAAGGGGTGTGAGGGGACCTCTAACTGAACCCCTAGCCTACTGCCAGCTCAGCCAAGTCGCCCAACTGGGATTTCACCAAAATCTAGACATCAGAGCATTGAGCTTTCCTGAGAATAAACAGAATCAAACCCTGCCTGCCAATGCTAATGAAACGATGGTGGGACTGTGAGAGCTGCCCGGGACAGAGTGGAGGGAATGTCTATGTAAGCCACTGGTCAGCATGTGTTGTGTGTCCCCTTCTGTGCCCGATACACAGAAGATGGGAGTCTGGCACAGACAGCAGCTGCAGAGCCTGGCTCTTTAGCTCAAGCTAGAGAGGCTTATGCTTGTAGCTCTAGCAGTCCCAGGTTCTCTCTATGGTGTTAGCCAAGATAGCAGCTGTCACACATTACAAGGCACGTTTGATCTGTTGGAGCTTCAGGAAAGCAGAGGGCACCCAGAAACCATCAAGGTTTCCTGTACCTGGTAACTTATATTCTTTCCACACCTCCCATGAAGGGGGCTGTTTAGCTGAACTGATGCCTCCCTTCTGTCCCCCAGTACTGACTAGGATAATGGATAGGTGTTTCATCCTGGAAGCTTCCAACGCATTCTGCAAACTGATTTATGAGCCATATGCACAGGGATCATTCAACTCCTGCAGAAATGCAGCCACTTGCGGGGGTGGAACAAGAGAACTGTTTAACAGCACACAGCAGCATAACCATTTAGGACAGGAAGTGAAGAATACCACATCTAATTGAACCTGCAGTGGGATTTAGGAATGCAGTTATTACCTGAGCTGGACTTTGGCCAGGACAGCAATGTTCACAACCCTGCTCTTCCATAAAGTGCCATTAAAGAGCCCACAAATCAAGACCTCGGTGCCGCATCTCAGGTACCTTCAGTAACGCAGCACTCTCCTGCACAAGGCTGGGAGAGTGGCTCAGTGCTGGCTCACAGAGACAAGCACTACTCAATGCATTGCTAGCTACCACTTCCCAAAGCACCCTGAGTTCTCCCTAGAGCTCTCCCATTCAAGCCCGGACTCAGCCCATCTCTGCTCAGCCTGGGAGACGTGGTGTGATCAGAGCCCCAGGCAGGGGAGTGGCTGCTTCCAATCTTTGTTGTGTTCTCCTAAAAGTGGGGGGAATTAATCCTGTTCCCAGCCAGGGCACAAAGGCCACACATAGGGGCAGCCTTGCCATCAGATCTCAATTCCCCAAGGACCAGGAATTTGCCCTGAGCCAGCCAGCCAAAGCCAAGCTGGATCCTGGCAAGGATGCGAAGAAGCCAGGGAAGTTGGGGGAAGAACAACTGGCCAGAACTGATTCTGTGGTTCCATTTCCAGCCAGACTGGTTTTCTTGTGTGCTTGTTACTTTTGTGAGCAAACGGCTGCGTTGCAGATTGTTTATTCTTTGCTCCTTCCCTCTCGCTTTGTGCCAAGGCAAGAAAAGGAGTGAAAGGGGAGAGGTTGGGAGAAAGAGACACAAGGGATCCACTAATAACCATCTTCTTAATGTTTCAGAGAGATGTTTCTCAGCACAGGAATCTGCAGAGTAGAACAGCCACAAACACCCATGCTGCCCTGCCTCCCCCTACACTGGCACAGGACAGGGCCCTCTAGCAGCAGAGAGAGGGGAGCTCAGCTTCCATGTCCCATTCGCCCCTTGCTTGTTCTGCTGCAGCTACCAATGAGGAGGCCAAGGGCAGCTGCACTTTGAATGCTCATCTGCACGGCACACTTTGCTTAGGCTCCCTGAGGGGCCACTAAGCACCCCAGAGCCCACTAACACTGCCCAGGAGAGATCAGGGAGCTCCGGGGGAATAGTCCATCTGGATTCAGAATAATGCTAAAGATCTAGCTTTGCACACAGCCCCCCTACCCAGGCTGAAGTCCTTGATGCTCAGAACATCCCTCTGCACAGCTCATTTCATATATCGAACCGGCCAACCTGTGCCAATCCAGCAGGAGACCTGGCTACAGCATCATCAACCCCTTTGGCTGACTGGCACAACCACCCTCCCAACACACACACCACCAGCTCAGGGACAAGGTGACATTCCCTTCCTTACACTTCTCTCTCTCTTGTTCAGCACCTTGCTTAGGAAAAGCCCAAAGGGAACAGAAGAGCTGCACCGAGGCACAGCTGGGTCCCCAAGACAGCTGTGCGGGCCAAGGACAGCAAAGAGAGAGGGAACGGGGGAGCGAGAGACAGAGCAAGAGAGGGAGGCAGGCAGCTCCGTTCCCGGAGTCAGCAGTCGTGTGACCCAGCAGGCAGCAGTGTAACGATTTCATCATTTTCCACCAGAATTGAATTAGTTTGAAGCCAAAATCAGATTTGTGAGCCCAGTGCTCTTGACAGCAAACCCTTTACTTTGTCAGGCAGCTGTTAGCTGTCTCCCTCCGAGCTCGGGACAGGACAAAGGAGGGGCTGCCTGGGACAATTCCACAAGGATGCCAATGCACACCAGGTGGATGCGGTTAAGGCACATGGCTCCCACAGGACAGCCCCACATCCCCGTGGTGACTGACCTGCAAGAGGGCACCTGAGAAACAGCACGGGCCAAAAAAAGACTTCCCCTGTGTTACTCCTTCTGGGCACTAAGCCAAGGGGAGACCCTCACTCGGGCATTGCTCCTGCTGCACTCCCCAGTGCCCCAAGAGCCAATCAGAAAGGCCGTTCAGCAGGGACAGCTGTCCTATGGCTGGCTCCCCCTTGAAGGGGGAATGCAAGGGGCTCTGATGGCCACGCTCCACAGAGTGGGACTTAGGGGGCTGAGGGACTATTTAGAGGCTCCTTTTGAACTCCGTAATCCCCTGACATGCCAGCAATAAGTAGCTCACAGTGCAGCTCGTTGGGAGACGGGCACCACCAGGCCCTATCTACCGGCTTTCTGAGCACAGCACAATGGCTTTGAAGAGACAAATCCCACAGACTCCAGCACAAAGGGTACACAGGGGCTGCTCCAGGAGAACTCAGGGCACAGGCTCTGCTGGCCAGAGCACAGAACAGCAGAGCAAGCTCCCCTCACACAGCTTTACAGCCCCTCTGCTATCCACAAGCCAGGCTCTGTCAACCCCCCTCAGTGCTGGCCTGCAGCCCCCCGGATATTCCAGGTTGGGCCACACTACCACTCTGCCAGTGCCCCACTGTCCTAACCTGCAGGTGCCCCTGCTTATTCTGGAGCTGGGTTCCCTTGATCAGGGAAAGCCAACCATGCCAGTTTGTGTTATTTGATCAATACCCACCCTGGACTAGCTTGAAAACAGTCATTTCATGGTGATCTAGCGAAGTCTGGAAGCCCAGGCCCCAAAAGAGAGAGGCTAGAGCATTAAACCATTGCACCACGCTAGCACTGACAAGGGACTAAATTCAGCCTTGGTGTAAGCAGGTGGATAGCCCGGTGAAGTCATACACCCGTTTATGGCTGGGCCAGATCCTCAGCTGGGGTAAATTGGTGTAGCTAAATTGATTTCAATGGAGCTCAGCTGATTTACCCCTGTTGAGAATCTGGCCTGCAGCCTTTAGCCTACGCTGCGAGAGGCTGCCCAGGCCATGCCAGTTTAGAGATGCCTGGATATATTACACTCCCATCATCCCGAGTAGCTGAAATAGCCTCCCTGTGACCATTTATATTTTATAATATCTGGAAGAGAAGCCGGCAATAGTTCATAAACCAAGCAGGCTCAGCACCCCCTTGCCACAGACTTCATGCAGCAAAACAGGGCAATAAACCGGCAGCCACGTTCGTGTGCTAGCAACGGCCAGTGGGAAATGCTACCCTTGGGACAGGCAAGAGACTTTCCCTAGATTGGGAAAAAGCAACCCAGGGATTACAGCCCTGGCATGCTCCCACATCCCCAGGGGCAATGGTTTGCTACTAACTGCCTTCAACATCAGACGCATTCACAGTGCCTCACTCACACCTAGGACATGCTGCTGCCCACGCTCTGCCATTCCCCATCCATGTGCCCTGAATGAAAGTGGTGGAGTCCCCCACTCCCAATGCTCCTGGCACCTCCCATGGCCTGGCAGCCCGGCTTGCAGGGGAACGAGAATCCGAAGTGTTTTTGTTGCACGTGGACCTACCCTCTTTATGCTGCCTCATTGCATGCTGACCCGAGGACAGAGGCAGTCAAGGGTGCCCAACTGGAAGAGCCCAGCTCCCCAGGCCCTGAACCACTCTGGAAGAAGCTCTACCCCCTGACAAATTCTGGGAACTGTCCAGGCAACAACTAGGGAACTGTCACCGCGGGATCTAGACAGGAGCGGACCTGCTCCCACTCTCAGCAGATCCTACGAGCACACTCAGGAATGAATGAGCTGCCAAGAGCTAAAAAGAGACGGAGCAGGAAGATTTTCCAGGCCTCCATCAGCCAGTGGAATAGGTCTGACCAGGTAAGGAGCAGCCAGCATGAAAAGCCTTCCTTCAGGGATAGGCCTATACCATGGTGGGGGAGGATGAGAACAGAGCGCAAGGATAGGAGGACACAGAGCAGCTTGACAGAGGCTGAATGGGCCGAGTATGCGCCAGGTATTTGCAAGATCACAGAGAGGAGAGGGCATCACATGTCAGAGGCAGATCATTTCTCTGGAGTCTGCCAAAGGCAGGGCTGCCCTGTAGCGAGGGCCCAGCGTCTGGCTGTTTGACCCAGCCCCTGGCACAGAGCCAGCAGCTCACAGGAATGATCATTTTCCAGCAGGAGCAGAGCATGTTTGAATCCAGCCGCTCTGGCTCGGTTGTGAAGGTGCTGACCGGAGTGACCACTGTTCTAAAGGGGGCCTGAGGAAAGCAATTAAGGGATCAGACACTCTCACACTCCCTTCCCACCAACTCATGCTACGGGGCATGCAACAGGTGCACTTAGAACGAACAAGGGCCAGGGAGTGGGCAGCTAGGAGCCTCTGCGCCGAACACTGAATGAAGCTGTGCAAGCCCGCGAGGCTGCCGGCCGCCCTCTGACTCTGCCTTCTCCACCCCCACCCACCCCTGTGTTCAGTCACACGCAGCTGCTTTGGAGGTTCTCTCTGACCATCCCAAAAGCCACGGATGCCATTTGCACGGGGCTCTCAGGCTGAGCCGCAGCCATCTCCACTCTGAGCGCTGGCATCGACCAGCGGGAAAGGAGCCACCTGCACCTGACGAGGGCAGGCTGCGCTCCCTTTAATCCACCGTCGCCAAGGTTAGCTCTCTGAAGCATGTTATTAGTCCGATCTGCAGGAAGATTAGCTGCCCCTGCCCCCCACGTCCCCCCCAAGAGGGAATCAAATCTGTCAATACTGCAAAAGACAAAGAGGGGAATAGTTATTGTTTGCACCTACCCAGCTCCATCCCTGCCTTCCCAGCCCCCCATCACATGCTGCAGCGGAGTCAGCTGTTCCATGTACTGTATGCAACCAGGAATTGCACTGCAGGATATCACCTCCCACCATCCCGCTGCTTGGGCCCTAGGGTGTCTCTTACACTCGCCACAAAACTGGGGAAGGTTCAGCATCGCTAGCAGGGCCCCAGGCTCTGGATGGTGCATCACTGTGAGCGCTGGTACAATCGTCCCAGCAGGAGGCCTGAACTGCCAGAGCCAGCATGGAACAAGGAGGAGAAAGAGGTCCCCAGGCACTCTCCTACCTAAGGATCTGGTGGGTACCAAACCACTAAGATCAAAAAGCTTCTGGGTGCTTCGGGCACTTTCTGGTGCTGTTTTTGCCCTCCCAGCCCTCTGCCCAGCATTACACTAGGTAAAACTGGGGCAGAGCTGACGCCCACCGTATCACCATTGGGAGCAGCATTTACTACACAGGGTTGGATCCACAAATGTGCTGGGATTCTAACTCAGTATGGGGCTATTTTTTTCAGGCCAGCCGTCACTGGTAAATACCCGTTTAAACCAAAACCCAGTGACCATCCCGCACCAGAGTCATGACCTTGTACTTCATACTCAGCATGGGATACCACTAGATACCCTGCGTCAGCCTGCGCTCCCACCCCAGCCCCGCTGGCAATAGTTCTCACAACAGACAAGCAGCCCAGCCAGGCGACCGTGAGGGGAGTGGATCCACAGGGCCGGAAAGAACTCCCCCTCAGCTACAGCTAAGCAGGCACTTACCGAGTTGATGCAACCCAATTCCTTGTTCAATAGCCAGGGCAGTGACAGCTTTCCCTCCCCTCGGTAACAAGACTGGATGCGCTCCTTGATTTTGTCTTTTATCTTTTTCAGAGTGAAGAGGCAGAGGACGGACTCCTTGGGTGGCTTGACCCTGTTCTTCTGGCCCTGGGAGAAAACAGTGAAGAGGATGTCTTCCTGCTCTGAGATGCCCAGCTGCTTGGCAAGCACCTTGCCGGGCTTGCTGAGGTACGCGTCCTGTATCAGGCGGTACTCGACGCCATCCCGCACGCAGCCGATGGGGAACTCCACGTAGGAGTAGAACTTGGGGTCGTCCACACAGAGGCGGACAATTTTGGAGGTGAAGAACTGCTCCCCTGTGGAGTCGGGCGAGGTGAGCTGGGTGTCCAGCTGCAAGGTCAGGTAGTAGACGAACTGCTCGCTGCTGAAGCTATAGATGTAGTAAATGTCAAACGTGGGGAACTTGGATAGCGTGTCTGAGGGGATCTTGAGTTGGGAGGAGACAAACTCGTCCTGGTAGACGAAGCCAAACATCTCCGCGTTCTCCTCGTTGGTCATCAGCTTGCGGCTGGAGAGGGTGGGGAAGTACTCGGACTTCCCATCAATCGGCGTCCCAATGAAGAGCTTGTTTTGTCCGTTAAGCACCTCAATGATGACACCCGACATGGTGCCTGACTCGTTGACACTGGAGAGGTAGTGCTCCTTGCGATGGTGGGGTTCCCCCAGCTTGAAGAGGTCGTCCAAGCGTAGGAACTGGCAGATGCCCTGGGAGGCACTACCACAGGCAATCAGCCGGTTCCCTGAGTAGTCCACCAGCAGCAACTTGTTGACATTGTTGGTGGTGACCAGCCCATGGGGGCAGGACTGAACGCTGGGGGGCGGATAGCACTTCTCGTTATCATCCACCGGCCCAGTCACATGGGCACGCAACAGCGTCAGGTTGTTGGAGAGCTTGTAGATCCGGTTGACAGCGCCCACGTAGACCTCCCCAGTTTTGTTGTGGACCACCAGGTGTGTCAAGCTCCAGTCTGTGACCGAGAAAGTCCTAAAGGGGGATTTGGGGGTGCCCTCTGCCAGTGGTAGCCAGGCGCTCCCCAGAAGCAGCAGGGTCCAGATGTTAACGGACAAGTGGTGCTTGAGCCGAAGGAGCCACATTGCAGCAGTGTCACATCCGACCAGGGCCGTGCACAAACCCAGCAACAAAATAAATAGAAGCCAACCCAAAATAGAGGGGTGGGGAAAGGGGAGGGGGTATTACAGGGCCAAGGTCTCCTCTGCTTCTGCTAGGCTCCACATTCAGGGCATCGTGGACACTGGCAGCCTGGTCAGCCCTAGAGGGAAAGACAAGAACAGGGTTAGGCAAGCCCTCCTGCAGCTCAAGTTATAACATTAAGCCTTTGGGGCTCATCACCCACCCTCTTGCCCCCTGCCAGTCACTCTCCATTTCTGGGGCTTTGGTTCTCACAGCCCTCTGGGAGCTTAGCCGGCTTCCAGCGTCATGCATAGGAGATGCAGCGCCCCTTCCATCCATCTCCTCCAGAACGTTACTCCCCTCATTCAACAACCACACGCAATTGGGGGGGGGGGGAGAGGCGCATCATAGAAAGCCACATTCACCCACCTTCCACCTCGTCCCCCGCCCCAGCAGCACAGCGACCATAGCTTCTTGTCTGAAGGGAGACGTGCCAAGAGCTGATTAGCACAACGCAGCCTAAAACCACCCCAGCGAGCCTCCGGGCATTCACGGCCACTTTGCTCCCCACCCTGACACTTGCTGGCCACATCACAGCCACCATCTCTCCCACCATGCCAGGGCAGAACGCAGCTCCCTACAGAGCCTGTCAATACTCTGACACTCCCTAGCAGGCATGGGAAGGTTGTTCTTGGGTGCTGTCAAGCACTCACTTCCCAGGGTGGATGAGCACTCAGCCTCAGCATCACTAGTCCAGAGAATCAGCCTGGCTCTCCAACAGGACCTGAAGCCACAGGCCAGCCCACAGCAGAGGGGACAGAGTGTAAATGCTCCCATAGTGAGCGTGCAGCATCTCGACACACACGGTGGGCAGCACGCTCACGGTTCACCCTCGAATGGCTCACAGACACAAGTGCCTCCATGGGGCGTAGCCAACACGTGCCCTTCATGCCGGCCACATGCCCAGCCAGTGACAGTGCACAGGAGCACTCACTGGGGCCTAACACCTCCCACCGGACACAAAGCTACATGCGCCTCTCCCCTGGCAGCTCCGCCCCAATTCACTGTGGGTTTTAAAATCTGGTCCTTGTGGCAGTTTGTTCACCTCCCAGGAGCCATGGGGAAACCACACATGGTTCCTCTGAACAGACAGCTGCTCACTTATCATCTAAACTAGCTGCACGGCAGGGGAAGGGATGGCTCAGGCACAGGCACCAGTCAGTAGAGTCCCCTCAAAGCCCCCAGTTCAAATCCAGCTTAGTCAATGCTGACAAGGCTGCTACCATCTGAAGAAGTCCCCCATGAAACAAGCTGGTGAGTCTTCCTGAGGCCTAGGAGACAGGAGTACCTCACAAAACCCACCCTCCTAACCACCACAAACCAGCCCCCTTCCTAGCAATCTCAGCAGAGAACCAAGGGCTAAATGGGCCATGGGCCTACACCCAGAGAGCAAGATGAAGGCTCGGTGGCAGGGGGAGTTCCCGAAGGAGACCTGCCCTTGCTGGAGTTATACAGGGGATTTCCATTGCCCAAGATGGCAATCCAGCAGTCCCTTTCCCATACAGGAAAACAACCCACCAGTGGCCTCGCATCCAGCCCCACACTGTGAGAGCTGTGCATTTCACACCCACCACGCTGCAAAAGCAGTCCCCTCCTGAACAGAGAGGCTGGAAAACGCCACGTGAGCGCCTCTGGGCCCTTCTTCCCCCGCCCTGGGCATGCAGTGCAAGGCAGCCTACAAAGCTTTCATTGCATTTCACCAGTTACCTAATTGGAGTTTAATGTGCTGAATGGCTGGTCATTAAAGAGATGTTACTTTTATAAAGACAAAGAGAGAAAAAGACTTTCACAAATGAAGGGAGAAATAAATGGTGCCAAACGTACTGAGAGGAGAACACCCTGGCTGGAGTTAGAGCAGGGGGATTGGGAGTAAGGGCTCTGGGGGCCTTCGCCACTGACTTGCTACATGGCCTTCGGGGAGGCACTTTTTCCCTCTCTGTGTTCCAGTTTCTCGGTCATCTATAGAACTGGGGTAAAGATACTGACCCACTGCACAGGGAGGATTAACACTTATAAAGTACATTGAGATCCTTCGATGAAAGGAGCTGTAGGTGCAAAGTATGATCAGCCCCTGCCATCCAATATCCCAGGGACGTCCAGCTGCCCAGCCTGGTGTTAAATCTTCTGTTCCTCCATATCCACCCCCAGATAAGAAGTTTGAAAGACTATAACAGGACAAGAAGAGACACCCCCAATCTGAGATCCCTGGATCAGAGATAACCCTGGCACAGACGGTGGGGATGCCTAGGATTTCCAGCAGGGAGTAGCATAGGCATGAAATATTGCCCCAGGAAGGAGGATTGTCAGACTGCTATGTTCCACCACAACACCACTGACCACACATCCACAAGAACAGGAATTCACCTTGCTCTAGGCCATCAGGTCGCAGCCAGCAGGGGATGTGCGGAGACAGAATCAAATGGGACAGCAGTCCAACCTTGCATGGTGAACCCAGCAATTACCGGGACAGAGGCAGGAAAGCAGCAACAACAAAGACTCCCACTCCTCCTCCCCCGCGCCACCCGGAGTCATTTCATTCTCAGTTGGGGGCACAACTTCCCTCCCAGCTCCCACTAGTCATCCAGGGGCGTGATCCTGCCACCTCCCACTCCCTGGCTCCCATATTCTGGGAGTCAGGTTTTCTTAGCCACTTAATAGCAGATTTCCTTGACACACCAGCCTGGTTCTCACAACACTCAGCAGATTCCCATGATGCCTCCTTCAAGGTGCCAAGGAAACCAGAGCAAAGGATTCTGGGGCCCCCTGGGGATGGGGTCACTGTACAAAAGGACTAGAGAGTCCTTCATTCAACCTGCACAGCTAACATGTGACAGTGCCCCTTCCCCCTCCTGGAAGCTCCAATTACCACCCGCAGGAGAAGCCCACTCCAACCAGCCTAATGATATCAACAGCCTCTCTCCTTGTCCTCCAACCAGCCCTCAGACCTCCTCCAACCCATCTCTCTGTGCACTCGGAGAGGGGCTGCATTGCACTGCCCCTCTGGACATGGCACATGGCCAGTGTCACTGAGGAGAAACCAAACACACCAGGACTTCAGCTCCAGGTCTTCAGCCAAGCCAATCATCCATGCTCTGCTCCCGGACAGGTTCCAATGTGGAGCTCCAAAGCCAGCTCCCTCCCTTTCTTCAGGCCTGCTGCTGGGCCGTACACTTCCACAACAGCTCCCTCCACTGCAAGGTCAGGGCCAGGTGCCTGAAAGCACCAGCCAATGGAGCACTGGTGCTCTTGATTTCCCACCAGTTTTGAGGGAAGAGGGAGGTTTTGCACAGCGAGGGGGTTACTGCGACCTTGACTTCACTGGTGCCAGTGTTAGCCCCACCCCGAGACCTACCTCAGCATCCCTTGACAACAATTCAGCATTTGCAAGGCAGAGAGCAGGGCTGGCAGAGCTCCAGGTGAGGGGGTGGGGAGGTTTCAGAGCAGGCACTGCCCACACGTTCAGTCTCTGCAGAGGCCTTTTCAGCCTCTCTTCTCGCCAGCAGCATGGAATCACACTCACCCCCGCTTTCCCCTCCCCCAAGAGCCCACAGTGAAAGCACCACCAGGACCACGTAGGGTAACACAGCACTGATGGAACCACACTAGGGCCCTTGACAGATTGCCCTTAGCAGCACCATCACAGCAGCAGCCCTGCCAGCTCCTTTCTGGCGCACCGGGTAACTCAAGCAAGGCCTTGGCTCCTGCTCCGGATGGTAAGTGCAATTCTAAGCAGCCCACGGAGCTCTCTCCAGCTGAGCGGGTGCCAGGTTCAAGTTGCCCTTGCTGTTTGTTTCGCAGGCAGCGTTTGAGGTCCTAACCCCTCCTCCCTTCACACCCAGGGCTCTGTAAGGTACTAGCCTAGAGGAATGTTTGTGCGGCTGTATATACACATTGTGCAGACTAACATGGCTGCGTAGAAGCAGCAGGGAGAGATCAATGCACGTGTTTAACTGCAAAGCTTCTTGGGTGCTGAGTTAACTGATTCCAAGAGCCACCAGCCCCGGTAACAGTACTAATTATAACCATCTCACATTTCTCGGATCACATCTGATCACCATAAAGGAACCCAAAGCATTTAGCAAATGGTATATTCACAAATCACTTCCCCCACCTCTGAAATGTAACCGCTTCTGGGGTGGAGCACAGTAGCCAGGCAACAAGGATAGGGAAACTCTGGCCCAAGCTCCCATAGCTAAAACACCAACTCGTAGGCCACATCTACACTGCTATAGCAGCGCTATAACCCCATAGTATAGAGACAGACTACAGCGATGGAAGGGGCTTTTCTGTCACTGGAGGGACTCCACCTCCCCAAGCCACGGGTAGCTAGGTCAACAGAAGCATTCTTCCATGGACCTAGCTGCATCTACACTGTCTATAGCTACAGCACTCAGGAGGGTGGATTTTTCACTCCCAGAGCGCCGTAGCTAGGTCAGCCTAAGTTTAAGTGTACAGCCGGCCTTACCGAGAAATGCCAGGCAACCTTGAACACCCACCCCCGAGGCAGAGACAGCATGCTGATTTTTAAGGACTTGTCTGAAAGATCTGCACATTGAACTGCATAGGACGCCATATAAGGGTAATATGGGGCCTGAACTGTGCCTCCAGGCCACATGGACAAGCCTGGAGACCAGGGGCAGGGGGAAGTGCTGCAATTTCCTCCTGGAATGGGTGCCTTCAAGGGAAGGCTTCCGACCCCCTAGAAACAGGCACCCCTCTCAGCAACAGACAGCCCAGACAACTCTGGGGCAGTGCCTCTCCACTGACACCTCCACCCCCACACACTGAGGGCAGTGTCATGTAGCCAGGTGAGAACTAGGCTATGGCTACACTACGAGGCTTTTAACGACATGGCTGTGCAGCCACAGCCACGTGCAGCGTAGCTGCTGTTTGTCGGCCAGCAAAGCACTGGTCACACCGGTACTTTACATTCACACACACACACACACACACACACACACACCCCCAAACGACAAAAATTTTACCGACAAAGCGCCGGTGTAGACAAAGCCCTATTTATGTCATGCATTGTTTCATCTCATCAAAGTATATGAGCCCTTTACAAATATTAATTAATGTCTCACCCCTTCTGAGAGGCCAGGGAATATTATCACCACCAGTGCTTAATTTGTGCCAGTCCATAGCCCCGGCACCTCTGGGCTGGCCAGTCCATAGCCCCGGCACCTCTGGGCTGGCCGTGTCAGTTATGAAAGTAAAAAAATTGCTTGAACCCTGGCACGGCTTTCATTACAAATTAAGCACTGATCATCAAATTCCTGATGGAGAAACTGAGGCCCAGAGAGGGGAAGTGACTTGCCCAAGGCCACATAGTGAATCAGTGACCCAGGGAGGAATAGAAACCTGGTCTCCTGACTCCCAGTCCAGTGCCTTGTCCACAAGGCCATCCTTCCTCTACCAGTGGCTCCCTCCAGGTGGCAAGGCCTATTAGTAGCTCTTCAGTAAGGGGGAAGCATGATACACATTCCTTCCATAATGCCAATTCCCCCCGCCACACACACAGCAAGCCCAGATCACCTTCCCAAGCCAGGCTGCTGCTTTGCCTGGTTCTGAAGACACCACCAGGTGCTTTCAGCAGAGGAACGAGAGTCCAAATCTTCACCCTTCTTCTCACCTGAGGAAATGGTCCTTCAACTCCCCATTCCCTAGCAGTCAGACACACAGGATCCCACTACTCTAATGGGACTTTACAAAGAGGAGCAAGTCCCACACAGTGCCTGCCTTCCTCTTATTTGAATCAAGACCGTTCCTCTATCACTGTGACTGAACTAAGTGGCTGATCTCATCCCTGCGAGCAGCAAGGTGCAGTTCGCGGAGCACACAGGAGAGCTCACAATTCAATTGCAAAGTCTGAACAACACACATTCTGTTAGTAATAATACCACTGTAACAAACCCACGACCACCCAGCATGTCACACGGGTTGCCACACTTCACATTCTCGCTGCTCAGCGCTTCCCATTTGGCAACACCAGGGAGAAAAGGAAGATCTTCCTCCAAAAAGTCCAGGACCCTTCCACTTGAGGTACAGGAGATGGGCAAATGTGTTAGCAATAAAGGTTCTGTGGACAACTGAGCAGTTCTGATGCCATCCAGAGGGGGCAGCGATGCACATGAACACTACCCAAGTTATTGTATTATTTACATGATCATAGCCATGCAAGGACAGATATGTAAATACCTAGGTCTCTGTCACAAGGAGATTACAATGTAAATTAGACTGACCAAACCATGACAACAGACTATGAGGAGAGGAGGGAATCAAGACAGAGACCACCACATGCACTAGGAAGACCAGGATTCCCTGTAATTCCTACACAAAATGCTGCTCTAGGAGATTCTTTAGAGGGAGCAGAACACTAAGTTGTTTTCTTTGGTGTACTTCTGGTTAGTCACATATTTTAGGAATATGTCACCAGTCATACTGGTGTGGAGATCAGTACTGGAAGACACTGAAAGGTCTCTTGAGTCACTCAAAGGGGGTATCTGGACACACAGAAAGACAGCTCCACAGAGCTTTTGGTCGTAACGCCACGTTTTTCATCCTGGATCCTCCTTAGGCAGTAGCGTCTCTCTCATGCAGAACTTTGGCTCTGTTATTAAAGGGCAGCTTCCTATAGCTGGTGATTGCATTATCAAATAATATCTGCCTAAAGCAATCAACAGTGACTAAAAGAAACAGGGGAAGTTTTATTATATTTTTTTTTTTAAAGGTAAAAATGATTTGGGTTCCTAAGGTTTGGATCAAATCAAACAGAGGATCAGACTAAGTAGTGATTGAATGAAGTGGAAGGCTCTATATTAGAGCACAGAGACAGCTGGCCAATCCAATTTTGTTTCTACCACTTAGACACGTGCTAGAACAGGTTGGGGGATCATAGAAGGGAGAGGGGGGTCCCCCTCATATTAGTTTTCTCTCTGGTGGCTACAGCCCATTTTGAGAAAGGCAATGACTGAATGTTGCCATGGGCTCTGTGACAGGGTGTGTGCACATCAGGCACTGGACAAGAGAGGCTTAACCCCACACTATGGGCGGCAGAAGTCCCACCCCTCAGACCATGCTGGGCATGCTCCAATTGCTGCCTCAGTATAAAAGGGAGCAGCCCAGTTCACTCTAGGCTGACCAACGGAGGAGAAGGATCTTTGGTGGAGGCTCCAGCTGAAGAGCCGTCACAGCCCTTGCCTGCGGGAGCCGGAGATCCTGAGAGTCGGACTGGAGGTCTGTGGCCAATGGAGCCCCAGGGAATCACCCACGCTGAGGAGCCCAGAGACCCCGATGCCCCATGAACTGGGGCTTCTGGAAGCACGGTGGGAAGTAACCCAGGGAGGGTGAGCGAGTGGTATTAGCATATTTCGGTGCAATTCCCCACTGATCCAGTGGCAGACCGCGGGTCAAGGCCCGGTGGAGTCGAGTGGGCCCAGACCCCCCTACCCAGGTTGCTGCCCCCCTGGTGGCGGCCCCCTGGGTACTGGCCATTAGGCTGCACTGCCCTGAACACAAGAGCCACTGTAATTGACTCTGGCCATTGGGCAGCACTGCCCTGACCTCAAGTGCCACCATATTGACTCCAGCCTCTAGGCCATGCCTCTTTCAGCCTAAAGACTGTCAGGAAGACTATAACCAGAGTGGTATCACAATCCCGCCATGCCCCAAAGGAGGATGGGGTGTGCATACCACGCAACAGCCCCTCTTCCCAAAACAGCCACAGCCTGCTTCTCTATGCTAAACTCCCCTACCAAAAGCGTCTTATTACTACCAGCAGTGCTGCTCCACCGGTGGGAGTGCTAGTGCAGAAAGATGCCAGCATTTTAACCACTCCATCACCTGGACCTTGTAGGGCTGAGCTCAAAGTGTCTCACCAAAGAGCCTACAGAGGAAATCTGTGACAAAGTTAGGAGCAGAACCCAGGACTTCTGACTCCCAGTCCTGCATCTTAATAGTGCCATCCTCCACCCTAACACAGCAACGATGGCTAGTGTTAAATGCCCCAGGCAGCCACTACCCTAACCTCTAGGAACCTATCCCCTGGGTTCCAACTGGAAACTCCACTCCCACTGGAGACCTAGCAATTCGTTTGCCTACAGGAAGCTAATCCTGTTCCGCAAATATGGCCACCATGGATACAGGACTTCGGAAACCTCCAGGCAGATGCCTTGGAGCCAAGCCCAGGCCTGAAATGGACTGCATTAAAAAACTACACCCCAAGCCCAGGCTGCATGTTAATGCCAACTCAGAGAGCAACGCAAATAGGCCTAAAAATACATTCCATTATTCTGCCTGGACAGAAAAGTAAACAGGGAAGAACTTCCTGCGACAGAGAACAACCCTGCAGGATGACTCAAACAGCAGCAATGCAACAGGAACGCGGAGGAGGGAACATACAGAGGGGGCTGCCGGGGAATAGTTTGTATTTATTTGAGAGAGAGACAGACACTCCCCCCATACAAGCGCAGCAGGAAACCTGCCATCAGAAGCAAAGCTGACACAGCAGCCACAACTGCCAGACTCAGTCAAACCCCTTTTATCCCGCACTGGAAAGGAAATTTGCTAATTGTTTCACCTTTAAAGTGGCCATGAAGCCCTGATTGTTTTAGACCTTGGTCACAGCTGCTCCATGAACTAGATTAGAATGGACTGTCTGCCCGCCTGGCTGCAGCCAACACACACACACACTTCAAAAGACCCTTTCATCAAAACACCATTGACTTGCCCCATAAATGCCTGTCCCCCACTTGCTTTCTAATAAAGATATGGAGACGGGCCATTCACTTCTCCAGCCTGCTGCACTCCTCCTCCCACTGCATCCTGCAGATGTGTCCGAATCCTGTGTTTGTGACTTCAGAGATGCAGCTATAAAAATAATTTAGGGTGGCACAAAGGGGTAGAACTAAGAGTGCTGGGATGGAATCAGGATTAAAGGGGTGAGGAGGAATTTAGGTTGAATACCCAGGAAAAGTCCCTAATCCAGGGCTTGGATACTATAGTGCCTCAAAAGGGCATAAAGTGATAGAAAAGTGGGCAAGGTCCAGCCCAACACAGAACAGACTCCCCTAAGAGTTGATGGAAGCCCCACTGCTTGGAACATGTGAAGTGCAGTTATGATCAGCAAGGTGCAACGGCTCTGTGTCCCACATGCATTCAGTGCCATTAGAGCTCACTTTGCTGCTTTGAGCCTTGCAGAGCCGGTACAGCTACAATTGCGCAAGCTGGATTCTATTTTGGCTGGGGCATCGTTAACAGAATCGGTCATGATCTGTGTTCTCATTGCAGCATGTTCATTGGTGGGGATGATACACAAGTCAGCAGGAGCCCAGGTTGACTCCTGGAGTCCCAGGCATGTTTACAGAGCTGGCACTTCGAAAAACCATCCCTCTACTCAAACAGAGGGAAACTGATCTGGAGTCAGCCAGATAAGGAACAAAGAGTCCCACAACCACCACAACAGCTTTAGAATTACATTTCAAGGACGAGCAGCACTTTGAAAACTAGGCTTGGTAAGAAAATTGATGAATAAGGAACTATCCTGAACTGGCCCCCCAAAGAATGGGAGAAGTGGGACTTAATGGGTCTCTCTCTTTAAACACTGTGATTCACTTGCTGTGGTCTGTGAGGGGAAATGAACCAAGAAGAAACCAGCACCTTAGTCAAACTCACCCACCCCTCTGATGATTAGCAAAGGTAGAAGGGGGAAATTATAGGAAGGAACCCCCACAAGTGCATTGGACAAGATAGTAGATTACAGAAGACATTAGGTATTTTTTAGGTTTGCCTTCATGGGAAGAATCTTAAAGCCTTGCAGCAATAATGAAAGAAAAGGCTTGTAGTTCTGCCAGTAGAAGCTTGTACTGTATATGCAACTGTCGGCATCTCAACTAAGCTTAACTCTTTCCTCTTCCCCCGCACTAATTAAAAACATATTCTCAAAGATTTCTCCAATGTTCCCCAGCTAGTGGAATCATTGTTACAAATTTCATATCATGCACACGCACTGGGTCTGGTCCAAAGTCTATTGAGAATGACTTCAATGAGCTCTGAATCAGACCCATTCAGATCTCAGTTACCTTTGGATTTATGCTGACGTATCTCCTCTGCCTTCATAGGAATTACCACTCCCACCCCTCTGCTTTCTCCTGGTGCAGCCTAGATCAGAACCTAGCTTCACCCCACACAATGTGGAGTAGGGTGGAAAGTTGTCTAGTGATTAGAATGCAGACTGGTAGGCAGCAATCCAGGAGTCTATTGCCGGCTGTGCCACTGACTCACTTAGCAACCTTGAGTGAGTCACTTAACCTCCTCCTGTGCCTGGGTTGCCCCAACAGAGAAACGGGAAGGAGCTGAGGTGTACCTCTCAAGGGCTCTGTGGGGCTTAAATGTTTGCAAAGTAATTTGACCTCCTCAGATAAAAGGGGCACTATCAGTGCACACTGGTATTGCAACCATAAAACAGACAAACATGGGATTTATCGGAGGTATGTTTTCCCTTCCTTGGCCATTCAGCATGCAAAGCAGCACAACGGTTCGTCCAGAGCGAACGAGTTCCTAGCCACCCAGCCACCGTATATTTTGAAAACTAAAAACTTTTACACGCCCTGCAGAAAGCCACTTCTGAGTTGGCCCTGATCCCTTTCAAGATGGAAGCACGGCATTTTTCAAATCCCCAGCACAGTGGGCTGGGGCAGAGAGATGCACAAAGACCACACCCAGTCCTGCCATTAGCATTTGGTCCACACAAGAAAAGAGTAACCCAGCCATCTGCAGAATCCATTTGTTCAAATGTTCCCAGCACCATTAGCATCTTGAGCGATTCTGGGAGAATTATAAAAATGCAAAGCTCCAGCCGCTCTGTCCATCTTTCCACAAGCACCCCCAGGGATCTGTGCCCCCACACACTTCCAATGGCATCTCTATTTCCATTCATAGCCGCCCCCTTAATGGGGAGAATTGACAGGGAGCAGCACCCAGCTTTTTCCTTTACCACCTGCTGGCAAGGAGGCATTGCAAAGGTCTGGACTGGTCTAGGAGTGGGACAGGGACCAATGCACTGCCTCATAGCCCAAATGCAGCGTATGTCCTGTGGTCTCTCTCCTGTTTAATGAAGGGGTGCCGCCTGCATACTCTAGGCCCTAGCATACCGTGCTTCATCTTGACCAGAGGCTGCTCAGAGCTATGTGGGACATTGCATGCTGGGAGCTGGAGCTGCTCCAGCACACCAAAGATGAGGCCCCAGCAATCTGCTCAATTTTATGCAGATCAGGCACCGCCCTCAGGCTCCTGGTTAGTTAATGCAGCCCCTCAGCTGGGAGAAGTTAGAGCAGCCAGGTAATTAACAACAGACTGCTTGGCTGGCAGGGAAAGCCAGCCTGGAAGAGACAGGGCTAAAAATGGACATGCAGCAAAATTTGAATCTAGGATATTTTCCACTTCAGAATCAGAGATGAAATGATCTGTTAGATTAGTGTGTCCATTTGGGGAAAGTGGGGGTGGGATAGGAGATAGTGCCCTAGACTGAGCAGAGTAGATATGAGGAGAGTCTCACTTGATCTTAATCAGAAAGCAACAGCAGGTGTAGAACAGAACACGCACACACACACACACACACCCCACACACACACGCATACTAGTATGAGAACCAGCAGTGAATTCAACATCCCCGCTGGGTGGCTCTATAGCAAACTCCTTAAACATGTGTCTATGTAAAGCCTCGCTGTATTTTGCAGCCATAACCACCACCTCAGATCAGTGGGCTAGAGTTCAGGACGGCTGGCCTTGTGCTTCCCAATGGGCAGAATCCACATTTGGAAGGGAGCAGTTTCCACCAGAGCTGATCTTCCTCTTCCTACACATTTCATAGCCTTGGGAGCTTCCCAGAGAGACTCACCCTGCACCCACATGGCAAGCAGAGCCCTCGCCCACACACACCACCTCCAGATCCAGCCTCCATGGCTTGCCCCTAGTATTCTCCATCCTATTCATCAGGCCTCTTGGCCAGCATTCCCACAGCACGGGCAGAGGGGGAGGGGCAGCCTAACCAGGACCAAAGCCAGGAACTCGTCTGCAGCCCTTCCCCTGCTCAATGGGGAGTGGATCCAATAAGGTCAGGCGAGGAGATACGAAGGCCGAGGGGGTGAGGGACCAAGCTTTGCAAACTGAGACACTCACAACCCTGGGTTTAGCAGGCCAATGCTCAAACCACTGAGCTATCCCTCCCCCCTGAAGCAGCATGGACTTTGCTTGCACACACACGCACAACTTGTCAGCTGGGAACTTTTATTCACTGGGCCTTATGTGCATGAGCGCTGAGGTCTCCAGCCAGGCAAAGCTGGACGCGGCTGCTCCCAAAGAGAATCAGCGCCTGCCCACAGCCTCTCCAGAAAGACACTCTGACCCCAGCTGGCAGGGGGTGCTCCCATGCTGAATGCCAGCGGCTCAGGGTAGAGAGAGAGGACAAGGGGAGTTTAGCTAGCTCCAGCTGTACTTCGGCCTAAGGCAGAAAGGATTAACACACCGGCAAAGGCAGCCTTGCCAGGCCCCCTACTCTCTACTTATCCACATCTCTTGTAGAGATAAGCAGGCCCTAATCAGCCCCCATCCCTCCAGCCACTGAGAAGGGTGGGATGTTCCATTGAAACAGTCCCGACCATCTCTGTCCCCCAGGCTGTAAGCTCCTTGGGGCATAGGCTGTGTCGGCATCACATCCATGGCAGAGCTACAGACATCGCCAGCCCTGCACAGACGGCCCTGGCGGAAGGGATTGGAAATTTCCAGTAACTGACAAGAGAGGCTTTGCCTAGGGTAGGTGCAAGAGAGCACAGAGGTAGGTTAACCCTTTCTATACTGCTACCCCCCCGGACCTGTGGTGTGACTATCATCTACACGCGTGCCGCTGAAGCCAAGGGACCATTCCAATGTGCCAGCGAGGCATGGTGCAGTCCAGCCCAGACGTACCCTGTGTGCTCAAGTGGTACCTGCCATGCTTGCCAAGCTATATGCACACTGTAGATCCATCCTGGATGAGAACGACGAGTCTCTCCCAGGAGAGGGTTAGGGATACTGTGGGCTGGTCTCTGCAAATGGGACAGGTGAGAATTGGCAGCAGCAGTGCAGGGAACAACACATGATGTTCAAACCAGCCCCACATGCAGCAAGCCCAGTCTGAAACCCCATTCCAGCTTCTCCACCAGCCCCTCCACCCCTGACCCGCTGCCTGAACAGCAGGGGCCTGTGTCACCAAAGAGAGCCATGCTTGCAGGGCAGGCCTGCTTCACCTACCACCACTGCCCGTGGTGCCCCAGACTGCACTTGGCAGGACCTCTGCAGAGGCACGATGCTCGCTCACAAGCATGTGGGCAGCACTAGACACCACATGATGCAGATTGTTCCCCCAACGTCTGTCAGAAGAAATCTTCATCTCTCCAGCTCCTCCACACGTACAGCAGAAGAGGGGCCCAGCGCGGCTGGAAAGCAGAACTATCGGTAACAAATGAAGGACACTCAGGCCCAGTGTGCCCAGTGACGAAACCACCTGCACAATGGCTGTAGGGAGACAGCCTGCTTACTCGCCAGAACAGGGGACTCCTGGGCACTATCCCCAGCTAGACTGCAGAGTCACTTTTGCAGTGGTTAACTTCAGAGCTTCCCCAGCAGGGAAACGGGGATCCGACCTATTTAGGTGAAGTGGCTTGAGCATCTTGGATGCAAAGTGCTAAGTGCAAAACTAGAGCAGCAGTAAAGTTACACAGGCCTCTCTAACCCCCCAGAAGTCAGGGGTTTCAGGCGGGACTTGCCGTGTTTACAGGCCACAAGCTGCGTCTGCCAGCTCAACTCCCCTGGGACCTGAGAGGTGAGTTGGGCTCTTCACACTCAGGGACCAGCAACTCTCTGGCTTTTCCAGGGTGCACACGAGGGGTTTGCAGGATAAACCGGCTCGGCCCTGAGCCTGGAAACAGGGGAAAGAAGGCCCATACCTCCCGGGGGGCACAAAGCCTGATGCTGCGCAGGGCTTCTCCACAGGGTCCTGCCCCAAGGAGGCTTGAAGACCAAGTTTCACATTGAGTGCGATATTAACCCTTTCCAGTGCCTGCAGCTACTCCTCGGGTAGCAACAGGAAAGTGGGGGAGGGGCCGCTCATATGTTGCTCTGGCAGCCTGCCTCAGTATTCTGTGCACAGCCAAGCTGACCTTAACCCCTGCAGCACCAGGAGGACTGCAAGCACAGGAGCTTGTCTGCATTGCACTGAAAGGTGCACAGGGCCCCTGGGCCTCTCCTATTCCAGTCACAGCAGCTGCATTGCAGTTACCTTGCTAAACGCAGGCAGCCACAGAATACATTGGCACAGTCACGAAGGGCCATTGGCACATTATGCCTGGCTCAGTCTCCAGCCAGCACTTTAAAGGGACACTGTCAGGTTAAAAACAGTCATAATGAAGATATCTAATTCCCTCCGTGGGTTACTATCGGGGCTTTAAATCAGCAAACGCGAAAGGCTTTTCGAAATCCAGTCCGCTTTTCACCACCCATGCAGTTTGTTTCCTTTTCCTGCACTTCACTTATCTCAGGAGAGGGAAGCTAAACTGGCCAGTTTCTCCTGGTTCTCCTGCAATAGCCTCTGTGTCTGTGCAGCTGTGTTTGGGTTTCCAACCCAGCAGGAGCATGTTTAGAGCCAAACAGTGCTCTTTGTATTAGGGTAGCATCTGACTACAAGCAAGGGAGACTCCACCACGCCCCTAGGTATGTTATTCCAATGCTGGAGGCCATTAGTTCACATCTGACCTGGCTGCTGGTTAAAAATCAGATGGAGAAGTTCAACAGAAAGAATCTACAGCCACCGTTTTCCTTTCTGAGTCAAACCTAGTTTGTCACCTCCCTCATGCTGCCGCGAGTGGTCATGGGGAAAACTTGCCTGGGAGGCAAGTCTGATTCCTGACTGTGCCTAAGAGGGAACAACTTTGGGGTCCTGAGCGCATTTTGCAGCTTGCTGGAGATCCTCTCACTCCCAGGTGCGCTCTCCATTCCCTGCTATAACAACCCTCCCGGAGGAGCTGAGCTCACTTCCCAGACCCCAAGCCATTCTGAGCCCTTCTCATTAGCAGTGCAGCTCCATTGGCAGCCTCAGGTTGGAAAGGTCAGCAGGTGAAACTGGTACTTAAGAAAGCGGCTAGTCCCATTGGCTTGTACTTGGCACAAAGCAGCAAAAGAACCATACGAGCCACCTCAGTCCCGACCTGCAGTCCCTGCTGTTGCGCACACACAACAGATCCAGCCCCTGCTTTTCTAACCCCGGGCTTCTCTTGATCAGAGATTGCTAGTTGGGCTGAATTTTGTGATGTGAACAAAGGGAGATGTTGCCATGGCCAAATACATTTCCAATCATATCCAGAGATAGGAGCTGAACCAAGGTCTACAGGGGGGAAAGGCAAATACACCAACCTACAGCCACCGAGATGAGTTTCCATTTCATGCAACCTTGTCAGTAGTGGCGATTTTCTCCCCTTGCCCCCCCAAACGTATCATCGGGGGACCCACATCTGGAATTGACCCCACGTACAGCAGAGAACAAAGCCTCTAACTTATCAGATGTTGTTGCATCTCCTAAGGACAAGCCGCCAGAACAGGGAGCCAGCTAGGCTACTAAATGCAGAATCCGAGTAGTCCAGTCATGATTCGGTGGATGTGCTCTGCTCTCAGACTGCTGGGAATTACACACATGCACAGACAGAGACACACAAATATTCCTTGCTTCCTAACCATCTGCTGCAAGCCCTTTAGTAGGCCAGCCCAGCCAGAGGTACTAACCAGCAATCCTCCCCTCCTAAAATCGATACGTCTCCAGCAGCCGACCCCGAGAGATTCTCTCTCCTCACACACACCCTTCACCTAGTAACCTAGCAAGAACACGGTGAGTCTAGCCTCCGGTGAGCTCAGCAACCCCACAGAATATTCACAGCCCTTTCGGCAGCGGGGAAATTTTTCTCCTTCCCAAACTCAAGCCAGGTAGATTTTGCAGATTCCCTGACAGACTCGCTCCACAATGAAAATTCCCAGTTTTCAGTAAAGGAAGGTGAACTGACTCGTCATCAGCTTTACCTCCAATTCCCCTAAGCTCCTTGCTAATAAGAGTCTCATGACGAGGTTTACCTGAGCCCAATCTGCTCAGCCTTTCCTTCCACAAGAGGCTTTGGTTCCCCTCCTCACTAGCAGCTTCTTTCATTGCAGCTCAGTCCCTGCCGGAAGCCTGGCTCAGCCTTCCCAAAGCACAGACGCTCTGGCCTGCAGAGAAGCCAATGAGAAAGGGCCCTTGGAAGTCAAGTCAGTACTCAGAACCACTTTCATTTCAAAGCTCCAGTCTCACAATGTAGCAAGAGTTTTTAATTGCCCTAGGTGCAGCAGGCCTGGGAAAGCTGGAAGTAGGGAGATAACTTGAGAGCTTGCGGCATCTCGCTAGACCGCAGTAGGATGGGAGAGAGAGAAGCCTCTGAAAATGTTCCAACAGCAACAAAACAAAGAGAAGGGAAACTATGTTTTAACAGAGTGACAGAGGCTTCATTCCAACAAGTATCCAATCAACACACACACACACACACACAGAGTCAAATTCTACTCTGTACAACACTTGTTGACTTCGACGGGACTTCAGGCAGGCAGAATTTGGCTCAAAACATCCACACTCCTAAAGAAAGCCTATACAAAGCAGATACCAAAGGATCATGGAGTGTTTCAGAGTAGCTACAGGAACAGGGGCAGGCTAGCAGGATTGGATGCAGTGCTTTTCGCCTTTAACGCCCTTGGTTCAAATCCAGCCCAGGTCAACAGTGAACAAGTGTCACAGGCTAATGGCTGTTCATGCAGGAAATAAATTGATGGTCTCTGAGCAGCGCCTTGGGGATGTACATAGGTGCTGGAACTGGGGGGTGCAGCAACACCCCCTGGCTTGAAATGGTTTCCATTATATACATGGTTTACAGTTTGGGTCAATGGCTCTCAGCACCCTCACAATACAAATTGTTCCAGGGCCTCTGGGAACGTATGGCTGTATCACAAGGAACACCAGTGTAAGTGACGTGAATTCACTCGTCAGCTGTCACTGCAAAGGGGTCAAGAAGACTGGACTTTGTTCTTGCACTACAGACATCACCTTCCAGGAAGGGACTAAGGCGCATGGATGGATCCAGTGTCTTTTAGGTACAGAAATCCACTTTAAAATAATGAAAATATCCATCATAAGAGCTCAAGCAAGTGGCATCACCTCATGGAGTGCTACAGGATGGCCTTACTGCAGGGGGTCTCAGACTTTTGTACTGGTGACCCCTTTCACACAGCAAGCCTCTGAGTGCGACCTCCCATACATTAAAAACACTTTTTTATATATTTAACACCATTATAAATGCTGGAGGCAAAGCGAGGTTTGGGGTGGAGGCTGACAGCTCATGACCCCCCAGTTTGAGAATATGTAATAACCTCGTGATCCCCGGAGGGGTCCCAACCTCCAGTTTGAGAACCCCTGCCTTACTGTCACGACACAGCATGTTGCAATATATTGCACATAATCTGTGATCACCAAGATTTCAACATTCGCCCTACATTGCACAGCATGTATCAAAATGTCATGGTGGCAGCAGGGACCAAAAGCAACTGCCCATTACATTTGAACTAAAGGAGATTCCTCCTTGACTGTGAGCAGTACAGGGCCTGTGACACAGAGCTGAAGAGTTCTGATTCCATCCAAAGGCAGTGATGCACACAGGTATAACTGCAAGACTATGATGTAAATGACAAGAGGGAGCCTGACCTAGCAGACAGGGCACTGGGAGAAAGAAGTGGGATTTATTCCCGGCTCTGCCACGTATCTATTGCATGACCTTGGGCAAATCACTTGTTTGGGCCTCCATTTGTCCTCCTACCCCATTTGTCCTCTCTATTTTGATTACAAGCCCTTCAGAGCAGGGACTGTCATGTCTTGTGTATGCATGAACAATGTCTAACACAGCGGGGCCCAAATCTCTGTTGGGGCTTGGAGGTGCTACCATAATACAAATAATAATGAACAATAACTCCTGTCAATTTCACACAGGCCCTCTCTGTGTTGTAAAGGCTCATCGACACACGCACAGTTGCAAACAGTCTATTTTGGAAACAATCCCGCTGGCGTTCCTGTGCATTTTCTGCATTACTTCTCCCCCATTTCTTCCGGGGGACAACAGCCTGGAAAACAGGTTCTTGGCTTTTTAAGAGATCCTCTAGCTGCTTATTATCCCACCTGAGGCAATAACCACCACCCCCATTTGCATCATCACAGCTGGAAATGATTCTGTCACCAGAGAACAGGACCTCAGGTAGGAAACTACAGATTAACGCTTACAAATCAGAGTGTCTGTGCTCATGCCAACACTTCTAGGAATAAAAATGACTGGGGAGGAGATGGGGGTGGAGGGAAGTGTGACATAGCAACATAGCAGATTTGAGAGAGGATGAATTTCAAACATTTTCTCAAAGGCATCACAGCTCTAAGCTTCCCACAACAAACTCTAGACGTCTCCTCTTCAGAGAGTCTCTCTCGGGTTAGGAAATAATTCCCTCCTTCTTATAGAAGTAGAAACAACAGTCAACACTTCCCTAGTACTCTCCATCCAAAGATCTCAAAGCACTTTATTATCTTTTATGACTTCAGCCTCACAACCTTAAATCTCATTATTCCCATTTCACAGATGGGGAAAGCAAGGCCTGGAGAGGGGAGATGACTTGCTTAGAAGAGCCAGGCTTGCCCAGTTACACAGCGAGTCAAAGGCCTGGTCCCCACTAAGTCCCCACTTCGGACTAAGGTATGCAAATTCAGCTACGTTAATAACGTAGCTGAATTCGAAGTACCTTAGTCCGAACTTACCGCGGTCCAGACGCGGCAGGAAGGCTCCCCCGTCAATGCTGCGTACTCCTCTCGGCGAGCTGGAGTACCGGCGCCGACTGCGAGCACTTCCGGGATCGATCCGGGATCGATTTATCGCGTCTTAACCAGACGCGATAAATCGATCCCAGACGCGATAAATCGATCCCAGAACATCGATTGCGTGCCGCCGGACCCTCCGGTAAGTGAAGACAAGGCCAAAGGCAGAGCCAGAGCCAGGATTAGAGCCCTTGACTCCCAGTGGTGTGTTTTAAAGGGACCCAGCCAACCCACTAACTAGACATTTTTCTAATCAATTAACATTTTTTTTAAATTAAAGTGCCCTTTAATCAGCATAGCTTGAAAATTATTTATTTGTACAAATATTGTAAGGGTTTGCCTGTTCTCCTGTCAATATTTATAAAAGGTCTTTACAGCAAGGGAGAAACTAACTGATTATATAGAGGACAAGTAAAATGGACTATACACACAGTGCTAAGAAATGCACAAAGTAAACACTTTGTTCTGTGACTGTCACCTTAGGTGTTACCTGTAACTATAGCAGGATTGGCATTGTCAGGTGGATATATGGTTTTAAAACTGACTGTCTTTTTAACCATTAGGCAACCCTTCCCCTCATCCTGTCAGAATGATCCATCAATGCCAGTGCCCTGCCTCTAACAATGGCCAAAACCTAAATGCTTCAGAGGTGGGCAGCAAAGAACCCTCAAAGCACCTGATTAGTTGCACTATGGCAAATAAATTAAATAAATAAATAAATTAATGGAGATATCCCATCTCCTAGAACTGGAAGGGAACTTGAAAGGTCATCGAGTCCAGCCCCCTGCCTTCACTAGCAGGACCAAGTACTGATTTTGCCCCAGATCCCCAAGTGGCCCCCTCAAGGATTGAACTCACAACCCTGGGTTTAGCAGGCCAATGCTCAAACCACTGAGCTATCCCCCCCCCCCCCCCCCCCCCCCCGAAGGGAGGGAGGGATGGATGGATGGATACCAAGTGCAGAAATTTCCTTCCTAACCAGAGTCAACTACTGGCATTTGTCAATGTGACTGTGGTTTCCGACTCATTGGGGACTCGATTCTGCAAGAAATTTGGGGATTTTGGCCCAATCCAGCAAGGCACTTAAGCACATGCTTAACTGAAAACTCAAGCAGCCCCACTGTAGTCAATGGGACTACTTAAGTGTTTCAAGTTAAGCACGTGCTTAAGGTCTTTGCTGGATCAGGGCCAGAGCATTCAACACTTCACAAGACGGAGGCCAGTAATGAAGGGCCAAGTGCAGGGCATCTGACAGATACAGAAATCAGCTCCAATTCTAAATGTTTAGCTTATTTTCTGTAAAGGGTATGAAAACAAGCCTCTCTCCTAAACTCCTGCATTGTGGACAGCAACTCTGCTTTGGTGAACTCTAAAGAAAACATGAATCACTCAACACTTATCAGTTCAAAACACCCGTGCAATTAACAAGATTTTTTTTTCCTACAGTATAATTATATACATTTTAATGCAATTACCACCTCTGTATTTTGTACATTAAACAGTAGGCAACCAAAGGAAGAGAGATACTTTATTTTTCTTGGCTGAGCGTTCCTGAAAATAATAGTATATTGCAAAACTGCCTTGCCTAGAGGGGTTTGTCTTTACAAGAAAAGAAGGGAAGAGAATAGAAAAGGAAGATGGGGGGAAGAAAAAAGATGCAAGTACAATATATGGTCTTCCCCTGCTAGTCTATAATTTGTAAGGTGCCATGCACAGGCAGCTGGACCCTGGAAATCAACCCTCTGCCAGGCATCCCATCCATCCCCAACAGCCAAAGAAAAGGAAAACCAAATAAATAAAACAAATGGCCATCCGTCAGTCCCCAAAGCTGGGGTCATTAAGCAGATTAAAGTTTCCAAGCTCTGGCCAGCGGCATGGTTAGCAAAGTGCAGTTAAAGTGCCCAAATTGGATTACTACTTCTCTTCGGTTTCCGTGCCAAGTTGGCCAGCAGATTGAGGGATACATGAGATAGCAAGAGGGGAGGGAGGTGGAAAGCCCGCAGGCTGCTCTGCAAGCTGTTGGCCGTTGAGCAGCCTTAGCCAGGCTACTGCAGTACAGAGTCAAACTACAAGGGGGTGAGGCAAGGCTGATGGTGTTGGCTGCATTTGGGCAACTCTATTAGAGACACCAATGGGGGATCGCAGAGGGATTCCTAACACACACTTGGGTAGCAGGACAATGTAGGAGCACTGTCCACAGGGTCAGGAAAGGGCAGCCCAGTTGTTGCGAGCTGACTGTGTCACCTGTGCCATCACAGCTCATCACCCTTTCCACTTACTCCATCCAGAGCTCTCAGACCACTTTCCACCAGTAAGGCAACATCATCATCCCTGGCTACACAGATGGGGAAATTGAGTCACGCAGGGGCAAAGTAACTTGCCCAAGGCCACACTGCAGGTCAGAAGCAGAACTCAGGTCTCTCATATCCCAGCGCCATGCCCCAACTACTAGACCGCAGCTTCCCCAGGAAGCCAGAGAGATTACAAAACTAATCTAGTGTTTAATCAATAAACAAAATACTCTGCATTCAATTAAACCACCACCACAATTCAGAAAGGATTCTATCAACGCTGAAAACAACAAACCAAACACATGTGGAGCCTTGGACAAGGGTTAAACCCCCTTTGTTACAGTGTTCTGGTAACTGTAAAACCATCATCCGTCACAAGCCCAGGATTATATTATATACTTTGCATTTAGATAGCACCTTACATCCAAGGATAAATAAGGAAAAAAGAAAACCCAGTTCAGTTTAAGTTTGACAGTCCAGACACAGGGTTTGTATTTTAAGTTGATTTAAATTGGCTTAAGCATTTTGTCACATAGGGAACAAGGAGCTTTGGCAGGTGTTTTTCATGCTCGTCCTAAATAAAGAACATCAGTTTTTAACAGTGAGGCTTTGTTAGCCAGTGGGGCTACATTTAATCTCCCAGTCAGAGAGATCTGCCTGCAGTGGAAAGGGTTGGAAGCAGCGATGGTGCGAAAACAAGGGAGAAGTTGGGATAGATCACAACCGCAGCATCTAACAGTAAAGGCTGCTCCAACAGGAAACACATGGCCATAGCCGAGCTGCTGGTTTGAATGGTTACACTTTAAAAAAACAAAAACAAAAAGTGATTGCTACCTCCACCGGTGTTCCCCTCCAGAGCGAAACTAGCCTTGCTCCTGCTACCAGGTCAGAAGACTTCTTTGGCATGAAAGACATTAGATACAGTTAAGCCACATTGTGTTTGCTAAGGCGGCCCTGTATCCAGTCAGTGCTGTTGGCTCTGCAGAAGGCCATCAGGATTTATTTCTTAGTTAGCACTTCACCACCACGGTGCACATGACATTTGCTCAAACAAGACTCCCAGACGTATCTGGATGAACAAGCTGTCTGTGTTTACACGTGCTGTACCCGGTGCACGCCGCAGTACTGGCACCAGAACGCAGGCTGTGTGTGTTAGAGACAGAGGCAGGACATACCAGCATCCCCCCGTAGATCAGATCTATAAAGGGGAGTTGTTTAGCATGCAGCAGCCCCCGGAATGTGCCACACGCTGCACAGACACAGGGTACAATACATCAAAGCCCCTGCTTTCAATGGTGGGCACCGGTGCTCAGCTTGAGACACATGGGGCCTGATTTTCAGAGAAGACGGGCACTCACAACTCTCACTGGCCTTAGGTGGAGCAGCAGGTGCTCAGCATCTCTGAGAAATCAGGCCCCAGGTGTCTCAGGTTGGGCATCCAACCAAAAATGGATGCATCCAAAATAATCAGTGTCCACTTTTGAACTAAACTCCCCGTCTCTCAGCCTCACACACACACCAACCCCAAGCTTCAGTTCCACTGCCCTTCCTCCATTCCCACCACACAAATGAGCAGGTCACTCCTGGGAAATTAATAGGGTACATGCTCAGAAGATTTAGTTGGCTAGACTCTTACAGACATTGCAAAAAAAGCGGGTCTTGAGAAGGGATTGAGGAGAAGGTGATGGGTTACCGTGAATAGCAACCCAAGATCTCTGTGCACTTCAACTATTTTGTTCTTTATGGTTTTGGTCACATGGAGCCTGATGCAGTTCAACATCTGTTTGTTTGCCAGGACCCCGGTGCAAGGCCCCAGGGCAAAAAGTCCAGCAGGGGGAGGAGTGGTGGGGGTGCCAACCTGCCATAATCTGCACCTGCTGGGCTGCAGGGGTCCAGGAAAACCAGGGAAGTAGAGAGCCCTGGCGAGGTCAGGGCATTTAAGGCCAGCTGGGGGATGAGCTGCCAGAGGAACCAAAACTATAAACTAAAACTGGCCCCACATCCAGTGAGATCCCCAGGGAGGGAGCAGCCACATTTCCCTTGGCTCGTCCCAGGTGCGGAGAGTTCTAACGCCAGCACCCGTGGCTCTGGGCCTTGCAAAAATAAGAAGTCAGTCAAACAGCAACAAAGACCGGAAGCCAGCCTGGGCCTATAGAGTAAACACAAACAAGAGTCCGCCATTAGCTTTGAACTGAGGGCAAAAAACTGGGCTCAAATGGAGAGTCACTCCACTGAAATACACAGTGGATTTACACCCCACATGCCTGTGCACAATCTGGACCAAAGGGTTTATTTCTGTTCTCCCTCTCGGTTTCAGAGAGGAATGGCTGGCTGGCTGTGTCTTCTTGTATCCGAATGGGGGAGAGGATGAGAGGCATGCAGCCACAGTGCACAGGCAAGGCATAAGCTTTTACTGCCCCCTCAGATTTCAGCAGTGTAAGTCTCCCACTAAATAACAGCAGCCATAAACACTGATGCGTGTCCCTCAATCCCATCACAGCTTTAGTTAGGAGGGGCTGGTTTATCCATTTCAGTGCTCGCTCTGCCGTTAACAGGAAAAGTGCTTCTAGATTGAAGCAAAAAAAATTTCACATCCAGAATCACAATCCAAGTGTCCATGGAGGTGGATTCCTAGGCTCTACCCCAAATTTTACACCTCAGGAAAGGGGGCTAAGCAGGAAAAACTTTAGGCTTTCTTCCATTCCCATCCCTCATCATGTCTGTTTACGAATGAGCTCTTTCAGGTATTGATATCTTACTGCACTAACAAAAATAATCTTTAGAATGTGATCTACAGAACAGAAAGCCCAGCGATCAAACTGTGAAAGACAAAACCATCCCCCTGGCTGGTGTTTCTTTATAAATCCATTGGAGAGGGACTACACGTTATTCCTCTCCACTGGGATCTTAATCCAGAGAGACAGATCTGTTTAACTTCTCTGCATAACAGATGATACTGGGTGCATTCAAGTAACACCTAGATCTGGAATGGGGTTCACTGGATTCCCAGCTCCTCATCCTCGTGGTGTATCTGTATGCTATACAATCACCTATTTTGGACCCGAACTTCCTTTCCACCCACGCAACCTTGATACTGTCTCGCTTCTCTTAACACTGTAATTTACTCATATCAGAAGAGCTGAACTATGCAAATACTCAGAGGCAAAACCTTCTCTCTTTGTAACCACTTAAGAAATTATCTCCACATCATCTAGGAAATTTCTACCCTGCAGATTTTCCTTGGCTTCCTTACTCGGCACATTCGGTCACTGGTATCTTGAGAGAGATACACCAAGTCACTCATTTTACCCACTGAGTATATACAAAAGACCTTGAGATTGTTCAGGAAGCAATTAGACGCTGTTCAGAGGAAAATGGTGTTTTCAAATGGATAACCTTTGATGTAGTCAACAGCCTTTTCTTGTCCCTTTTATGTGCCCCCTTGCAGAAGAGATGAATAATTTTCATTCCTGCAAAAGGCCAACAACACGCTCTTATACAGAATACTCCCTGTAAACTGATTTTATCTTAAGCAAGACAAAAAGTGCCTCCTAAATGCAGCTCATCTTCACAACTTTTCTCCCCTCAGAGGTCCTGACATAAGAGGATGATCATGAATTTTTATTAGCATGTTTGCTCTTGTTTTTCTCTCCCTGAAGCATGAGGGACAAGGGAGTTAACAAGTAAGGCTAATGCCTGTCTTTTCCCTCCCAACCCATCTCATCTTTAACCAGTGACCTTCATGTCAAGTTCTGCTTACATACTGGCTCTCCTCACCCCACCTCCCTCAGCACAAACACACATGCTTTGCTAGGGAGAGAAGGAAGAATCTGACTGCTGTGAGGGGTGGGAAGGGAGGGAGGGCAAAAAACACCTAGAAAAATAGGGATTTAAGTATTCCACAGAGCATGCCACTGAATATTTGCAGAACCCTCCCCACAAGCACACTGGAGCTGTGTGCCTGTGTCCAGTCCTCAGCGCAGTGCTATATGTAAATGGTCAAGGAAAATAAACGGAGGGACAAATAGCTCTTTTCACCACCTTCCATGTTAATATTAGAGCGCTTCACACACACAGTGGTACATGTATAGGCGTCTATAAATCCACCCTGTGCAACTAGATATGGCTATAATCACAGATACACATTGTGTGGAAGAGCACAGCAGCCTCTCACAAACTACAGTATAATAAATGCTTCACCCATATATGGCGCTTTACCTTTTTCAACACACTGCAAACCTGAATTAATCCTCACAACACCCCTGTGTGAGCCGGTCATCCTCCTTCTTTTACAGATGGGGAAACTGAGGCACAGAGAGGTGAGGAGGCTATAATGCTCTGCACATTTCTCTGCATATTGACTCACCTCTACTGCCCATTCCAGTGGATGCAAGGAATAAGCCAAGGAGAGGTCTCTAGATTGAGCTGTTTGGTCAGTTTCACTAGCACAGCTGGGTTAATGCAGGCGGTGGAGGAAATTTACAAGCACAAAAAATAGCTGCTTCATCTTGGAAAGAGGAAATCCAGCATGGGAATGAAAATCCTCTCCGTAGGGCAATAGGGACTGAGACCCACGCACTCCGGGATGCACCTAGGGAGCCTTGTGTACCCGCACAGCCCACACAATCTCCTGTCTGGCTATACCCACTACTCCCTGGGAAGATCTGGCGAGTCACCCAAGCAGGAAAGGGATGCCTCTCTGCCCTCACTCTGACCAGCTAAGGCACGGAAGGCATCTCCTCCAGGAGCCCAAAGCAGGAGCAACACCAACCAGCCCCCATGCACGCTGGGCTTCCCCTAATAAAAGATGAACCGTACACTCCAGGCAAAGTTCCTCAACCCCAGACACCCAGAGAAAGAAGAGCCCCAGGGGCTCAGATGAGCAATAAGTCAGGGCTTGGGGGACGCCAGCTCTTCCCCCCCCCCCCCCCACCTTCAGACACCCACAATTGGACAAGCACAACACTAGCAAGAGAGTTAGACCTTATATACCTCTTAATAAATTATATACTGGAAAAAAGAACGACCCCCATCCCCCACCCACCAAAAATATCTGTGGTGAACAATCAGAGTAAACTTTTCCCTTTAAGCCCAGGCACGAGGGAGGGGAGATGCTGATGGAAATAAATACAATCTAAAGCGCTATCTTCACTGCCGGATCCATTCCAAGGATGACTCGGAGTTAGTCACTATTGCAATGCAAAGCTATTTCCCAGCTTTGCAGTCTCCAAATCCGGGCAGGATTGCTTTCCACCTCCAGCCCAGACCCAGCTCTTCTCTACAACAAGTCCCCAGAAAGCAGAGACTGGGGAGGAGAAGATGCAGTGCAGCTTTCACAGCCTTCACTAAACGCCCCATCTCCCCACAATAGCCAGATCGCTTCCCTCCGTGGGACTTACACAGGGAGGAGAAAGCGTCTTTTAAAAATAAAATACAATACCAGGCAGATGTAAATGCAGAGAGATCTGGCATGGCTTTCGCTCCTGGCTCACTCCCTGCCATGCACACATACAATCCATCCTGCCTGCTCCAGGATCTGCATTCCCCCTTGTCCTAGCTCTTCCGTACCTTCCACATTGCCACTGCATGTTGTGACGGGGGGGGGGGGGGTCTCCCTCGCAGCCCCCCTCATACAGGGAACCAGCAGTAGCACGTTTCACCCCCAGAGAGAGCATTTTAAGCGTTAAAATATTCCCCCCCCCCCCCATCTATTCTAAATTAAGCTGTTACAACCACATGCTGATCAATTTCAGTCTTTTCCATGTCATCCCCCCATTACACACACACCCTTTAGTCAATTTCAAAGGCAGCAGATTTCCTTGTCCTCCACACTTTTAATAGCAAACCCCCTTCACGTTCATTTTAAACTCTTTCCGCTCCAACCCTGCCACATTTCAGGGGAAGCCATTCAGACTCATTTTGAAGCAGATTTTCCCTGTGCAATCCACCCACCCCCTCGGATCCTTTTCGGCTAGGCGATTACCCTCTTCTCCCCACACCCCCAAACGTTTTCTTGTCTCTCTAGTTTACATTCTTCCAGCACCGGCAGAACACAACGCGCGCGCACACACACACACACACACAATCACAGCAGCGATCCCACCCAGCAAAAGAATCCAGCAAACTCCTCTTCCCCTGTGCATGCGAAAAGAAAGAAGGATCTCCCCGCAGGGGGAAGGAAAACTGCAAATCCTACCCCAGCACAGCGCAGGCTTCCCGCGAGCTGAGAAACGCAGAACATTTCCCTGTCTGTCTGTGTGTCTCTCTCTCAGATGGGGCACAACTGTTCCAGAGCCAGGCTGGGAAACAAGGAGAAAGGCAGTTTGCAATCCCCTCACCCTCCTGTACAACCACCTTTCCCCTGCCTCTCGCTGCACAATCACCGCCTCTTTTGTTTTTAGAAAGGGGAAGAGAAAAAACATGCATCCGATTCCTGGGAACTGAAGGAGTAAAGTTGGATTCTGGTTACTTACAGCCTGGACCGGAGCTTGCTTCAGATGTGCCAGCCATAATTACATTCCACACCAACCAACTAGCCCTCCCCCCTCCCTGCAAGCCGGGGCTCCGCGCCTCGCTCGCTCCTCCGCTGCCGCTGCCTCTGACCAGCATGAATGGAATTGGAATGGAATGCAGCGCAGGGTTCCAATGGAACTCCAGCCTCGATCTGACTTCCCAGGGAGAGCGACTGAGGCGCACGTTCAAAGAGGCAGCTGCTGGCTGCTCCCCCAGCAATCCCCTCTAGAGGGCGCCCTGGCCTGCGCAGACTGGCGCACCGAGAGAGGAGGAGGAGCCGAGGAGCCGAAAGGGGCGGGCACCCAGTTAAAAGGGCAATGGCCGAGGGGCTGCCGTAAAAGCGGCAATGCTTTTGTAAGTGCCAGGAGGCTCCACAAGGGCTGGAAGAACCTGCAGGTCCCTTGTTCTCAGCTCCCCAACAGGGCAGGCGAGGGGCTGGGAATAAACTAGCAGTGTGCTGGCAGCCAAGCCCAATACTGCTGTGCAAGTTTACAGCACCTTCCAGCCAGGGATGGCAACAACTCTCGAATGACCGAATTCTGCTGCCCATTGTAGCATCACCACGGTTTTAAAAACGTGGACATTGAGGCACACACCGAGAGGCCAAGGTCACAGGGTGACTAAGGGCAGAGCTGAAAATAGAACCCAGGAGTCCTTTTTCCTAGAGCCCTGCTCCAGCTACTGGATCACATACCCTCCCAGAAACAGAACCCAGGAAACTTGACCCTGTGTCCACCACTAGACGGCACTTCCTCTCAGAACCAGGAACAAGGCTCAGGAGACAACTCTCCATTCCTTGGTCCAGTCACTAGACTACACTGCCTCCTTGAGCTGTGAACAGTTCAAACACATGTACTTACAATCAGATAAACATACAATGCCTGAGTTTCACTGCTATGGATACCAATCACTTTATTTAGCAAGTAATGACCCAGCATCAACAGTCTGGTTGTTTAATTTGTGCTCCCCCGGCCTGGGTAAAGGAAAATAAACAACTGAATCACAATCATATTTTGCATTTTGATACTACTTTTCAAAGGAAGGGCTCAAAACACCTTAAAAGTTATTAACCACCTCTGGGAGTCCTGAGCATCATCCGTACTTTACAGTTAGGGTAACGGCCAGCACCAAGAAATTAAGTGGTTTGCCCAAGGTCATGTTAATTTTGCCAAGTTTGTTCTGACTTGCCATGCATTAGCATCAAGTAAATAGCAAAACCAGGACTAGAACCCCAAGAATCCTGACTCTGTGCCCCATGCTCTAATCATTTAACGCTCCCTCCCTTTACTGTTTTTCATCCTGAAGGTATCCCCAGATTTTGCATAACCCACACACATACAGTATAACAGCTGAGCAGCACAGCAGCAGAAGGCAGGCAAAATGTTGATCAAGGATCCCAAGACAAACCCCCGTACGCACAGCAGAGAGGCTCTGGATTTTAAGGCCTCATCGGAAGAATCACACTTCAGCATTCTCCCCAGTACCATGGCAAGAGCACTGATGTCCCGGCTGTGCAAGGTTGCATTGGCACAGGGGGCACTGTCTAGATACTGACATGGTTGGTAAAGAAAAACAGCCACTCAAAATGCAGGTAGAAAACGAGGGAATATTTTCCAAATTAAAGAGACCAAAAATTGTTAGGGGGAAAACAATATCCCCGGCCTCCTAGGAAAGCACTGCAAACTCTAGACAAGGGGGAGGAGCATTCACCGTTAGGGGGCCATTCAGAGCCAGGCTTGTGGTATCCCAGGCCCAGATCAACCCTTCCCAGGCTCAGATCAGGCTATTAACAGACAGGGCTTTGGGGATAGAAAATTCTGCAAAGATCTCCCCCTGCACTTCCCCTAGGGTCATGTTATCAGAGGGTGGGACAATGGTAGGAGGGAGGGATAATGTGGGTCCCCTCCAGCCCTCTCCCTCCGGCCTCTATCCTCACTCCACAGAGGGGGCACCATGGGGACAACACCCCAGAGGGTCTGACTCCACCACCACCCTGTAGATACTATGTGCAGACACGGTGGCCCATCTGAAGGTGGCTCAGTGGCATACAATATGAAATGAGTTTGGGGTCCTAGGACCTATTCTGGCCCCTTTCACAGGTGCAGAGACCCCTGACCCAGTGGACTTGGCACATGTCCAGCTTGCCACAAAGCACACAGAAGATCCTGGGGAGACCACAGCTGCAGTGTCTTGGCCATGCTCCCCAGGAGACAGCACAGGGGCTAAGGGTGCAATAGGAGCTCTGGAGCAGCTGCCACTTTGTGGCCTGTGAACTCCTTCCCCGGCCCTAGTGGGGCGGCCCCCAATGCATAGCAGAGCCACATGGGTTGAGTGCTGGTTCCAAAAGCTAGCCCTTAGTCCAGTTCCCAGTGGACAGATGGGCACACATCTCAATTGACAGTAGTGGGCAATATCTGCCAAGAGGCCCATGCAGACTGGATTCCTGTTCTGGGGCGAGTGACATCGGCAGGGGGCCACACAGGAAGCTGGTCCCTCCTCTCCCCATGCTGTGTCCATTCTGCAGCGAGACAGAGGACTTCGTGCTCCAGAGTTGTCAGTTCAGTATCTTCCACTGGCACTAAATTCACTTCACTTAAAAACAAAATTATAAAGAGGATAAGTAATAAAAGCCATAAACAAGACTAAGTGACGGTTTGAGTTGATTATTTGTCTTTTAAAAACACACTCCGTGCCAGCCACTTTTATCGCTTCAATTTTTTCCCTTTATTCTCTGCTCCTTGTGACACTCTCTTATCATCCGAGAAAGCAACATTGCTTCCACACTGAGCTGTGTCCTCCTCTGGCAAAGGGGCCCCTGCTCTTTCCAAACATCTCTCACCTCAGAACCAACTCACTAGACCAAACACATGTCTTGCAGGATATTTATCTACACAGAATAAAATGTAAGGAATCTGCAGGAAGCTCATAACTGGTCAAGACTCATAGTCATTGTGAGCTGTATATACGGGTTATATTTATGGAATAATGTATTTATACTGAAAGCATGCTTTATGGACTTGGAGTAGAAATTAGTCACCAGAAGTCCTGTGTCTCGGGAATTACCCATTCAAGCAAGAGGGAGTTGTCACACACACACACCCCCGCCACTGGGCTGGGGACATAAGGCAAGGTTCTATTGTCTACCCTTGCCACACCCCACTGAATGGAAAACCATCAGAGACAATTACAAATAACTGAAACACTTGGTGGTGAAAAGGAACATTATAGCAGGCAGGAGTTGGCCCTGGCTATGAATCAGAGTGTAGGAGAAGGCACTCTGTATCCATTCACTGAGGAAACCCCTTCGGGAGCAAGGGGCTTTCATGAACATATGGATCCTGGTTCTTGTGCAATCCGTCAGCTCTGCAACAGACTGAACTTGGTGGAGATCCTACCTTAGTATATAGGAAAGCTAACTGTTGGGGCTTGTCTACACCACGCAGCTTTTAGCAACAAGGCTGTGTCGACACAGCCTTGTCGCTAAAAGTCAGCGTGTGTAAACGCTCTTTGTTGGTACTTTGTCAGCACTTTTGCCAACAAAATACTTCCAGCCCTGCCAACAAAGCTGTGTTCACACTGTCACTTGCATCGGCAAAACTTTTGTCTTTCGCGGGGGGGCTTTTTTAAGTACCTGTGAAAGACAAAAGTTTTGTCCACAACTTCGCAGTGTAGACAAGCAATAAGTGTGGACCCAGGTTCGTGTTTTAATAATTCTGTTTTGAGTTGTAACCAGCTGTTTCCACCACTTCCTCTCATATCTAGTTAAATCTTTAGTTTCTCTTAATAAGCCTACTTTTGTTTTATTATGAGTGCTGTGTGGTTTATGGTAAAATGGTAAACGGAGCTACACTGCACTGTTGGGTGCAGAGGATCTGGAATTTCTGTGAGTAGTCAGTGTCAGGGGAACAATTCAAAGGAGACTTGGGGACAGGGGTGCACCGACTGTTAACCTGCAAGATGAAGTCAAGGCCAGAGGAGCCCAGAGGAGAGTGCCTGAGTGGCTGAAAGGCTGGTGGTGCCAGGGAGCTGGTGGTGCCACCCAGCTACCACAGGAAAGAATCCCTGTCACTGGAGGAAGGGGAGAACAAGATGACTCACAGTCTTAGGTACCCTGAGAATCATCATCCCTCCCATCTGCCAACTCCTGATTCCCCCTTCCCCCTGTACTTCCCTCCACCCCCCAGTGAAATCACTGCACCTGTTTGTTCCTTTCTTTCTCTGCACACCAGGATTGCCTGGGACATCAGCTCCCCCGCACCACCCAACCAGCAGAGGGCCTCCTGCACATTTTTGTAAGTCCCACAAAAATGGCAACTGTGTTCTTTTTCCTATGACATTTCTCAATTGGATTGTGATCCTTTTTAACAACAATTAGATATTTCAAGTCAGAAGTGCACTTCAAAAGACAGTGCAAGGATTTTGTGATCAGAAATGTCTGAGACATAAGCCTGAGGATGTCTCTTTAACTGGGTTGGGCTGGAGCCTCAGGCAAGTTTGCCTTAACAGAACTTAAGTTTGGTGATGCACAGGATGTAATGTGCTAGGGGAAAGGCGCAAATGACTACAACACAGGCATGGTCATGGAGAATCAGGCCCAGGGGACCGAGAAGGGAGGCGGTCTGTTCCTCCCTGCTCCTGGAGCTGCTGGGGGCCAGTTCAGGGGGGCACCATCCACACAGATCCAATAGTAGGATTGGGCCTTCATCTATCCACAGGTCAGCACTAACAATGCACATCTCTATTCCAAATGACACCTCTGCCATTGCTTAGCCAACTGGGTTCTTGAATGATTCTGCTTTGCAAGAGCCAGAACCAAAGAGGGGTGAAGGAAATTCCTGACCTGCATGAGTCACAGCTCCCTAAGGGACACCTCTCTGCCCAGTAAGATTAATTGGCCTGTTTACTGTCCCTGCATCTGAGCATCTGCATGGCTGAGTAGGGTTACCACCTTTGAAATGCAAAAAAACCCAGCCCCAACCCCCTGCCACAAGGCAAGCCCACCACAACCACAACCCCCAGCCATAAGGTAACTCTGCAACCTCTCCCCCCCTCAACAGCCACTTACAGTATCTAGAGAGATAACATATATAGATAAGATTGGTAAGATTGGTCACCTCACTCTTGGGTGACTCACACCCTCTCTCACACACATGCGTGGTGCGCTTGCGTGTTGGTGGGCAGACAGCTGCTGTATTTTCAACTGTTTTGATCTGTTATCACTTGAACTGCGAAAGTGGGAACACTACAGCATCTTCAGCTGGACACAGACACTTTTAACATTAGATATCCCAGTGTATTGTGATAATAATGCAAATCTTTAGACCCATGTAAAAAAAAAAAACCCCCAGCAGATTCAATTATTTTTCTGGCAACTGGCAAATCCATAAAAAAAACCCAGCCAGGTTGGTCAAATACCAGCCAGCTGATAACCAGTTGAAAGGGAGAACCTGCTCTGGAATTTGTTTCCCTTGCTGCTCTTACAGATGTTGAGTTTGTTGCCCCCTTGGGACTCGGTGCAAAGCCCAACTCTTTCCTACAGCTCTAGCGTCAGAGGGCGAGGGTATGTGTATTTCTGTCTACAGCTGAGCATGTCAGGGTGCCTGCACCAAGAGATAATCCGACGTGTACCAATGAACACAAATACTCTTCTTCGTAATGAGGCTTTGCACCCACAGCATGTTTTCACTTGAGGATTTCAAAGCGCTTTATCAGGGGATCAGGGGAGTAAAGTATGGATACTCCATTTTACAGCTGGGGAACCTGAGGCACAGAAAGGGGAAGTGTCACGCCATCTAGGGAATTGGGAATGAGACTCCCAGACCAGCGTTCAGATCACTGGACCACAGATGGCCCCTACTTCATGCCTCTTGGGATATGGATTGTAGGGACTTCCCCAACCTACAGGCCTTTACATTAACAATATGACTGAAACAGGACTAAATTCCCAATCCTGATCTTTAGCTATCCTAGAATTACCAATTTAACAACTGCTACTAATGGGTCCAGTTAGCCTATGTGAAAGCTTCCTAGGAGAGCACCCCATGCCGTTCTGGATTCATGCTCCCTCTGGCTGAGTTAGGAGTGGTTTGATGGGATCAGGAAGGAGCTACATGCAGGATAAGCAGGTTGGCGCCACACAGGGGGAATAAGAGAGGAAAATGTGGGGTTCTGGAAGCCAGAGCTGAACTTACAACTGGTAGGGCCCCAAGTAGCCAGAATGGAGAGGAAACCAGGGTCTTGAACTGCTTTCCCTTCCGGCAGGCCAAGATCTAGCAGAAAGTAGATCATTGAATCAACTGTGCAGGTCCCCAGGGGTCCCTTACGGTGCCAAAGGCTGGTCCTGCTCAAAAGCTACCCAACAGCAACACAGAATTGCCAGCAACTCCACTTGGCATGTCCATTCCAATCTAAACAGGGTTGGTTGCGTTTTCAATCCCGTCAACCCAAAAAGACAGAATACAATATCTGCCCTATTGTGGCAGCTTTGTGGAGCCTTGACTGGATGCATTCCCTTTCAAGTGCCGGTTTCTCCTCCTGTATTTGTCACATTCCCTATTTGTGTATAGAGCACAGTGCGGAGGCTTAAAAGCTTTTGAGACAGAGAGGAAAAGAATGAACAAACTAGCTCTGACTAAAGCAAAATGATTGGAGTTTGGGTTCCTCTCCCCTGGATTGAAATGAACAGCTTTCCTTCTTCCTCCCCCCCCCCCCCCCCGCCCGAGGCTAAATTTAGTGAATTCTTTTCACAATAAAATCTTGTCAGGAATTCACATCCAAAGAGGCTGCTACTTTCGGCTCTCGAGGGAGTTACTGAGACAGCGAAACCTCTTAACCATGTGAGGAAGAAGAAAGAAAATATTCAAGAGATCCCCCACCGCCCCTTTAAGAACCTTCTCTCTCTCTGACTTCGTCTCAGGATCCTTACAGAAGCACCTTGGCCTCCTCTTCTCTGGCTACTTCATTGTCCTGCAGGCACAAGGTAATGGGTTGAATTATCCCTAGCCCTGGTAAGTGCTTCACACACTAGGCAGGATCACATGGTCCTTGGGCAATACTCCCATGGACAGCAGTAGCGATGCCACTTGTGTAAGGACTGCAGGATCAGGGTCATTATCCCCTGGTCTAATGGTTCATGGGGAGGAGGTTGAGGTGACGGATGTCCTCATTTCTGCTCAAACTAAGGGGATCTGGATTGTCAGAAAGGGGGTGAGAGAAATTAAGGTCAGTGGCTGAGCTGGGAAAAGAGCCCAGGAGTCCTGTCTCCCAGTCTCATGCTCCAGCCACTAGGAAACATATCAGCAGAATTCTATGGGTCAGGTATAGACACTGAAGAATAAAACAAGTAACGTGAATGTCCAGGCCGCAGAGCAGGAAGTGGGCAGCCTGGGAGCCGGCAGGGGAATTCTGATGGGTTTGGGTTGAAGCAGAAGCAATCTTTCACCCAGAGTCCCCACAACCACAACCGCAGCATTAGGACAGCAGGAGCCATTGCGGCTGTTGTGACATACATACAGCGCACCATGGAGGGTGCAGCTTCTATAAATGCAGATCCACCAGCCAGGCCCACACAGTTGTCCCAAGTCCCAAAGCAGAAAGAGCTCACAGCTCCGTGCCGCAGGAGATCCAGGCTTTTGCATAGGCTGCCCACTTCCACGCGTACCCTCCCTGCACAGTGGGATCCCATGGTATTCAGCAGCCCGCAGTTAGGCCAGAACACTTGGCCCAGTTGGTTTCTAGCCTGCCCATCTCTTCTGTCACTGTTCTAGGATCTGTTCTTTCATTTCATTTTATGTTTGCAATGTTTTCCCATTCACCTTTAGTTGAGAAGACACCTAAGATGCATACTATCAGTCATGCTCCAGTCCCCCGCCTGCCCCAGGGCAACTGGCATGAAAGGAACATTGAAGGTACTTGACATTACAGAGCTCTTGTTGGCTCTGGAGGGAAGATTGGAAGTAGATGGCTCGGCTCTCGACTGGACCAAAAACCACAGAGGTTAGGGGCTTCCTCTCTCTCATTCTCATTATGCTGAGAATGAGTAGACGATGCCTGCACGACTCACTGAAAACTTTGACCCAAATTCCATGTAAAGGCATCTGTTTTCAGTATTTCTGGGCCATCTTCCTCTATTAGATGGATGACTCAGGGATCATTGTTCCTTAAGGTGACTTGGAAATATTTTGTTAAAAAGAAACTAGCTCAGGAGAGTGGTCGTGGCCGAGGGAGGCATTCCCTTTCAGCTCATTGGTTTGAATCCAGCCCAAGCTAAGAATGAGTGGCCAAAAATTATTATCTAAACTAGGGCTCTTTGGTGTGAAAAGGGTTTGGTGGCCTCAGGTCAGGTCTAGCGGCCACATACCACAGCCTAAAACCAACAGACACTTTTTCGATATGAGGTCTCCGGTAACAGAAGAGGAGCCTGAACTGCCCTGGAGTTTGGGGTACATCCCGATCCAAACGCTGCAGCTTAGTTCCAGCTGATGTGGAGACCGTATGTCCTTTTCTGCCATCCTCAGCTGGGCAAGAGGCAGCCGGAGCAGACAAATCCCTTTGAAACGCCAACCCTGCCATTTCCCCCACCTCACACTGATGTCTTTGCTAATAAAGAACCAGGGAATGGAAGCACAAAGCAGACAGGCTGGGCAAGCGGAATGGTGCCCAAACAGAGGGTTTGTCAAAGATTTCCAGTCGGCATCAGCAACTCTTTAAGCTTCTTGACAGTCGGGATAACAAAATATGTCTGTAGAACTCTGGGGATACAGAGTGAAATTAAAATGGATAATGAATAGAGCCATTTCCCAGGGTATCGCAGCTGCAAATGCTAGCAGGGGCAGAAAGCAAAATGCACTAGACAGGCACCCGGGAAAGGGGCCACGTGTGTTTTGGGGTCCCATCACCATGCAGCCCTGTGTTCCCCTGCCTGATGCATGAGGAAGGTATTTGCCATCTGCTAACAGGGATCTTACACTGTATCCTTGAGGGCTACCCTCTCGATTGCCAAGTATGCGCGATGTATTGTTGGGTACAGGGCTGATAGAATCATCTCTCCCATTTGCTTGTTGTGCTTATAGCCCTGGAATGGGGATTTTTTCTATTAGAGCCCTTGTTGAGCAGTCTGCGTCTGCAGGGGTTTGTGTTCTCTCCCCGCAGGGGTATAAAACAAGAGGATTGCACAGTTCAAGGACCCAGGTCATCTTGAGGCGGGGGAAGAAGGAAGAGGGAAAAAAAGGGAGGTGTCTTTATTTTATGTGTCCTGTAGCACTTGGATCAACCTGTTCTTAGACTTGGAGAATGGGGGGCTGTTTCCATATATTTGCCAAATGTCTCTGTCATCCCAAAGCGAGTTTGTATAAAGGGTGAGAGGGCAGATTGGGTTATTTCTTTGCTGTGATTACTCTGGGGTATGCTTGACAGATTCTCCAGATTGTTATTGGAAGGTCTGGGTGTAAGTTTCAATACGTGTGTGTCAAAGCAAGGCAATCAGAGATGAGATGTGGGGGTGAGGACAGAGGGAGGAGGAAGATTGTTTTTATGGGAGGTTTGCATGGCTCTCACTCTCTATCTTCTTTTAAGGCTGCCTTTGTACTCACAAAAGACACCAGATTTCACTGTCTCAGAGGCTGACGTCCTCCATTTCCACAGAACAAATACAACACACTGCGCCACTGTCCCCCGCCAACGTACCTTGACTATGGGCCTACAGACGCCACTCTAGGGGAGAGAGCACCTCTAGATTAGCCAGTAGGGGCTGAGATGGTTCATTCAGTCCTTGGTCTGTTACTCAGCAAGCGTGATGTAGACACCTGCCAGCTCCCTGGAGACCTCCTGCCCATTTCACATAGGCCACTCTGGGGGCTGTTAGGGAGGAATGACTTTCTGTATTGATATTTCTTCATCTAAGGCTATTTTCCAAGTCATCGACCTGCATCTCAGCACCTTATAGGCTCTGGTGGTGCTGGTGAGACTAACACTGAGTCCCTCAGTCATTATCTTTGGGCTTCCAATTCCCCTCACAGACTCTTGCTGGTGCTTCCACACTGCAGCCTGAGTGACTCCTTCGGATCTGTGGGCTCCTTGCTAGGTGACGCTGAGATCACCTGCTAAACCAAATCCAGGCCTCTCACCACAGTGTGAAACCAAATGCAGACAACCCTGACTTCTACTCGGGGAAGGTTGAAGGTAAAAGACAGACTCTCTCCCCGACTCCTTCAGCACCACAAAGAATGGAGTGAGAATATCTAACACCATCTGATAATCCTGAAACATGGCAAACAGCCTAAGCTATATCAGCAACAGAACTCACAGCCTTTAACTCCCCAAAGCAAGGGCCTCTGGCTAGTGAGCTACAGCATTTCAGCTTTAATTAAAGATAGATAAATAAATTGTTTGCCCTTTCTGGTTGCAGAGGTGGCATGAGGCAGGACTGTCTGGCTGAGTCTGCAGGCAGCCTGAGACAATAGCTCTACGAGACAGGTAAGGTAAGCCCACTCACTGCAATAGAATGTTGACTGAAAGAAACCTCAGAACAGCTGTTTGAATGTCAACATGCACATCACTGCGGACCATTTAAGCAGGGACTGTCAGTTACTTGGTAAGGTGGACAGCACTTGGAATTGGGAACTGTACTTGTGCAGAGCATTCACTCCTTTTCCACAGCCAAATCAGCTCATTAGAAGAGTGCCATATCTCTGAGAGCCATCTGCCACCTTGGCCAAGCCCCCACCTCCCTTCATACCACAACCACCAGCTTCTTCACAGTGCAACATTCACTGTATTTTTCAGCTCACACTCTCCCCATCTCCTCTCTACAGCCAGGTGGAGTTGTAGACTCTTTGCAGTGCAGATCAGATTTCTTGATGGCATTTGGGACCACAGGTGGGATTTTCTATCCAGACAAGGCTTTCTGCTCCTCCAACAAGTGGCAGCAGCAGCAGAGGTGGTGCTCTGTATGTGAGTATTGCACAGAATGGCTTGCGCTCCCATCGGGTTTAAATTGGAGAGGGTGATTGCTGTGATTTAGACTTTCAGTTCCAGCTAGTTTTATACTAATCTCTTTCCACTGGAATTGAAAAAATATAATATCAGGTTAAAAGACATCTCTTTGTGTCCTCTCCGAGGATGACAATCAGGCTTTACACTTACCTAGCACCTGTCATCAGAGAAGAGGGTGAAGTAGCATTATTCCTATTTCGCAAACGGGGAAACTGAGGCACGGAGCAATACTGTGACTGGTCACACTGGGTATCAGTGACAGAGTCAGGAATAGAATACAGGTCTCCTGACCGTAAGTTGCCTGTTCTAACCAATGCACAATTTGAATTCTTGTTTCTATTACTTATTTTGTCTGAGGAGAAGTCACCAGGATAGTTATTTCCAATATCCTCACATCTGCTGACTCAGTTTCCAATTCCAAGTGTCATTCATCATATCAGAGTATCTGGCTGCTCCTGCTAAAATTCAGTCAGTGGATGGAGCTGCACCAAACCCTTTAACAGGTCAGATCTGTTTCCTCATGGCACACAACATGTGGGGAGACAGAAGAGACACAATAGTTCTGTTGCTTTCTTTGGTGCATACAGGGAAGCCCATTTAAAATTAAAATGAACATGGCAGGAGCTGCTGTAAATAATGCATTTGTGGTGCACTACACAGTTTACAGAGCCTGTATTCACTGTTTAATCTTATTTAAAGAAACCCAGCCCTGCCTGCATCATTAAAAATGCATCCTGGTTTCAACTTCAACATAGACATACTCACCACTGAGAAGCAGTCAGCTTGGATACTGTTTTCGTGTCTTCACAGTCTCAGTTGGTCCTAGTTACTTTCCTACAGGGAGCACCGAGACCTCTGGATCCCATGGAAAATTCATACCTTGGCTCTGTGCATCTTCTATATGTCTCTTTACAGCTGTGCACTCAGCATAGGGGCCTGGGACGGGAATCAGGACTCCCGGGTTCTAGTCCTGGCTGTGCCATCAACTCATTGTAAGGCCTTGGACAACTCACTTCCTGTCCCTCTGCCTCATTTTCCCTGCCTGTAAAGTGGGGATAATCATAGTTATGGCCAGAACACTACAAAAGAGATGTCTATAGATGTGTATATGTAGCTAGTCAGTAGGAAGAGTGCCATCTGCTGGCACATAAGAATACCAAGCACTGTTCAAGGAGTAGGTTCAGTAAACCAGCTCTGAGCACTACAGACCTACCTTTGTAAACTGCTTGGCCATCTTATGGAAAGTGCTATACAAGCCCAGAGATGCTGCCAGGTGCCAGGAGTCAACAGGACCTGCTTTCAGACCGAACACCAGTTAGTATTACTATTCCTTCCTTTGCATCCCTCCCTACATCTCAGGCTTTCTTGCCCCGATCACCCTCTCACTGCATGAAACTCATCAGCTCCCAGCTGGCTCAGTGCAGGCTGTGGGCTGTAAGCGTCTCTAGGCAGGCCCCCTGTGTGTGTGTCTGTGCAGGACAGCCTACACTTAGCGCGGAGAGACAGCAGCCTTGGAAAATGAGTCTTTCACACACTGCAGTTGTTTGCTCTGGGTTTTCCTGGCAAGCAAATGCCTCCCAGACCAGGGGCCCTAAATAATCATCTCAGCCCCCAAGGGACATGGTCACACCTTCTGCCACAAATTTCACACAAACACAGACGTTGTACATGATTCAGTTGACATCTCTGGCTGCTGACAGCGGTGTTGGAGCCGACTGTCTGTGGCCTCAGAGGCAAGAGATGGAGAGAACCCCTCACCCTGTTCCTGTCCCGATGCAGGATTGCTCCCTACTGCGCCTTCCTTCCAGCTCGAGGCTGTAGCCCAAAGTCACCCTCCATGGGAAAACAGGCTACCACGCAATGTTTGCTCTTCATTTTCATTCCAATGACACACTTTCAGGAGCTGGCATTTATGAAGGTTCCTGACTGGCTCTGTGATGGAACTTAATTCGCCTTGCGTGATGTGCAGTTAATGATGGGGTCTGGGGAGGGGTTAAATGGGAGGAGGTAGGAGGGGGAAATGTACTCCAAAGGCCTGAATGCAATTTGCAGTGTCTTTCTAAACAGATTAAGCCCTGGCTCAGATGAGCTTTCTGGAGGGGCGAGGTTTGGCGCAGGAGGGTCTACAGCAAAGCTGGCTGTAGTACTAAACACCCGCCTTCCACCAGTGGGCGCTTCTCTCAGATCAATTGTTCTAGCAAGTAATAATTGCAATTACCCATAATAACCTCCACCCTTCCTATCGGTCCTACACAAACAAAGCAGTTTATGTCTGGGACACACACAAAGTGTACTTTTTAACTTAAGTTGTTACTCGACTGAGTGTTAATTGAAATTCCCATTCAGGCGAAAAGAAGAAAATCCTGAGATTTTACAGACCAGTTCCATGTGGGTCCCCTACACAGCAAGCACTGACCATGGGACCCAATGGGCAAACAGTTTCTATGCAGTACAGGTCAGTGCTATTTTCCAGGACTTTGCCCCTTAAAGGAATCATTCCTAGACGAGTAAAACTCCGCTCCCTCTCAGAGGGAGCCCAGCCACTGTCATTCTCAAATCCATCTACCATTGCCAAGAGCTAATCACTCCCGTATTAACGGCATTTCATGCTTCAGCACATGAGCTGGTACAGTAAGTGGAAAGGGTTTTTTCTTTTAAGGAACAGTGGTGCTGTCAGCTGCATATCTGAATCTTGATGACGCCCGCGTTCCCACGCACTGCCTGCCAGTTCATGACCGCAGCTTCCATCCAATCAGAGCAGAGAACATGCAGTGTCCCGTGTTCCTAGAGGGTTTGCCCTTTTGACAGGGCTGGAGACTGGCTCCCTTGGGTTAGCCCCAGAGCAGATACAGCACAGGGCAGCAGCCCTGCCCTTCCCCACAGCTCTGCCAAGGCACCTACCGATGGCCTGCATACTCCCCCCCACCATTTCAGTCCTGCCAATACACCTGGCCTCCCCATGCTACTCCAGTCCCAGGCTTGCCCCACATACCTCTGCAGATGCACCTCACTCCTGACCTGCAGGATCCCCCTGCTGTTCCACTCCGGGCTCCCCTAAGAACCTATCAGCCTTACCCTGCAGTGATTCCATGCTACACAAATAACCCCAGCTGAGGCCACTGCACTCGTTTCATTTGTGGCCCGAAGTCAAATACAATCTTCAATGTCTCCAGTGGTTACACCCACCTCCTCCTCCAGTCTCCGAGGGGCTAATCAGAGACAACGATGGATGAAGGGATGTTCCCCTGTCCTCTCCCCCATAGATCCCTCGGGTACATGGGGCTTGGGGCAGGGAAGGGAAGCTCACAGCACAGCCATTAACAGTCTGGTTTGGCTGGGACAGTTCTGGGTTTTGAACTGTTCCAGCCAGTGTCCTGGGACCGTGGGGCAGGCAGCTTCTCAGCAGCCTAGCTCTTGCAGGCTGAATATCATGGCTGCAGGCAGTTGGCTCCCAGCTCTGACCCCCTGTATCTTTCTCTAGAGCTGCACTCAGCTGGAGCTGGGGAGCCTGATGCATGAAGTGGAGAGAGGCAGCCAGCAGGGCGCAGAGGAAGGGGCTGCTGAGAAGCTGGGAGGGAGCCTGGTGTCTGTGTGGGCAACAAGAGAGCAGTCTCCAGGGGGAGATGGGGCAAGTCGTGCAGGGGGAAAGCCCGGAGGGAGGGAGAGCATTAGGCGCTGGGGTTTTATACCTTCGTCAGAAGCAGCTGGTACCAGCCATTGCCCAATCCAGGATACTGGACTAGAGGGACTTTGGGTCTGATCCAGTCTGGCAAATGTCTGTGTAACTGGGAGGGAAGGAGGAAGGAGGGATCTGGGAGTGAGGAGGTGGGCAGAGAATTGGCAGGGAGAGAGGTATCTGGGGAGAAGTTTGAGAGAGAAGCTGAGGCTTCAAAGTGATGCAGAGATGTGGGAGAATGGGGGCTGGGGGATAAGAATAGCAAATGTCACACCCAACCCAGAGAAGGGAAAGAGGGAACCGAAGAGAAGAGAATTAGACCCACAGGAGGGAGAGGGAATGGACAAAGCCAGGTGAGATGTAGCTGGGAGTTGGGCTGAGGTGCAAACCCATCACAGACAGGGGAAGGCTGAGAACCGTGTCTGAGATGAGAAAGCCCCAGTGGATGGCAGGTTTAGCTGGGGACTAGCCTCCAATCAGCCCTCCCTGCTCCCAGACCAGTCAGCCCCAGCGTGTTACTGACACGGCCCCATTGCCACACAGCCCTGGTGCTGCATGTGTCCGTAATGGAATCTCAGGGTAATTAAGAGGCGTGGCGCTATGGACGCCTTAATTCAGACATAATGCGCTGCAGCATGTTCTTAGCAAAGATGCGCTAAGTGAGCTGGACAGGTACCTCCTTCCCAATGAATTAGTCACAAGCAGGAGCAAGTGAGGTTAAAGCTGTTCACGTGGGCCATTAAATACTGAAACCAGCTGGTCACCTTCCTGACATCCCCACTACAGCTGGGTTTGGGGCAGGCCCTCTGGGGTAAGCCAACTGTCCAGGTCCCCATCTGCAGCCCACTCTCCCTATATGGCCAGCTCTCCTGCCTCTGTGTACCCATTACTCCCCACCATCTGCTCTACCCTGCCTGTAAGCCCCCTCAGACTGCGGTGATCCCCCTCCACATCCCATACACCTGTTTGTGGGTTTCTAATGACCCTGCCCTATATGTAGCCCGGAGTTGGAACCAAAGCAGAACTTTCCAGGCACAAGGCAGCATGGGGGGAGAGCCGGTCTCTGCCGTGATGGTGAACTCAGACAGGAAAGGGGGAATGGTGACACAGGTGAATCGGCTGAATCTGCAACAACAGGGGCCTCCAAAGCCCTGGTGGCTACTCATCACCAGCTGCAGTTTTTAGGGATTTCCCCGCCCACTTCCAGATCGGAGAGGAAGCATCCCCCTAAATGGCCCAGTGAGTACACAGCCACAGAACAGCTCATGCAGGCAAGGGCATTTGTGCCACTGAGCCATGTGCTCAGGGGTAAAGCTCAGGCTTCATGGGAAATGTGCCCACACAGGGTTTGGAAAAGCAGGCCTAGCTCGTAAGATGCCCGCCAGGGAGTCCTCATGCGACAGGGAGATGGATGGAGCCAGGGCTGGTTGGATCACTTGGATGTGCTGCTCCCTCCTCCCCACCCCATTTGTCCTTCACAACAAAACTGCCGTCACAACGCTGTGAAATCTGTGCCATTGCAACACAGCATCCCCTCCTGGCAAGGGCACATCCCTCCTGCTTTGCACCAGGACACTAGCGGGCCCCACATGCATTCAGGGCTGGCCACGCAGCACAGAGCTGGAAGTTGGGGCCAGCTAAGAACAAGCCAATGTCCTAGGCAGGTTCCCCCACGCCACTGGCAGCTCTCTAGGGGCATCAGCAGAACTGGAGTATTCCCTACAGTCATCCAGGGGCAGATATACATGGAGAGCACACGGCTGTAGCGAGCCCCTCCTCTTTCACCCTCATAGGCAAGTTCTTTGCCACCCACAATGGTCAGTTCCAGCTGTGCCACCATCCTAGGCTGAGAACCGAGTCCCGCGCGTGGCCATCTCGTCACACCGAGGGCTCAGACCCGTGTTCTCAGTGAGGTACTGCCCAGCCCACTTGCCCTGGTTCCCCTCAAAAGGAAAGGTCCTTGTCATTGGCATGGGGGTGGCTATGCCCGCATACACCCATTGTGAACTAGGGTTCCAGGAGCCTGGACAGACTCACCAGACCAGGCGGTTCTCTCCTGAGTGCTTGCTGTATATTATAATGTCTAGCCCAGCATGGACTGGGCCTGCATGGGCTAAGTTCCCTCTAAGGAGCTGATAGCAGGCCATTTGTTAGGGGCACATTAATTGGCAGTGTTTAACCCTCCTGGGAAGCTGGTGTATAGTTTATTCTGTTCCTATTGTGCTGGGTGATCAAAATTAGAGCGCTCTAATACTCAGTCAAACTAGCAATGAGGAGCTAGCACAGAGGAAAGTCATCTTCTTCTTCCCAGGGGGCCTGGGCTGTTTCCTGTCCCTGACTGAGCAATGCAGGATATGTCTTTGCATGCAGCTCCCTCCTCATCTCCCCAGCCTTCCCTCCCTGCATTAGGATTAGACCAAAAAAGCCTTTTGTTTGTGACCATCTTCTGCTGGCCAATCTAATTTAGGTTAGAAGCAACCCAAGCTTTAACCCTTTACTCCCGAGCCAGTCTGCGTCCTCCCCTTCTACCTCGCCCCAGAAACACTGAACTGTCAAAGACCAGGGCAATGAGGACACCTTGCATGTCTCCAGTGTTTCTCATCCCAGCGTCTCATGGGGAGTCAGTATCAATACCCCTAGTGACAGCGCTATTCGAAACTGGGGTAGAGAGAGGGGAAGTGACAGCCACGGTCACACACAGCAAGTCAGGGGCAGAGCTGGGGAGAGAATGCAGATGTCCTGGCTCCCAGTCCTGTGTTCTTGACAGTAAGTCACATTGAGATTAAACCTGACACCCCAGGTTATACCTCTGTGTCTGCCAGCTCAGTGAGGGGCTCTCCCCATCCCACCAGGCTTCTCTCCCCTCTGCCCACCAGACAGCTGTTTCTAGAGCATTTCCTGGTTCCCTTCCCTCCCCCCACCCTGAGTCCCAGCCTTTGCCCTGCTCCCCAACCCTGTACCTGTGTTAAGCCCTGAGCAGGGAGTTAACTCCTTGTTTGCTGGCAGTCAGGGAGAGTCACTTATCCAAAAATAATAATAACCCAAGGCACGGCCCTTTCTCAGCCGTTTCCTGCCTTATCGCTGTGGGTTGTGAGGTGATTTGTGGTTTAACAGGAGTGCTTTTGCCTTGGTAACCCGCCCTTCCTTCCCGTCCGGCTCAGTGCAAGATGTACAGACACACACCAGATGGCTTTGCTAGAGCAGAGAGTTGCTGGTGGGAAATGGCGAGATTGTGATGGAGGTGGGGGATACCCGGGCTGCTAACGTTTCCGTTTCCTTCCACACACAAGCTCCTTCCCCACTTTCGGGAATGAGGCAATTACCCCAGGAAGCAGATCCTTCCCCTCCGTGCAAGACCCTATGCCTATCCCACCTACAGCAGCTCGCCCCACTTAGTGAGAGTAAAGGCATCCCCCACAAACAAACTCCTTCCCCCAGTTTGAGACAGCAGGGCTCCCCTCCAGATTGCATCTCCCCCCCAGAACGATGTCCTCCCCCCATAACACACACACACTAGTCCCTCCCCTTATTCTTCAGAACACAGACTATCTGCCTCATGGGAAGGAGCATCTCCCACTTGGCGTGGTGGCTTCCCCAGCCCAGAGTGGTACCAACCTCTTCCCTCCCGTCGCGCTGACCCCAACCAGAGTAACCTTTCGCAGCAGTGCCGAGACTCACTGGCAGGATCATTTTATATCAGGGATTAAACCCACATACCCCCAGGCATCTGCCCCAGCTGGTAACAATGCCTTTGACCCCGGTCCAGGAGGCCAAGAAGGCAGCTGTCCAGAAATAAACCCTTTGCTGCCCTTCTACTACCAACCATAGTATACAGACTCCCAAGTGATCAGACTCCATCTGTGCTCTGATCAATAGCCGGAGCTGTTGCCTAATATTCACCTCAGTGGCATATATATCGTCACGTTGACTTTCAAGTTAAGTATGTGGTTAAATAAGTGCTGAGAGAGAGAAAGAGAGTGCATGTGTGGCCATGCGTGTGTGTGTGTGTGTGTGTGTGTGTGTGTGTGTGTGATTTGAAAGGAGGGAGGTCATTATTAATAATAAATAATATTTTATAATTGTTAACACTGATTTTCACTGTATAGCACCTCCTTCTGTCCCAGACACACAAGGTCTATACAGCAGAATGAAAAGACCGACAGTGTGATAAAACACCGCCTTCTTTAAAACACACACCTACATGCAGATACCCACACACACACACACATACATGCACACACAAAGCCCATTGTCCACTCTCACAATTGGCTGAATTCACACCACACCAGAGGGCAAATTGTTTGCAGAAGTCGCTGCAAGGGAGGTTGGGAGATAATGCAAGTCTGTGGTACGAGCAATTAAGGCACATTAATTATAATAATAATAATTATCACAAAATAGCATTTTTATGGCCCAATATTATGCTGAAGGATTTACAACATACTGTATCATGAAGTTCATAATTAAAGTTATTTTAGTTTCTAATTTCATTTTAATTCCATTCCAATAAAATATATGACAAATATATTTTTAAAAAAATCCAGAAACCATTACTGAAGACAATTTCCCTGTAGAGAGATGTTATATTATAGCAGAGCCATCCCACGAGAAGCATCACGAATCGCAGCAAGGAACAAATGTCCAGCTATATGAAATATATTCCCTTAGTTCCTGTGCTCAGGACTCACTCTAGTGGCTAGCTCCTGCAATAGTAACAGTCTGCTCTCCCTCCCCAAGAAGTGTCACACCTATAAAAGTGGCAGGAGTTGGTTCAAACCCCTCCCCCCCATGATGGTGTCTGCGTATATGAAGCTGTAAGCGTGTAACATGTGGATGATGTCTATATTAATAAAATAGCTTTATGCCCATTACGTCTCCTGAAATCCAATAAGCCAAATATGCCCTCTTAGTTAACTGTATTTGCTTTAATCAGATCAGAATACCAAGAAAAAGAAAGTACCCATGCATCAAGTTAGCACAGAGAGTGGATTCTTATTTACAAGCTATATTCAGCACCACTTCATTCTTACCTCGAGTCTCCAGCCTTCTCCAGCGGCCACAGACTGACAGGCGGAATGAAACGGTTCAGTTTTATCAAAACAAAACGTTTTGATTGACCCAAAACAATTTTTTAAAATTTCATTTTGCGCAAAATTTTGAAATTTTTTCGGTTTTCTCATTTTGAAATAAGAAAATATTTGAAATCACAGATTCTCCCAGGAAACGAAACATGCAGTTCCCGCCCAGTTCCAGGGCAGCTCTGGAACAGGCAGTAACCACGTGTAGTCTCTGTGGCCATTGTTTTCAAAACTAGCAATTCATTTTAAGCGCCTTTATTTTGGTTGCCCAACTTGCGACGCGTGGGGCCTGATTTTCAGAGGTGCTAAGCACCCGCTGATCCCATTAATGCCAGGTGCAGCCGAGGGTGCGCACCTCTTCTGAAAATGATGCTCAAGGTGTTTCCAAGTTGGACACCTAAATCGGGGCCTTTTTGACAATTTTGGACTATATCTTTTAAAGCTCCATATACCCCAAAATACTCCAGCCCAGCCCACTAGGTTTCCGCTCCCCTGACAATCCAACAGTTTTCCCCTCTCAGAACCAAACCAACAGTCACTGCTACCAGACCTATACAAAAACCAGTGTGCCTCACCCCCACCAGTTCTGCCTCCGTTCTGCTATAGGTGCCCCCTTTAGAAGTCAGCCCTAGTCATAGAACTGGGCTAACATCACTGAAGAGGCTGGCGCACAGACAAGGAATAAGCCAAGAAGGAATCATAACAACATCAAGATCTAATAGAAACATAGGGTTGGAGGGAGAGGAAAATCAAGGTCTGGTAACTGGAGAAGAGGGAAAGAAATATTTACCAGCTTGGAAAGTAGCCTCACTTGGTAAAAGCATATTAGTAATACTGTATCAACCCCACATGGGCACCTAGGACTTCCTGGCTAGGGCTAGATTCAGAGTCTCTTGCTCCAAAATCACAGGTCCCTACCATTTAACCTAAATAAGAATCACCACTGACTATTTAGCAGTATAAGATTTATGACTCCCAGATGTGCAGTTCTGACTCCATCCTGTAGAGGGCATTGATTCTCATACACTCCATCCAATATATTACAATGCAGTGGTGATATTTGCCAACCTTGCAAAGGGTAAATATTCAACAACTGAATATTTGTGAAGTACTTAGGAGACAGGGTTCAGGGCATATAAATTAATATTGTTATTATTTAGACAGGGCCATGGGTGTGCTTGGTTTATAACTGACCAATATGAAGACAAGGTCCCTGCCGCAAGGGAAAAGCAATTTAAATAATTAGTATTTTAAACACTGGAGAAGGAAAAACAGATAATTTGAAACCAAAAGAATGTGGTAGTGTCCTTTTAAATTGCAGCTCTGCATTCCCCTGAGAGATTCCCCCCCTCTCCCCCTCTCGCTGCCTTTAATGAGGCCTCCACTTGCCTGACACTGAGGGTAGCTGAAATCTGAACACGGAGGACTTGATTTTATTGTGTTTGAATAACAATAGCTGCTTAGCATAAATAAATTGCATTTCCCCCCACATTTACAAGTGAGTTTCATAAAAGGGGAAACTCTAATCCTCATTGTATACCCCGGCCACCCCTCAGTCCAGGGCTACACACACACACACAAGCAATCATACACACACACACACACACACAAGCAATCATACACATGCAAACACACACACACACAAGAGACAGGCTGAGTGAACACACTCACAGGTTGGCAGACACACAGGGCCCTCTCCAAAATTGCCCTACAGACACTTTGTCCAAGAATAGGTGCAAACCCCACCCTCACCCCTACCCAGGAACACTCCCCAGCTATTCTGCACTCCTGCAGCGGGCTGTGACAACTACTGCAGCTGTCAGTTAAGGCAGCCCTCAGGGATAGTCTAGCAACAGCCAGGGGCTGCCCTGGCCCCCGGCCGCCTCTGAATAAGGGAGGCACAAACTGTCCCCCTTATGCCCCTACACAGGCACCTGCACAGAGATGAATTCCCCCCACTGAGTCAGATACACAAACAAACACACACACAATTGATCTTGCATTGTACTGCATGGCCAAACGTGAGTCATAGCTGCTCCTCCCCCACTATTATGGATCCATTATGCAGCTAGCACAGGAACAGTGCGGTGGCCGTGGCAGGCGAATGTGTGGTTTTCCCATGAAACACAGCCCGTCTATTTTCTTCCTGTAAGGGCAGCACAGCTCCCTTGCTCTACCCCTCCCCACCTTTCCCTCTCTCTCTCCCTCTGCCACCACTATCTGCGCTCTCTGCCATGCAGCCAGGATCACAGCAGCACCCCTTTGCTGCTGGCCAGGTGTTGCTTCACACCGGGCTGTGCCAGTGAAGAGAGAATGGATTAGGAAGGAGAAGGCCTTGGGACACCAGCTACCCTTAGTGTTCGGTCTGGGCCATGAGGACTTCCAGGTCTGAACCCTTCCTGCAGGGGTTCTTCTCTGGGGCCCGATTCAAGCCCAGCTCTGGTTTTCCTTTTCCCTTTCACTGTGGCCTTCTGGCTAGATCAGAGCCTGCGCTGGGCTAACCAGCTCACAGAACTAGCAGGCGTTTGCAGGGGGATTGGCGCTTCGGCGTAGCATTACATCTGGGCAAACAATTTAATGAACAGCCCATGGATTTCCTCCCCTTGTCTGCATGTGAATTAGCCACGAACAGGGCGTGATTCTCACATCTTGCTTACTATTCACAGGGCTTCAATGAACGGTTTGCACCAATGCTGAACTTGTAATGAAAGAGGTGCTGGGGCTCAAGCAATTTTTTTTATTTCATAACTGATGCGGCGAGCCCAGAGGTGCCGGGGCTATGAACTGCCAAGCCCAGAGGTGCCGGGGCTATGAACTGCCATGCTTTGAGGTGCTGGGGCTATGAACTGCCAAGCTTTGAGGTGCTGGGGCTATGAACTGCCAAGCTTTGAGGTGCCAGGGCTCAACCCTGGCAAGCCCTGGCACAAATTAAGCACTGGTTTGCCCAAACAAGTCTGAGATGGTGGGCTATTTGCTACCCTGGCTTTCACTCACACTGTGTGAGCTGCATTTCCTGCTACGCTCCTCTCGCCCCGTCCCTCGGTTAAGGGAGTTATGCCAGGTTGGCCTCCCTTAGACTCAGCAGGCTAGCTCAGAGCTGATCTGTCAGGGAGGGTGGGATTTGCACCAGTGAGGTGTGAATTCCTAAGACTCTGTGTCAGTACAACTTGCGTACAATAGGCCTGATTTTCTTATCACCTACCCTGGTGTAACTCCATTGACCCCCACTTGGCATTGATGTAAATGACTGCACAAGATGCCAGGCAAGAGAGTCCCGAAGCGTATGCCTACACAGCAACGAGACATCCGCAGCTGGCCCACGCCAGCCGACTCGGGCTGAGGGGCTCTTTCATTGCTGTGTAGACATCTGGGCTCCGGCTGGAGCTCAGGCTCTAGGATCCTGCGAGGTGGGAGGGAGTCTACCCAGCAATGAAACAGCCCCGCAGCCAAACCCCTTGAGCCTGAGTCGGCTGACAAGGGCCAGCCACAGGTTTCTCTTTGCTGTGTAGGGGTCAATCCATCCTCACCATCATATCCACTCATTAGACTCCACACCCGAACATAGCCACTCTATGAACTTCCTACCCTCATATCTCAATGTCTGTACTTTGACCCATCAACCTTTTACCCCCAATCGGGGATATTGCAGATTATATATTCCTTATGCCACTTGATCTTAAACCAAACTTTGCACCCTTGATAATCTGTACGTTATTCCCTGATAACCAGAAACTACTATGCTCAAACTCTGTTCACTTTTTTTTTTAACATCATCTTAATACAATTTTTAAATCTGATAATCCTAGAGGCCAGAGAAGGTGTAAATCACACCAGCTTTAGATTTCCCCCAAGCCTGCAATTCCCCTGAGGATGAGCAGAGAACATAGCCCCAACCAGGGACATAGCGAAGTTCCAAATCCAGTATTAGGCATCTAGATACTACAATGAGTGGAGATAGATCAGATAGTTACAACATCCACACACTTGTCAGAGCCTCAGCCCAAGCCTTCTCACACACACACACACACACACACACACACACACACACACAGATGACAAGTTTATTCCATGCTCGTGTGGACGGAATGTTTAAGAAGTTAGCTGTAACTTACCAATTACTGCACCATTATCACTCCCCCTCCCCAATCCCTGCTTCCTAACTAGGGGATGCTTCACAATGCCTAAGACATAGTTATTTGTGTAAAACTCACCATCCGGAAGTCTATTGCTGTCACACATCAGAGGCACAAGTCATCGGTGGATCAGGCATGGACAAGGGCAATCTCTGCTGCATCGGGGTGACTGGTCACAGAGGCTTTTTCCTACTCACAACCAACCCATTCTTGGGAGTGGTGGCATGGTGGGGCTGTATGGTGGCAGTTTTTATTCCCATCCCCATCATTGCTAACACTGGCCCAGATTTCTCTCTAGCAGTCATGGGCTTGATAGGGTGTGAAGGGCCAGGGTTCTCTGGGTGGTTGTAGGTTACCCCAACACATCGCTGGCCATCACTACGCTTCCTAGGACATGTGGTTTCCTGGATAAGGTCTGCAAGGAAGCACTGGCTCCTGCCACGTCCATTGTTAGGAAAGAGCCATCAAGCATGTCTGGTGTCAGGATTTAAAAGGAGAGCAACATGTACAAAACGGTTGAATATTCTGTGTTCCCACAGCTTATCATCAAAGGGACTTGTGCTTCAACCAGGGCTGAAGGAGTCTGCAACAAAGACCCAGGCCTGCCCTTACAACAGCACGGCACGGTGCCACATGAATGCCTGTGATGTTGTAAATACAGTATTATGATGTCACTGCAGGATCACTGGGCAGCAGCGGCTGGAGCTGGGGGAAAGTGAGTGCCCTGAGCAGAATACAAAGGATCTTTGATCACTGGCAAACATGAGATGGTATGTGATGAAAACAGCATGGAGGGTGCGGGCTACCTGGGAGATCCTCCTGGTCTAACAGTCACTTTCCAGTTATAGTCCTTGAAAATCATCATCACCATTACAGATGGGCCAGAATCAGCCCCTGGATCCAATCCCACCGGTTTGGTTTGTTCCAAATCCAGCTCCGAGTCTGAATTTTGCAGCTTGAACCCACCTCTGCTTCATTCACACTTTACATCAGGGGTCGGCAACCTTTCAGAAGCGGTGTGCCGAGTCTTCATTTATTCACTCTAATTTAAGGTTTCACGTGCCAGTCATACATTTTAACCTTTTTAGAAGGTCTCTTTCTATAGGTCTATAATATATAACTAAACTATTGCTGTGTGTAAAGTAAATAAGGTTTTTTAAATGTTTAAGAAGCTTTGTTTAAAATTAAATTAAAATGCAGAGTCCCCGGGACCGGTGGCCAGGACCCACGCAGTGTGAGTGCCACTGAAAATCAGCTTGTGTGCCGCCTTCGGCACGCGTGCCATAGGTTGCCTACCCCTGCTTTACATCTTCAAAGCACTTTACCCGCAGTGGGCCAGTTTCCACACTCAGTTACACCAGTGAAAATCTGCAGGGCCCGCCTCAATGGATTTATACCAGGATGAGTGAGAGCAGAACTTGGCCTCCTCCTCAATATTCACAAGGCTCCTGTGAGGTTGGTCAGTATTATCTCCATTTTGCAGGCTGGGAAACTGAGGCACAGAGCGATGAAGTGACTTGCCTGAGGCCATGGAGGGAGTCCATGTCTGAGCTGGGATTGGAGCTCAGGAGGTCCTGGCTTCCTGCCTCAGGCTTTCCTTACTCCAAGCAACTCCAACAAAATGACTTTTTGGTGCACTTGACTCCCGGTGCTTACCCCTAGTTTCTGCCCCTCTAATTCCAAATGGCGCATGTCAGCCTCTTCTTTGCATCTCTGCCATCACAGAGCTGGGAGGCTTGTAGCTCAGCTCAGGGGCGGAATGGTACAGACAGGATCATGGGAAAGCAGAGAGCCCCTCCACTACCAACCCCAGTGACTTAACTTCTCCATAATTAATGAAGTGCTTCTGTATGTACTGCCATCCACTGGGGCCTCCCAAATACAGATTATCTACCTCAGTGCGGACGCAGGAAACATTACAAGTGGGTCCAGGAGACAATACATCTTGGCTCTCTGACATAATGTAAATGATGGCTGGTTTGCACGGCATCCAGGCCCGGTCTGGTTCCCAGAAAGCTGAGCGGAACTGTCTGCTTGAGGCACTCAGGATTCTCAGTTCCAGCCACAGAGCTGCCCGTTTCCAGGTGGACGAGGCGACTCAGAGCCAGGAGGAAAAGGGTGGGTGGGTGTATGAATGGGGGGAGGGGGTTATTTTAGCAGCAGGCACTTCCATGATTCTGGGAGAATGATTTCTAAATTATATCCCGATTTGTACGACAAGATCGATAAATTCATTAAGCAGGAGCAGGTCTGCAAGCCCTACAGTTGTGTTACCTTGTGCCACCTGTTTACCCAACACCCTGCTTTGCTCCCCAACAACGGTTAGCATGCACGCGCCATGTGATGCCGCCTCTCTTGGGGATTGTTCCCCAGTCACCTGCCACAATCGAAGCATGAATTTCTCATGCTCCTACAAAATGGGCAAGATTTTCAAAAGTGATTAGTGACTAGGGATGCCCAATTTGAACCCCCTGCACAGCTGTTTGACATGCAGAGGGCGCGTGCTCAGTACAGCCAGTGGAAAGACTGCACGGAACTTTTGTGAAGATTTAATGAAAAACTGGACCCATTTTTTCCATCAAAATTCAGGGGAAAATATTCAGTCAAAATTGACCAGTTTGAACATTTTTTTACCAGTTTTTGCACTTAGCCCTTTCTGCAAACCAGGCCCTTTGAAGGTGTCCCAGGTTGGGCACCTGAAAATCGACACACTCAGAATCACTAATCCCATTTGAAAGTCTCAGCCCTGACCCAGATTCAATTGCACAGCCAAGGGCAGGAGGTAAGCAGGGTTAGAAAGAAGCCCTGAAAAAGGCCCTTGAGGACAACAGGTCTGGGTTGGTAGGACTCAACTAATGCCCCTGTCAACTTGCACTTGCTAAGAGTGACATAATCCTAGCACTAAACTCGTGGGCATGATCGATTTCTAATGACCAGCATTGAAGGGCTCTTCTCCCTTCCCCATCTCAGGCCTTCTCATTTGCACAGCAGAGCAAAGAGCAGTGCTGAAGAGTCCTTTACCCTGCAGCAGGGCTCAGAACAACTGAATGAAAGGATGGAGCCAAGAAGATATTGCCTATCTGGACATCCTAAGGAAACCAACAAGTGAATCTTCTGGCATTCAACACCCTCCCTCAAGCAGAGGATGGCCATTAATAGAAATGGGTCTCTGCTCAATCTCCTAAGAGAGCCTTATGTTTTGCTTCTTGCAGTAGATTAACATTATCATCATTTATATAGCGCCAGAAACGTACATGGCATCATACCACAAGGCCTGTGCCAAACAATTAAGAAGTCTGTGCTCTGAGCAGTTGACAGAGTGAAGCTAATACAGTCCAAACCAGACTGCATGGGGCATGATCATGAGAGCGGGTGTGCTTCATGGGCTGCAGGGAGAGGAAATCGTAGAGGGGTTTTGAACCACCAGGGAGGAAGTTTGGTGTACACTGGTGACCCCAGCTGCCTCCCTAGCATCTCCCAAGCAAGGACCTCAATGTGCTTCACAAATGAAAGAATTCCACCTCTCAGTAAGTATCATTACCCCCAATTTACTGATGGTGCTATGGCCACACACAGAGGTGGAAAGCCTTGCCCAGGGTCACACGGCAAGACAGAAATTAACCTAGATCATCCTGACCACCCAGTCCTGGACCTTAACTATCCTCCTCCTACTACCCATTGCCTGTTTCCTGGGTACTCCTTACAAATGTCATTGATTTTGCAGAAACAGAGAGATCATTTTAAACTAAAATGTGCCGGAAATCTTGAGGAACTCAGCTGCCTGGTTATTTGTAAGGTGGCAGATTTAAGAAGCATTTTACTCCCTCTTTGCACTGGTGTAAGGACACAAGGAGCAGGGCAGCGGAGAATCAGGCCCAGCCGTTCCACCTTTCCATACACACCCTGGCAGATGCCCTCTCCAAATGGGAGAACTGGATTGTTTTAAAGCCAGCTCAGCCTACGAGTTGCTCTGCTATGTGAAAAAAAAAAAAAAGTTTACAAAATGATGAGTGAAAAGATAGTTAATGATGCATGGTACAGGCAGCACAAGGCACACTGGAGAGGGTAAATGCACTAAATTAAAGTCCTCAAATATGAACAGAATCAACATTTAATAAGATGGTTAATGTATGTTATTTAAATGTCACTTCATTATTAAAAGTGTATATTTTTTGAGGTTTAATAACCATGTAATTGATGCATCTATTCCATAGTTAAACCTTGGCAAATATGTTTTTCATAATTAGTTGGTATTTATTTAACATGCAATAACCATCCTATTAAATTTAATGAGTTCATGTAATAGGTACACAGGGTTTTTTAATGTCAATATGTGTTCTTAAAGATGGTTCCCACTATCATGCAGTTAGGAAGCTTGATTATCTAGGAGTTATCTAGGTGGGTAAGAGAGCTGTGGTCAAAGATCAGCTATTGTGCTAAGCAGGGTGAGGCCTTGTCAGTACTGAGATGGAGATTTCCCAATTGCTTTAAAACATGGTATTGCTAATTCGGTAAGCAGAACTCTTTCTTGTGGGTGGGTACAGAGGCTGACCCTCGGCATGGTGCTAGGAGGCACTGTGCGGCCGGAGGTGCCAGCCTTCACATCAGACATACAACTAACATCTTGAGGACTTGAAGTCATTAGAAATCCCACGGGGGGGTTCCCAAGCCTAGGTTTGTTAGCTCTCTGGATGCCCACATCAGATTCCAGTGGGGTAATTACATCCCACCCCTTACACTCCATTGGACACGATGGCATTCTGCACCTCCTGCCTTAACATGGTGTGCAGTGCTTTGAGACTGCTGTCAGGTTCCACTGCAGAGGTGGCTGCACTCCAGTGATGGCTGAAGTGGTTGCTGTTGATCTGCAGTAGACAGTTGTCGTGCCCCCTCCGTCAAGGAAGCAGCCGGATTGCAGCAGTGAGTGAAGAAATCCCTGCACACCGTATGTAAAATGCTTTGGGATGAAAGGTGCTCTAGCAATGCAAGGTATTGTTAGTGAAGAGAGGAGAGCAACAGGGGCAGCAACGCTCCAGTCTCTCCTTTCTGTGTTTGCTAGGGAGGGAGATTGCAAGTGGTATTCCAGGTGGACACACACAAAACCCTAGTCCTGGACTGATCAAAGGTTAAACCATGCCTGGGAAAGCATCAAGTGAGCGAGAGCAGCATCTCTGAGTCGCTTTGGCTCCAAGGGACACCTGAGCAGGGTTGAAAATAAAGGCTCGCAGATGGCAGGAGGGGAAAGCAGTGGTAATATGTGAAAGCCCATGAGGCCGTGGAAGCTCTCATTAACCACCCTACAAACTGGAGCGTTTAGCCTTTGAGCCCTGGCACCAGGAGAAGCTGTCCAGATATCGAGGCGTTGCACAGGACAGCCACTTGACCAGAGTGTTTAATAATAAGGCTGGACTGGAGGAGCTGAAGGTCGGTGACCTTGTGTACAAGCAGGGCATCAGTGTCTGCTGTAGCTGCAAGAGGGAAATGTTGATGAGTGACGGCATGGAGGTGAGGATTAAAATGGAGCTTTGCAGCGCTGCCCAACTTTGTGAAAACAAAGTTGAGCAGCTTTCTGTCTAGCGAGTGATCACTCCCTGCAGAAAGCACAGCGCCCTGAGTAGGGTGGGTTGAGAAAGTCAGGCCTAGGAAAAGGTTGGGGAGCTGGAAAGTGCAGGGGCCATCTGCACAGGAGGAGAACGGACTCAATGACCTGAATGGCTTTTTCCATCACGTGTTGCAATGGCTTGGGATTCAGCATGTAGGGCTCCAACCTGTACAGGGCCTCAACATTCATTGCCTCCAGTCAATGGAGTCACTGCAGTCAATGGAGCTGGGCCAGTCTGTCCCAGTTGAGGATCTGGCCCTCTGGCCCTGAGCTGTGTCCATCTGGGATGAATCAAGTCTATTGATCTCCTCTCAGGAGAGATGTCCTGACGCCATGGGCCTTCTTGTGTTTGGGATGCGAGGCAATGAATAGTTCTTGCTCATCTTCCCATCCTCACAAGCCCCACATTCCCATGACCCAAGGCTCTGGCTGACTCCTGGAGGCCAAGCGCTTCCTAGAGAGATGGAGTCAGAGTTTTGCCTGCACCCTTAGTCACCCTTGGCCAAGGACAGAGCGACATGGTTGCACCATACGGGACTGGCCGAGACAATGATGCAATGAAAAGGAAGGAAGGATGGTCCTGATGACCTCTCCTCAACCCCCGCACAGGTATTTCTCCTGTAGTCTAATTCAGACTTAAAGGAAATCACCCCAGTTAGCTGAGGGAGGAGAGAGGAAGGCAGGAGTGTTTTGAAAGCACAGGGATGGGAGGGATACAGCTGCTCTGGTCAGCCTGACTGTGGCTAATGCTGGAACTGCCACCACCCTCCGCGAAATGAGTGGGGTGCTCCCGGCTCACAATTTATTACAAATCCTGAATGGAAACCGGCATCTGAAATTCAGCCCAGCCTGGCATGGACAGCGGCCTGGCTGGGGCTGAGCACACCACACTGGTTTAGCTCAGCACCCATCAGGGGTCTCCAGATCAGGGCTGGCCTCACACGCAGAGCAGTGAGAGGGCTCAAAGCTAATGCCACCGCCACCTCCACCTTGCCAGGTCTGATGCACTGTGAGGACTCCCATCCTGTTACCTTCACACATACCAGAGTCAGACCGCCCCCACCCCCCAGCGCACTATGTGTCACTAACATGCCCAGACTGGGCCAGGGAAGCTCCAGACCCCTCCCGCCCAGCTCTCCTCCCACAGGCAGTAGTGCAGAGAGGGAGGGGCCTGACATAACCCTCTCTTTGCTCCCCCAGGGGAGAAGCAGGAAAGGCTGGCTCCTGACCCACACTGGGTCATACTGAGCACTCCTGGCTTATACCTGTTTGCAGATTGGCACCAGTGGTTGCTCTGGAAGGTCCCTGAAATACCCACGTCCACATCATGTGAACAGCACCAGTAGCTACACTAGCTAGGGCTTGACCCAGTTTAGAAGGTGATACTGAGGCCCCTGCCCCCAGTCTGAATCGGGTTGAAGGACACTCACTCCGGAGAGGCCAGGATGCCCAGGGGAGTCATCCCCAACCCCCAGGCTACCAGCAGCCCAGAAATCCTCTGCCGCGGTTCCTTCCACGCCACCCTCCAACCAGTCACCAAATATACCTATTGCCGGAGCCTTTAAGGGGGGTGATTCAGTGTGAGGCTGAAGGGCAAACACTGCAGTCACCTGAGACACAGGAAGGCCCCAGCCCAACACACACTGGCCAAGTCTTGTAGCCATTAGCAAATTACCCAGGGTAAATTGACCAGTTTATTGACCCATCAAATAAAGAGTTATTAAACAGCCGGAAATAAAATGCAGCCTGGACTGAGCCTGCTACAATCCTTCTGGGCTCTGTGCAATAAAAGCCATTGCAGATAAAGAGAATGGTTCTGTCACAAACACACACGCGCCTTTACCCATTGCCCCCCAGTGTCTTTCCTGCTCAGGGCAGGGATCTCTCCTCCCCTAGAGCACGCAGTCCCCACTGCTGCTGCAGGCAGCTCCTATGCACACAGACACAGCTTGTCCCCCACCCCAGCCAGCTCTCTATCCCACCAGCTCTCCCATGCAGAGAGATGTTCGCCACCATTCCCTACCACGCCCAGCCAGCTCCTTCCACCCAGCTCTCCCTCTCTCTGTCAAGCCCTGCTCTCCCCCACACGCACTCAGCTCCTCCAAGCTCTCCTGTCTCCTCCAAACCCAACTCCATCCTTCCTGCTCCCGCCAGCAGGCTCACAGTGTCCATCCATTCTCAGGGCCAGCTCCCCCAGCAAAGCTTTCTCCTCCTCCGTGCCCAACAGGCCTGCTTCCCACACCTGCCACTGGGAAGCTGGGTGGGCAGGCCAGTCTCCTACCCTGTAAGGAGAGCTGCCTAGCAGCAAAGATGGCAGAAGGGAGTCAGTATAGCCAGAGGAGAGGCAGATAAAAGTGTTGCTACCCCGACTGGCTCAGACTGAGCTAAGGCTACAAGCACAATACCCCTCTGCCTTCAGCGTGACAGCTGATGGCCAGCAGGGACCAGGTGGGTCTCCTCTTTGAATCCTTCCCCTGGCTTCCCATCTTCCATTACATCAAATTCAAGCTTCTCCTCCTAACCTATAAGCCAGTCCCTCCTTAGGTATCTGTCTTTGTCTCTTTCTGTGTCACCCCCCCACCCTCTCCACTCTGCCAGTGACGCCATCCTCAGTGCCCAGTGTGTCTGCTTCTCCCACAAGCCTCTCTGAACCTTCTTCTATGCCATATGGAATGCCCTCCCCAAGCTGGTCCACAAGACCCCTCCCCTTTAGAGCATCAAGTACAGGCCACTCCCAGCAGCAGAAGGGTGCCAGACTAGAGAGACCCCAATGGCCTGTCCCTGTGTATTAATCATCTTGTTTGGAGATACTGTAAAGTACCACTAATGACCCCACATCCAATAAGCATCCCTCTCGCCCCCCTCCAGCTTAAACAACCACGTTAACTAGAGATTGAATAGAATCATTGCAGAAACCTTCAGCCTCAGCATACTTTAAAGATGCACCCTTACTAGACAATCGGTTTTTGCTGGTCCACTGAGCAGTTGTTTAAAGCAGTTTCCCTGGTGTATTGGCTTCCTGATCATCTGGTGCGCACGAATGAGTGGAAACCTCTGTAGGGTTTTGTGGGTGCCAGGGTGTCACCACAGCAGCAACATTTTCACCACATCCTTACTGAGAAGGATGCACTAGGGTCATTGTGAACATTGCACTGTTATGTTCTGGTCACATCCCTTCCACATTCCTGACCAGCATTTCAGGGTAACCAGAGAACTCATCACAGATTTCACTCTCAGGCCAGTGCACTCCAGGAGTTTAGGGAGTGCTATTTGGATACCTGTGCGGTGCAGATATAATCAATAATGCTCAGTTATATAACTCACTGTCAAGGCTGGGAGCTTTGATTTGCGGAGCCCCCACTAACCGCAGGCCCGTGTCTGGATCGCTATGTTTTCAGGACACACAGAGAGCTCAGCACTGTATGCTTTTTAATTTTCTTCTTATTGCATTTTAAACATTTGTTCAATAATAAAAAAAACATCACGGAGATTAAACCTTCACCCACTGCCTGGCAGTGGTAAATGGAACAGATTAGATTAGAGGTAAATGACTCTGTGCAAGAGGGTTCACTGAAGTCTTTCAGATTGTGGCTGTCTAACACTGAGGTAAACTACTGCTTTTATCCACCCAGCACACCAGGGAAGAGGATGGGGTAGAAAGTCCTGCTCCCACCACCAAGTTCAAGGATGTGTGAGTCAAAATGTCCCACACATCCTGACCCACCCTAAAAGGAGCCAGTGGTCTGCATTCTTAGACCCCACCACGTCACAGACAGCTCAATATCCTGGATGCTGTTCTGTCTGCGTCACAGAGCTCCCCCAGCCCAAGTGTTGGGATAACTGCCCAGGCTTAGTCCTGAGACAGCTGCTGCCTTTTATCGGCTAAAATCCTGCATTCCATTTTCAAATAGCTGGACAAGTCAGGGAGGCTCCCAGTTCCAAAGCACCCATCAGACATGAAGAGTGAAGCCCACTTTGAATGAAAGATATCAGGACAGGAGAAAACCAACTCGGGTCCCTCCATCAGGACGTTCCTAAAGGGGACTCTGTAAGGAAACCACCTGCTCTAGGAACATCGGAATTGCCCAACTGGGTCCGATCAATGGGCTAATGGGGCATCCTGTCTCGGACAGGGACCACTACAAAATGATTTAGAGGAAGATGCAAGAAGCCCCATGATGGACAATTATAATACAGTAACATGGAGGAAGCTTCTCCCCAGCCTGAGACAGCTAGTGGATGACTTCTCTCCTGTGACAGGAGATATCCCTTATATATTTCTATCCTAGCTAGTGTAAACTCCAAGTGATATTCGTATTATTCCCTTAAAACTCTCTCTTGCTGTGATGCCTACAAAAAACTTGGCAGTAATTAGACCATTGTTGAGCTGATACCGATCCTGCTGATCAATATTGTCTCACCGTTTCCTTGCATTCTCCCTTCTGTCTGTATCCATCTGTTGTCTTCTACTTAGATTGTGAGCTCTTTGCCGCAAGGGCTGCCTTTTTGTTCTTCATTCGTACAGCACCTAGCACAATGGGGTGCTGGTCCACGACTGAGGCACCTGGTTGCTACGATCACACACATAAATACTAAATGTTTTACCCTCATCTCAGCCCCACATCTCTGCTTCATTGGTCTGGCCTTCAGTTCTCTCTCCCTTTTGCCACAGGCATTTCCACCTGTCTCCCACACTAGTCAGCCCTGATATAATTCCACCAGCTTCAGTGGAGTTGAACCAGGGGGCACGAATTGGAGCCCACTGGGACTATTTGCTTTGATGTTCTGTCTTGACAACTTGTTCCATCTGTTTCCTGCTCTCGAGTGAAGTTCTGCTTGAATTCCCTGCTTGCTCTTAATTTCTTCATCTCGAGATTGTGTCCTCCAGATCCCCCCTCCCACACTCACTATTGTAACAACACTTCATCAACACCTGGACTGGTGCAGTCACTTTTAGCAGGGTTATTTCCAGGCCTTCTCTCCCATAATGAGCCTTCATAACAAGCTTTCCTCATTAGGCAAGAGAAGTCTTGCACAGGGAGTTATGCTGGCTGCTTCAAATCACACCCTTTCCATGACAACAGTAGCACCCCATCTCTCCCAAAGTTTGGTGGCATTTGGACCCAGGATGTGAATCTAGCCAGGTCTAGGTAAAGAGGCCATCTGCAAAGTTTGGATCGAGATATTAATGTCCATGAAGTTTGGGGGTGTTCAGAAACTTGGGTTTTGGTTGGGACCCATCTGCAGCGGTGACTGGAGTGGAAACCATTGCCATCTAACACCTGTTGGGCTCCTCCTGGTGAAATGCATCTGTGGGGTTCAGATAGGGTCCAGCGGACAAGTTTCCATATTGCAACAAGCCACAAAACCAGCACCACAATGAGCCCTTTGTTGGCAGCCCCAGCAGAAAAAGCAAAGACCACAGAGAACGAACCTCCTTCTGAATCCTATAAATTGTCCTTCCCAAAAGAGCTGCGGAATGCCTGCTGGAGGCAATTCCTGTGGGGGGAGCATGCACAGCTATTATCCATAAATAAAGAGAGGGAACTTGTTTCCTGTGCTCCCAGGCTGGTACCTTTTTCCTTCAAGAAATTTACTGGAGGAGAAAAACAGAATACTGGGGGGATGTCAAGGCTACTTTCCCCCAATCTTTTAAATGGAACAGTCCAGCTGTGGAAATGGAACAACCCAAGAATGAAGAGGCTCCATGGGCAGCAATGTTCAGCAATCTGGTTAGCTGAGCATCCACAGACATGTTGCAATCTTCCTTAGTGATTGTCTCCAGGAGACTTTGTCTGCAGGGTGTTATCCTGCCCCAGCTGGCATGAGTGAAACAGAATCTGATCCCCTCATGTCTAAGTGCCCTCAGCACACTGTCCACTGACCACATCGCAATGCAATGGCTTCAAAGGGCTCTGGCAGGCACCAGCTTGCTGGACCCAATCCTCCTGCAGATGAAACGAGAGGAAAGGACACCTCAGAGAACAGCATCACCATGTTATGTGGCCTCCAAGAGAGAAGAGCTAGACAGCAAAGGCATTCTTGACTTTCTGTGGCTCAGAGAGACATCCAAGCCTCAAGAGGGTGCAGAAGTCCATTTGGTAAGGGGTTCTGTATGAACTAGCGAAGAGAGAGAGCATGGCACTGGAGTTACACCAGGGCTCTATAGGGCCAAGCCCCAGACATTCAAGACAGGACCCTCCACTGAGCCTCTCCTGCTGGGAGATCAGTCTATGTGAAAGGGCCCCAGTGGCTGGAGAAGGAGCCGGAACGGAGGAGCAGAGCTGAGAACCCAGCTCTGGCAATACACTACCATAGCACATTTCCCTAACGTACAATTGTGTTGTGTGTTTTTTGTTAAGGTGCCCAGGGGCTCTGGGACATCAGGTGCCAAGAGGTTTTAAAGAATTTATTAAAATTATTTCAGAGGCATATAAAAATCAAGAGTTGATGGGAGCTGAGACTAGATGAGAGCCCAAGGCCCACTGCAGTCTGGCACCTGGGCAGGACCATGATATCCGCTGCTTTTGCAAAGTGTGAACGGCTGTGAAAGGAACACCTGAGCTGAGAGAAGCCTGAGGATGCAGGTCCCCCAGGCAATCAAACCAGAGCAGCATGAACAACATGCACATGGGCCAGTTCCCCTGCTCTCTTCTCCTCCGGGAACTGAGCAGGATGCGGTGATGAATGGCCTGACCCTGCAGGGTGCTGAGGACTTTCTACAGGGTAGAATGTGCCCTCAGCGCCCACTGACTTCCATCCAGCAGGGGCCCTCGGAACCTTGAAGAATCAGGCGTCCAGGCTTCCCCTACTTGTTTGAGGCTTGCTCCAGGTGTAGTTTGGGGACTGGATGGCTCAGTGCACTGATGGATTTATTTAGACTGCACCAAAGTCCCTCTCCCCAGTGGCACAGGCACTGTTACAAATGTTCCTAACAGACACAGGCCAAGGATAAAACCCCAAAGAATCCACAGCAACTGCACATGGAGCTGCCTTTGCTAAATCAGCCAGCAAGAGAGAGAGAATACGCTCCCAAATCACACAGCCTCTCTGTACCTCTCCATCCAGCTTCTCTGGAAAAGCCAGACTGGCAATGGAACATGGATCTTTCCCCCTTCTAGGTCACTGCTGTGAATCTGACCCAGGTCCATAGTGACTGAAGCTCATTCCCCTCTGATGGCTGCTTGGTGGTGCAGGGTCTACCTCAAAACTGGCACTCATTCAGCTCCCTTGCTTACATCCACTGTTGAAAGGCCATGGAGATGGTTCTTTTCTCTACGTGTCAGGGTCAAGGCGCACAGGTAGGAAGCAGTGCATGGGGGAACCTCATGAGTTTCACGGTTTGGAGCAAGGACTTCAATCTCCAGGCAGCCAATGCAGCACCAGCATGAAATTCGCAATATCTTGAATGAGGATCTCCTCTTATAAGGCTTCGACCCAGCAGGAAACCCAGAGAGTCCCCGAAACTCAGATGGAGTCCTTGCTGTTTGGAGGGGCCAAGTGAAGTCTGATGTGATGCCAAAGAAAAGCCTTTCTCCTTGGGTGCTGCTCAACCCGATGCCCTCATTGTATGTCATCCCACCTGAGCGCCGCTCCACCAGCTCCACTGCTTGCTTGCTCTTGTTCCTCCTCCCACGCTCAGGGCCCACTCTGACAGGTGCTGCACCCACAAATCTCCCACTGACCCCACTGGGACTTAGACACCCTCTCCCTCCCCTGAGGTCTCTGCCTTCCATTACAACTTTGAGGGCCAGATCCAGAGACATGGTGGAGCCAGCATCTGGCTGAAGTCAGTGGAGTGATGATGATTTACACCTGCTGAGGTGCCAGCCCTCGGTCTTGGCAATTTAAATCTCATGCTCTTCCTCTTTTCCACCACGCCTGTTACCCCAGTAATAACAGGAGCCTCCCCAGCTATGTGCAGCCCCAGTTGGACAGTTGTACTAGGTGCAGCACTGGATGTCAACATAGGAACTCCCCTCCCGCATCCTGAAAGCATGACCTTTCACCTCGCGCTCACGCTGGAAAGCCCTGCGCTGCGTGGAGAAAGAGCTCCAGGTCCAGCAAGCAGGTCGTGAGTGTTCACAGCTGATCTGCTTCACCACTAACAGTCGTAACACCCTGCACCGCATTGCTGCCTTCCACTGCTGAGCTGCAGCTCTGGTGACCCGCATGGAAGGGATAACAACTCTTGGTGGAGCACAGAGAATATGGACCATTAACATTACACTGGGGGAAAAGGGGGAGTTTGAGGACAGTGGGAGCCTGGAGTTTCCCCAACTTTTCCCTGTTGCACAACATATCTTCCCATTGGCACATCAGCTGCATCCTAGTAGATGAGACCTAGAGAGGGCCTGATCCGGGCAGTCCCTGAGCTGGCTGGAGGAGGCGCCGTTGCACTGTGTGGTCGCACCCTTCTCCAGACATCTGATACTGGGAGGACAACAAGACTGCAAGAGACAGGTCATGCTGTACGGTGGACTACCAAAGGACATGCTCCCTGCAGGCTCAAGAGCTGCAAGGTCTGACCGGTGCCGGCTCTGTTTAAAGATAGTCCAACCAGAAATCTAGACTTAGCCGACAGCTCGTTTCCTCCGTCCCCTGGTTTTGCTTTGCCCAGCTTAATTCCCACAGCGCCCCCTTTTGTTGTAGCGACAGCAATATCCAACATGGCAGGTCAACCAGGTCAGCTGCCAGGCTTGACTATGGCAGCCGTAGGCAGCCAGCAGGGCCTGCTCCCATTCCAGCGAGTGAATTGGCTGCAGTGGTCACTGGGGAGCTGGGAAAGCAGTCACAGGAGCTCCTGCCAAGGCCAGGGCAGCCCACAGCTGCTGGAGCTCCGCGGTCACAAGACCAGGCCCACGTGGGGCCGGGCAGAAGATTAAGGGAGAAGGCAGACAGCGAGGGAGGATCTTCCACCAAGAGCAGTGGATGGTGTTTCTTGATAACTGAATTAGGGAGCATGCACATCGATCAGCTGGCAGGCTGACGGGTCTTTAAAGGAGCTGCTGGGCACGGCGGCCCAACCCCCATATGCTGTCTGCTAAGGCGCACTGACCCTTGCTGCTCCAGACCTCCTTCCCCGCCCCCTCTCTATCCCTGCAGTTGTGAGCTCAGAAAGCCCCTCAATGGGATTTAAGCAGACAAGTCTCTGGCTCTCAGCACAGGGCTGGGCTCCCTTCTGACGTGACCCGAAGGATGCTGGCAGCCAGTGATTTAGTTGGTGTCACTGTGGCAGGACAGGTTCCCATGCACTGGCCTGTGGTCAGTCTCCAGCTCGCTCAGCGTCCCACAGCCCTATGGCATGAGAGCTGCCGCTAAGCGTTCCCCGGGCACAGGAGACAGAGAAATAGCAGGGGCTCCAGTCATGCTACCAGCCCACTCCTCGCCACCTACAATCTCTCGCTGGGCCAAGCCATCTCCTCCCTCTGATCACTGCTAACACTCCCCTGCTGCTCTGAAAGGGCCAGCGGATGCCAGCCTGCAGCTCTCCCTCATACCTCCTACGGGAGCTACAGTGCACGTGCCCAGGGCTTTGGCCCTTTTTCTTTGGCACCACCGTTTTGGAGATGCCCAGGATGCTCCTGCGGTCTGTCCTGCTCTCAGACCCCTGCTACTGGCACAGCCCCTCCCGTCCTGTGATCGACTCCAACTGCTGGCGCACACGTTAACCAGCTGAGCCCCACCGCACCCTGGGGGTGCAGGCACAGAGAGGCTGAGCGACTTGTCCAGGTTCACACACAACAAGTCGGGGCAGAGCCTCAGACAGAACCCAGGAGTTCTGCTTACCCGGCCCTGTTCTAACCACTAAACTACCCTGCCTCGCTTCAGATGTTGAGGCATGATATGCTGCTCCAGAGGCTGGTGCTCCTGCAGTCAGTGGCGGATTAGCCAATGGGCCCACAGCCAATTGGGGGACCCCGGAAAAACAGGCACCCCGCCCTCAGCAGACAAGTGCCAGGGTAGGGCGGGGCAAGCCCCAGCGCCCCGCTCTACTCCCTGGCAGCAGCACCGGGTTGGGGAAGCGGGGCAAACCCCCACGCTCCGACTCTGATCCCTGGCAGAAGCGCCAGGCAGGCAGGGCGGGGGAAGCCCCCATGCCCCAACCATGCTCCCCAGCAGCACTGCCGGGCAGGCAGGGCAGGGGAAGTCCCGTGTCCCAATCCTGCTCCCTGGCAGAAGCACTGGGCGGGCAGGGCAAGAGGAGGCCTAGCACCCCAACCCTGGTCCCCTGCAGAAGCGTGGGGCGTTGGGGGAAGCCCGAGTGCTTAGACTTCCACTGCAACCCCAGGACTAGAGGAGTTCTGGCTCCCTGCCGCAGCCTCAGGGCTAGGGAAGCTTTCACTGCTCACTGCAGCCCTGGGGCCCTGGCGGGGGGAACAAAGCTTCTCCGGTCTTGGGGCCACAGTGAGGGGGTGGCAGAAAGGAGCAAACGGGGGCCGCTGTGGGGGGAGGGGGGGAATGGGGTGGGACAGTGGGTGGAACAGGGGCGGAGCCACGGGAGAAGGGGCAGAACAATGTGGGGCCGTGGGCAGGACCTCAGGCAGAAGGTGTGGGGAGGGGGCCCCCACTTGCTCTGGCCCAGGGCCCCACAAAACTTTAATCCTCCTCTGAGCTGCAGTAGTGCCTGGCTTGTTCTAGTGATTTCCCACAGCACCCGTCCTCTTCCTAAGGCATGACTCAGCCAGGAGCCCAGACGCTGTCCCCTCCAAGGGTCCCACTGAGCCACCACTGAGCCTAGAGACAGTGCAACTTGCATGCACCATTGTCCCCAGCCAGAATGGAGGAGTGGGGCTGCCTGCTGGGCCGGTGCAGACAGAGGCAGCTGCTTGGAAGCCCCTGCTTCAGCGGACCAGCTAGGTGCTGACATTTCCAATGCAAACACAGTCAGAGCAAAGCTGCCTTACTCCACCCTAGACAAACAGTCATGTGTATGCATTATTGAGGTAACTTACACGGAAGGGCTGGCTTGGGGCTGGAATCATCTCTGCCATGTTCGCTAATGAAGCGTCTTGGCTGGCTTCCTTGGCACAGACGCTGGCACCTGTAACTCCAAGGAGAAGGGGGCTGGGAGATCCTCCCAACACATACCCTGACTATGGCAATCACCTGCTCCCGCTGCTGTCCCCCTCATCCGCCCTTCCCCCGCACTCCCAGCAGCCCCGTCTAAAGTCAGGGCCAGCTCCCGAGAAGGGCTGACCATCTGCAACCCCCGCTCTGTTGGGGCATCCAGCCCTCCCGGGATCTGGCCCTCAGGCTGTAAGCTCTCTGGGGCAAGGACACCGCCTCGGTTCTTGACCAGATCCCAATGCCCAATAAATGATAATAAGTCTGACGGATACGATAACAACAATCATGAGTTGAAACTAGGGCTGTCGATTAGTCGCAGTTAACTCATGAGATTAACTCAAAAAAATTAATCGCGATTAATTGCACTGTTAAACAATAGAATACCAATTGAAATTTATTAAATATTTTGGGATGTTTTTCTACATTTTCAAATATATTGATTTCTATTACTACACAGAATACAAAGTGTACAGTGCTAACTTTATATTATTTTTATTACAAATATTTGCACAGTAAAAATAATAAACAAAAGAAATAGTATTTTTCAATTCACCTCATACCAGTACTGTAGTGCAATCTCTTTATCATGAAAGTGAAACTTACAAATGTAGATTTTTTTGTTTGTTACATAACTGCACTCAAAAACAAAACAATGTAAAACTTTAGCGTCTACAAGTCCACTAAGTCCTACTTCTTGTTCAGCCAATTGCCAAGAAAAACAAGTTTATTTACATTTACAGGCGATAATGCTGCCTGCTTCTTATTTACAATGTCACCAGAAAGTGAGAACAGGCGTTCGGATGGCACTTTTGTAGCTGGCGTTGCAAGGTATTTACGTGCCAGATATGCTAAACATTCATATGCCCCTTCATGCTTCGGCCACCATTACAGAGGATATACTTCCATGCTCATGATGCTCGTTAAAAAAATAGTGTGTTAATTAAATTTGTGACTGAACTCCTTGAGGGAGAATTGTATGGCTCCTGTTCTGTTTTACCCACACTCTGCCATATATTTCATGTTATAGCAGTCTCGGATGATGACTCAGCACATGTTCGTTTTAAGAACACTTTCACAGCAGATTTGACAAAATGCAAAGAAGGTACCAATGTGAGATTTCTAAAAATAACTTCAGCACTCAACCCAAGGTTTAAGAATCTGAAGTGCCTTCCAAAATCTGAGTGGAACAAGGTGTGGAACATGCTTTCAGAAGTCTTAAAAGAGCAACACTCCGATGCGAAAACTACAGAACCCAAAACCAAAAAAAAGGAAATCAACCTTTTGCTGGCCGCATCTGACTCAGATGATGAAAATGAACAAAGTCGGTCCACTCTGCTTTGAATCGTTATCGAGCAAAACCCGTCATCAGCATGGACACCTGTCTGCTGGAATGTTGGTTGAAGCATGAAGGGACATATGAATCTTTAGCGCATCTGGCACATAAATATCTTGCGATGCCAGCTACAACAGTGCCATGCAGGTGAAACTGTAAACAAGAAGTGGGCAGCATTATCTCCTGTAACTGTAAACAAACTTGTTTGTCTGAGTGATTGGCTGAAGTAGGACTGAGTGGACTTGTAGGCTCTAAAGTTTTACATTGTTTTATTTCTGAATGCAGGTTTTTTTTTTGTACATAATTCTACATTTCATAGAATCATAGAATATCAGGGTTGGAAGGGACCTCAGGAGATCATCTAGTCCAACCCCCTGCTCAAAGCAGGGCCAATCCCCAGACAGATTTTTTTACCCCAGTTCCCTAAATGGCCCTCTCAAGGATTGAACTCACAACCCTGGGTTTAGCAGGCCAATGCTCAAACCACTGAGCTATCTCTCCCCACATGTAAGTTCAACTTTCATGATAAAGAGATTGCACTACAGTACTTGTATTAGATGAACCGAAAAACACTATTTTTTTTTGTTTTTTACTGTGAAAATACTTGTAATCAAAATAAATATAAAGTGAGCACTGTACACTTTGTATTCTGTGTTGTAATAGAAATCAATATATTTGAAAATGTAGAAAACATCCAAAAATATTTAAATAAATAGTATTCTGTTATTAAGAGCATGATTAATCACGATCAGTTTTTTTAAATCTCTTGACAGCCCTAGTCGAAACCTCTGTAGGATCTAAAGCCACATCCGCACACAGACACGGTTAGCGGAGGGGCCAGGGATGGAACGGCCCATGGACGCTGAGCCCCTTGCCCGGTCTCTTCAGGATGGAGGTCAGGCAACAAGGTGGGGGGAGGGGAGAAGCTTGCCCTACTGAGCCAGTTGAGTGGATGGACAGGGGCCTCTATCCAATCAGCCAGCCCACACCAGCACCACATGACAAAGGAAATTTACCCAAGCCCATGGACCTGCTGCAGAGATCCAGAGATCTGCTTCCCAGGCAGCAGCTAGGTATGAAGAGAGTCTCACTCTCCCCGGTAGGTGCCCACCTCTGTACCCTCACTTCCCACTGGCCCCTGCCCTGCTGTAAACTCAATCGTTCTCTATCGACCCACGAGGCGTGGGATGCAGGCAGGGCAATAACCACGCACAGCAGAATGCACAGCTGTTCTTGCAGCAGCTGGATGGGACTCACTAGAAGGTGCTTCGCTGGCAGCTGGACAGCTGAGAGCCAGTAATTTGGTTTCCTGGTCCCAGCTGTTGTAAGGCTGATTAGGAGGGAGGGAACGTGTGTGTGCGTTGGCAGCGGGGGCTCTGGGGGAGCGAGAAGGGGGCTGCTATTAGGCCGGAAAGAAAAGCCTTTAATGAGGCCTGATGTCTGCTGATCCTGCAGCCTGCATGGATGCCATCCAACCTCACAATAGTTACCCACTTAAACAAAACAGCGCCAAAGGCGCTGAGCTGGGAAAAGAACACATTTTCCTGTGTAGCAAACTGTGAAGTACGATCAGGAATACACAGCAAAACCCTCAGAAACCAATTACTGCTCGCGAGAGCCACACTGCTAAAAATACACCACCTTTCTGCTCTAGCAAAGGTGAGGAAGTGCTGAGCCAGCACAAAGCTCCCCCAAAGCGCAGCACAAGGGATGGCATCTCCCCAGGAAACGCTCCCTCCCACGGGCCAGAGCACACTGTGGCTTAGCACACTGGTCCTTTCCTGCCGGAGACCTAGGCTCCAGGCTCAAGGCTGGTTCATAAGTATGATGGATGTGGCAAGTCTCCTCTAAGTGCCTTGCCTGGATGATACTGGTTTGCACCATGAAACCGCTATCCCAGTGATGAGGGGAATCTGCAGTGTCTGGTCATCCCAGACCAATCAAGTGATCTCAAGCTAACACAAATGTCAGGATGCAGTGAGTTTGGACCTCGGGGGCTTTGGGGCAAAGGTTCATGGGATGGGTTAGAGTCGGACATGCATATTGTTTGGGTAGCTTCACCACCTTTGCTTCATGCTCTCATGTCAAAAGTCGATACTCAACAGATCACACCCCGCTGGAAAAGGCACCGGGCTGCCCAATGGGAAGATTTTGGGACAAATTTGCAGGGAGTCTGAAAATGGCCTCTGACATTGCACCTGCCCACAAAAAGCCACAGCTGGGTGCACTGTGGGTGAAATCCTGTCCCCGCTGATGTCAACAGCAAAACTCCCACTGACGCCCGTGGCACCAGGATTCCAGCCTATATGGTTTCCCTTTGCATAGTGCTGCTTACTGTAGGGTCTGAGCCAAGCAAACATAGTTTGCCCATGCGAACACCTGACTCCCAGCTGTGCACACGTCAGCGGGGATTGCGTGCACACAGACGGGCTCCTGCACACACAGACGCACATGCAACATTTCAGGTGTGAGGTCACCTGTCAAAGATTGATTTTAGAAACTCAGCCCTTTGCCCCAGTTAACCAGACCCTGCGGGAGAGGTCAGAATGGCAGAACAAACTGTGGACCTATAAAGCCACTGTCTCACCGACGGAATCTGTGTGCTGGCATTATGACACGGTTACTCCCTCCCAGTGGCAAATCAGCTAGGCCATGGTCAGGGGATGGTTTTGGGGAAGGTTGTGGGGGGAGGGAAACCAAAGAGGCCTTCCCATGTCATTTGTCACCAGGTACAGAGCCAGGACGAGGCTGACGCCTGGGGCGTGGTTTTCACAGTGGATGCAAATGAGCTGAAATGTCTCCTGACTGGACACAGCTTTGCCCTCTCCCGCCATCAGTTTGCATCAGGTACGTTCTCCAATGAGCTCCCACTTCACAGAGGGAAGCTGGGGCAGGCGCCGCATCTGACGACAAGCACACACATGTGTGCGCAATAGTGTGTGTGCAGCTGGAGCGGGAGAGGATGAAGAGAAATGGGGGGGCGGGAGAGAGGGCATGGAATGAAACGGCAAAGCCAAGCCACACAAAGAAACAACCAGATTGTGGAAACATATGTCTGTGCACACTCACCACGGCTCTGAATGACATGCCGGTAATGCTGCCTGCTTCCACCGGTGCGAGGCAAATTCTGCCTGCGCTCACGTGCCATGTAAGCTGCAGTGTAACAAGATGTAGTGGCAATCAGTGGGTCTTTTAGACATTTAATTGTGGTGTTAGTAATTAGGGAATGTATCAGTCCCTCTGACAGATCCACGCTCAAGACTCCTGTGGCCATCTGCTCCCACAGAATGAGGCCCCCCGGAGTCCCAGACAGGCTGGCTGGCCTGTGGAGCAATGATTTATTGAGGGGGGCTGTAGACGGAGTTAACGTTTGCAGATTTGGTTTGCATTGCTCCCGGACGGTCTTACCCCCCTCCCCACCATGCTCACACCTGTTGTTCAGTTCAAGTTCCTCAGTCAGAGAGGCCCAGAGCTGGGAGTTTTCTTCTCCAAGTCCCATCCACTCCCAGGCTCAGGGAGAATGGGGAGCCAGGGCCTAACGTGGATTCTGTGATACTCCTAGCACCAGGGTCACAAACAACTGCAGTGTGAAGAGAAAGAAAGCGGGAGGGGAGAGAAAGAGCTGCAGGACCGGGGAGGGGGGCAGTCTGAGAATGGGGTGATGGAAGCCCTGGTCTTGCTGGCATCAGGGGAGATCCCACTGGGTGGCTGATTACTGTGGTACAGCAGGCACTGGTCAAGAAGCAGGGAGATAGAGACCAGATGAGTGTAAATTGATTCATGAGCTGAGGGGCTTTGTTGGTGAAAGGCTGGCGTCCGGGAGGGGGCAGTCAGAGATCAGAGGTTGGGAAGAGAGAGGACAATGCTGTGGACATAGGAGGAAAAAGGGGAGATGGCTGAGGTGATGCTGCTGTTGCTCCTTGCCTGTTTTGCAACTGAAGTGCTTGTTCATTTTCTTACCCACAGCCCCAAAAGCCTTGATGATGCAGAGGCTTCCTGTCCCCTGAACTGGCCCCACATGGGACGCAGAGCTAGGGAAGTACAAGGAAACCCTGCGCCAAACAGCCAGGACACAACAGGGTCTGGGGACTTCATGTAACCTAGTGTGGCTCCTCCTCCCAACTCTGGAAACTGACCAATCATGAAGCGGGCTGAAGCACTGCTAGCCCTCGGAGACTGGTTAGCTTGGACTGTGAATGGCACAAAAAGCCTTTTAACTGGAGGTCCCCAGTTTGGATCTGGCCCAGGGTGATAGTGACCCGAAGTCTTCACCACATGGTGGCTGCTCAGGCTGTTCCCTGCAGTTCCTAGGACACAAGTGTCCTCATCCCAGACCAGCCCCGGATACAGATTATCCACCTTGTTGGCAGGCTCAGCAAGGAGACAAGGGACTGAATGGGCCATGGAGACAGAATTCCCCTCTCAGTGCTGGAAGGGCAGAGCTGAGGGGTCTCGTCAAAGAGCACTGGGTGGTAAGGGGGAAGCTTACCCCAAGGTTCCAGGGCTGCCAAGCCAGAACCTAACTCAAACCCATGGCTGCACCTCAAGCTCTTCTCAAACAGCTCACGGATTCAGCTTGGAAATGACCTGGATGAATTGGAGGGGCTGGGGTAAAGAAAGCCTCTTCAGTTGGCCAGGGTTAACTACCCTTCCCTGGGGTGCACCTCCTCCCGGTCCAGGCTGAGTACCCATCCAGCAGCAGCTTTCATGGTAACATCCCTGAGAGGTGTTCAAGCAGGAACAACAATAAATCAAACCACCAGATCGATCTTAAGGGAGCAGGGCTTCCAAACCCAGCCAGACTGGGCACTCACACCACCCAGCAAGGAATGAGCGGGCACCAATTTTTCTCTAATGCTAAGAGCATCAAGCAGCATTGTCCTGCACCTATCCCATCTTGGGTGTGACTCTATGGGAGACCACATGGGTCAGTTCAGTTAGTTGCCTGGGGAAGAAAAAACCCAGGATATTGCCCTTCCTTCTGAATCAGAACTGAATGCCATGTCCCTGCACGGCAGGGTAGGGGCCGCTGCGTAGCTGGAGGCTCCCTCTTTCACATGAGACAACACAGGTCCTTACACACGCACGGCCATCAGAGATTTCACAGCACTTTTTGCAGGAGTCAAAGCGTTCACCCCCACATCCTGACTAGATTCCAGTGGGGTAAATTCCCCTCTGCATTTCCACAGGATTTTTCAGCATTGCACTGCACTGTTAAACAGCTGCCATGTTCCGCCCCAGAGGTGGCTGTATTTCATTGTTGCTCCATGCAGGTCAACTGTACATAGCCTGCAAAGCATTTTGGGGCTGTTCCCCCGGAAAGGCGCTAGAGGAGTGCAGAGTCATTACCATTGCTAGAGACTGCAACAGAATATTGCCCCCCTTTGATGGGAATTAACCATCTACCACAAATAGCCTGTCTGACGGAGCATGGCTGATAGGATTATTTATTGCCTCAAGCTAGGCACAGGTACCCAGTGGTGAAGCTGCCAACCAGCGAGCAGCTCTCTGCATCGATGTGTCCATAAATTACCCACTGAACCCATTAGGGAACCAGGAAGTTTAGGAGAGAGCCAACTTCAGAGGGGAGTGGAAGTGGAGCGCGTCCCTGCAAGTGGGCTGGGGCCAGGCAGCGCGCAATTAATCCTCGTTAATAATGTCGCAAACAGAAGCGCTCACATGGAGCACGAAGTGGAACAGATGCACTCACGTACCTCAGGAGCATCTTCTAGGGGCCCACTTCTCTACGTTCCCTCCCAGCCAGCTCCAACTTCTCTCGTTCTCTCTCAGTGAATCTTTCTTATTTTTTCTTTACTGCCGTTCTCCCTCTTTCTGGATTCCCTCCTTTCCTCTCTTTCATTGTGTATGTTTGTTTCATCCCTTCTCCCCCCCTCCCACTTTTCTTCTTTCTCCTCCCCCTCTGTCTTTCCTTTCCTTCGCTCTGATTTTTTCCTTTCCCTCCTCTCTTCCCTTCTCCTCTGTCTCCCCCCACATAGGTATTTCCCTAGGAAGATGCTCCTCATACTGTCAGCAAAATGTCAGCATCAATCAGCCAAGCTGGAAATCACTGGGGACTTCTAAACAAGTCTCCGCTGATGTTTGGAATTCCCGCCTGCCCCGGTGCAGGCTCTGATGGCTGGTGAAACCTGATGGCTCTCTTAAGCACGTTATTGTTTGAAACTGCACGATGTCCTTGAAATCCCAGAACCAAGACCAGGAAAGGAAAAGCAGTTTTGGGCACTTACCCAGCTGACACACAGAGAGAAACTCTGCCTCACCAAGGCCCGATATAAATATTCAACTCTTAAATGAATAATAAAATAATAACCACCTAGTGCAGTGCCATGATTAACAGGCCTGCTTGGTGACTTCACCTGTCGAAATAAGTTGATGGCAGCAATTTTCAGCAGGAATAATAGACAGAATTTGATGGAGCTTGAGTTCCCGACAATAGTCCCAGATCCAGAGATGCAGGGCCTCATTTTTCATTATACTATGGCCACCTGGTGCCATTCCGGCAGCATAATGGGTGCGTCCAGCCGACAGAACTGAACACTAGGGAAAACCCCATCAGGATGGCTCTGTGCCAGCCCCTTGTAGCCTTTGGCATAGGAGAGCATGGCCAGGGGAAGGTAGCACTGCTGCATTCTGGCTATTATCAGCTGCTTTGGGGGTCATCCCCCGTCTGCAAACCCTCCTGCATGTTAGTTGCATGGATTTAGTATGTCTGTCTTGTTCTCTGTAAACCAGAGGATTCTGCATGAAATCTCTGTCTGCATGACACGCCTGGGACCCTTTTTCTGAACACTTCGGCCAGATCCTCAGCTAGTGCAATCAACACAGCTCCACTGACTTCTCCAGCTGAGGATCTGGCCCAGTGAACCATCCACAGCCCGGGTGTCATTCCAAATTAAGCCAATGGGAGCTGTTTCCATTTATAATCTAGGCCAAATCTGGTGATGGTTCCAGCTAACCTGTTTTCTAAAGCTGTTTGGCCGACTGGGGTGAATGGGGTCAAATCATGTCAGAAGCACGTTTACAAAAGTCCCCTTACAGCCTGTGTATGGACTGAGGTTTGGTCCCAGTTTCAGCATAGATCTAACAGCCCTGTCCTGCTTGTCTAGCAAAACCCAGCTAACAAACCCTGTTTGGCTGCAACCCTCTTTAAAGCAGAGCTGGACCTAACACAGAACTCTGGACCTAAACATCCCTAAACTTCTGGGGAGGCGGGAGAGATCCAGAGTTGGACTTTACGGCTGGGCCCCTATTCAGTTTGAACATGATTCCTTAAGCCCATCTGGGCCTTGGCATGGATGGAGCCTTTTTTGTGAAGAGTTGGGCTGTTGCTGTTCCTTACTGCCCTCCTGAGATCACGGCTAATCTCCTTTTGGAGAGATCACAGCTGGTTGCTAAGGAAATTACTGTGATATCACAACAGGAGGATTATGATTTCAGGTGGGGAATAAGCAGCTGGAGCCAATGAATTCTTAAAGAGCCTCCCCTCCCACATCCCTGCACACGGCATGAGTAAATGCAGAGCAATGCAGAGGACAACTGATCCTAGAAGCAAAATCCCCACTAGCAGAACCTCTAGAGAGGCCTTCCTATACTCTCAGAGCCCTCCTTGTATAGGTTGTGCTCTCGTCAGCTCCCCTGAGCTATTGCTAAGCAGGGTCAGGTCTATACTCACATGGGAGCCCATCAAGGAAAAGCTTGGTAGCAGCAGGAAGTGGTGCTGGGGACTCAGCAGGATCCACTCTTCCCTCTGAGTCAGTACTGAACGAGTGCTCTAGCCTGGGGCTAGGGTTTGCCATCTTGCAAATGAGACATAAACCCAAGCGCCTGAGCATTGAACAGCTGAGGGCGTATCACAGCAGTAAGTGGCATTAGCCTGGCGCTCCTGGCCAAATTCCAGTTTGAGTCGTTACATCCTGCCTATCTAAAGCTTCCCCTGCAGTGTCCATCAGATACCGTGTCCTCCTGACCTTCTCTGCAAACTACTGCCGCATGTGGTGGAATAGCTCCACTGCAGGAATGGCCATGTTGCAAAGGGTGGGAGAAGTGACTGGTGTTGGCACAGCCTTTGCAGACCCAAGGCATAAAATGTGGATCTTCTTTCCCATGAGGCCACAGCAGAGCTGGAGGGATTTTGCCCTCATTATCTCCCAATGGGACCTGAGCAAACAGAGTGGTTAAAGCACTGGGCTGGGAGTCAGGAAATGTGGGTCCTAGGCCCAGCTCTGCCATTGACTCACTTGTGTGATTTTATCGAATCATAGAAATCACAGTGTAGGGCTGGAAGGGACCTCAAGAGGTCATCAAGTCCAGCTGCCTGCACTGAGGCAGGACTAAGTAAACCTAAACCATCCGTGAAAGGTGTTTGTCCAGCCTGTTCTTAAAACACCGCCAATGACTGACGTTCCACAACCTCCCTCGGAAGCCTGTTCCAGAATTTAACAAGCCTTAGGGTTAGAAAGATTTTCCTAATATCTAACCTAAATCTCCCTTGCTGCAGATTAAGCCCTTGGCCTACCTTCCATGGACACAGAGAACAATTGATTACAGTCCTCTTTATAACAGCCCTTAACATATTTGCAGGCTGTTATTAGATCCCCCTCAGTCTTTTCTCAAGACTAAACAGGTCCTGTTTTTCAAACCTTTCATCATAGATCAGGTGTTCTAAACCTTTTAGTAGTTTTGTTGCTCTCCTCTGGACTCTCTCCAATTTGTCCATGTCTTTCCTAAAGTATGGTGCTCAGAATTGGACAAGGGATTCCAGTCCCTTTACCAATCCCAAGTAGAGCAGAACAATTACCATCCGTGTCTTCCATATAACAGTCCTGTTAATACACCCCAGAATATGCCCCTTTTCACAACTGCATCACACTGCTGACTCATTTTCAATTTGGGATCCACCATAACCCTCAAATCCTTTTCAGCAATACTACCAGCTAGCCAGGTATTCCCCATTTTGTAGTTGTGCATTTGATTCTTCCTTTCCAAGTGAAGCACTCTGCTCTTATCTTTATTGAATTTCATCTTGTTGAATTCAGACCAATTCTCCAATTTGTCAAGGTCATTTTGAATTCTAATCCTGCCCTCCAAAGTGTTTGCAACTCCTCCCTGCTTGTTGTCATCTGCAAATTTCATAAGCATATTCTCCACTTCATTATCCAAGTGATTAATGAAAATATTGAACAGTACTGGACCCAGGACTGAGCCTGTGGGACTCCACTAGACACGCCCTCCCAGTCTGACAGCGAACCATTGCTAGCTATTCTGAGTATAGACTTTCAACCAACTGTGCGCTCACCTTATACAATAGAACCTGAAAGTTGTGAGTGCCTCGGGAATGAAGGTTGTTCGTAACTCTGAACAAAACTTCATGGTTACTCTTTCAAAAGTTTACAGCTGAACATTGACTTAATACAGCTTTGAAACATTATTATGCAGAAGAAAAATGCTGCTTCCCCTTAATTTTTTTTAGTAGTTTACATTTAACACAGTACAATACTGTATTTGCTTCTTTTTTTCTTTTTGGTCTCTGCTGCTGCATGAAGTGTGTGGTTGACCGGTCAATTCGTAACTCTGGTCTTTGTAACCCTGAGGTTCTACTGTAGTAATTTAATCTAGCCTGTGTTTCCCTAGTTTGTTAACGAGAATGTCAAGTGGGACTGTGCCAAAAGCCTTACTAAGATTAAGACAGATCTGATACTGACCTACTGCACAGGGGTGTTTTTAATCTATTGTAGGTACTATAGGGTCCCCATTACTGTAGTACAGGGGTCGGCAACGTTCAGCATGCAGCTCGCCGGGTAAGCACCCTGGCGGGCCAGGCCAGTTTTATTTACCTGCTGACGTGGCAGGTTCGGCCGATCGCGGCCCTCACTGGCCGCGGTTCACCGTCCCGGGCCAATGGGGGCGGTGAGAAGCTGCGGCCAGCACATCGCTCGCCCGCGCCGCTTCTCGCCGCTTCTCACCGCCCCCATTGGCCCGGGACAGCGAACCACAGCCAGTGGGGGCCGCGATCGGCCGAACCTGCCGCGTTAGCAGGGCAGGTAAATAAAACTGGCCCGGCCCGCCAGGGTGCTTACCCTGGCGAGCCGCGTGCCGAACATTGCCGACCCCTGCTGTAGTATCTGAGTGACTCACAGGATCTGGGCTGAGGTTCCTAAGACTCTCTGTTCTTTCTAGGCTCTGCTTCCCCACCACACCAGTGACCCTCTGTATTGAGCTCCAGTGCATCACTACTGCTGGCCTCCCGTTCACCAGTGCATGCTGGGACCCACTCTGGCGCTTGGGCCATCAGACTGGGCTCTGGAGCAGCTCCAGCCCAAGTAGGTTGGAGCACACGCAGTCCGATGGGAGGAGGCTGCTACAGGAGAGGGCAGAACTGGGTTAAACTGGTCCATCTGCCCCCTCGGCAGGCACCACAAAATCTGGGTGCGGATTCTAATACGCCAGCATTTGGCATGTTCCACTCCAGGGTTTGATTCAGGCCCATCAACTGCAAAGACCTGACCCAGAGAAAGCATTTATAAAATAGACAAATAAAATAGCACTTAACACTGCCATAGTTTGTTTCCTATGGGGACATCTCAAACCAATCAATGAAAGGTGCGTAAATACCTTTATCCCCATTGTACAGATGGGGAAACTTGGGCATGGAGAAAGAAAGTGACTCTTTCATCATCACCCAGCAAGTCAGTGGCAGAGATTCCCAATTCCCGGTCCCCTGCCCTAACCACTAGACTACACTCCTCTCCAGGGCTGAGACTAGAACCCAAGAGGCCCAGCTCTGAATCCAGTGGTGCCCTATCTAGACGATGCTCCCTTTCTAGAGCCAAAAACAGAAGCCAGGATTCCTTAATCCCATGCCCCCTGCTCTAACCACCCAACAACCTCGTCCTTCCGGAGCTGGAGATAAAACTCTTTCTCTCATGCCCTTCCCCCTTTCCAGTGCTCCACTGTGCACCAACCCCCAGTGCATTCTTCTGCAGAGCAGAGCCTGCAAAGGGTTAAGTTTGCAATTAGCAGCTACTTGGGAAGGCAGCACAACACTGAAGCAGGAGGAACTTTATTTTTTAATCTATTTAAAAAAAAAAAAGCCTGAGTGCAAGTCTGCTTTTAAATTCAAATGTGCAATATGGGCCAGTGCTTTGGAACCAGACTGAAGCAGCGGATTTGGGCAAGGAAACAAGGAATATTTTATTTCACTTTAGCTCAGTCCAACCCATCTTGATTTATACAGCACTTTGTGCGGAGAGAAAGAAACATTCTCTGAGGGCTTTGCAGCTTTAGTAATTAACCCTCCGCCTGCCACCCCATACAATGGGCAGATTACAACGGAAAGGCAGTAAAGATAGGCCAGGTTCTCTCCTCTGGCTCACTGGTTCCAATAGCATCAAATCAGTGAGGACTCGGAGTTGTGACTGTTATGTGTGGGGAGCCCCTTGGATCAAGGCTCAGCGAGGGGCCCTGTCTACACCAGAGTGACTACCTCATGTTAGCAATGGCGCAGCTGAACCAGTGCAAGTCATAATAATAATAGTGATAACACCTACCTCTGACATAGCCGGTGTATCCAGGGCCAAGCCAGGCTCAGCACCATTTCAGTCACCAACGTTACACCCTGTTCCGATCAGGATGCTTTATTGGTCACATCTGCATGGCACAGGCATGCACACAGCAGCACTCAGTGAGCTTCCAAAGTCCTGTCCCAGCCTGAACTGGGGTCAGGTCAAATCTAGGCTGGATTAACCAGGGCAGCCTCTTCTCTGGTTGTTCCAAAGTCCTGGTCAGGACTCCAAAGGGGATGTGCACAGTTACCTGCACGTTACCTGATGCGCTGTGTGAAAAGAGTTGGGAAGACTTGGGCCTGAACCCAGAGGGCTGGCATGCTCATGACTAACACCCCCTGCCCCCGAGGACACACTGGAAATCTTTGCAGTAGGGGCAAGAGCTAACCACTCTGGAGGTGCAGTGAACAATCCTGTGTGTGGATGTGCACGTGTGCATGCGTCCTCCAGGGCCAGGCTGGTCAGCATGTGGGGAAGCCCATACTACATGTGCTCTGCAGATCAACACAGGACTTCCGTCTCCAGAGGTGTCCGTCTGACACCTTTTACCAGCAGGAATTCACTTAAACCACCCAACCAACCACAACACCAGTTTTCTAAAAGGGTACAGAGGGAGCTCAGGGCAGAAAGCGCACGGTTTTGTCGGTGCTACATAAACACTCTATTGATAGCCCACACACAGTCAGACAACCAGTGGGGAACATTAAAAGCCTCTCATTATACAAGACTAAGATCCAATCCTTTCCTGTACTCTTCAACCGCACCTTCCTGGCTATTCCAATGTTCTTTGCAGACTAGCTAAACAGACCCCTTTCGCCTAGCAAGTGGTTTGCTGAGCCGGCTGGGGAGAGACACAGGTCAAAGAGCCCCTGGAGGGTGACTTACCCGGACAGACCTGGGCGCCTGCTGGCCACCATCACCTAGGAGCCCAGCTGGTGAGCGGCTCCACGTGCCTGGGGCCATCTGCCATGGCAAAGCTAAAGGGGAAGGACCCACATCCAATCTGTGACCTGAAGATTACAGGGCAGCTCCACGGTCAGATAGGGGCAGGGATCGATCCGCAGGCTACTGATCTGGGGAGGGGGAATGCAACATGGCACAGAACAGCTAGAGTAAGGGAGGTGGGGAGACAAAACCAAACCTGGGGGACCCGGGTACTATGTGGCTGGATATGGGAGATTGAGAGGAGCAGCATCTCTGGAGGCACCACTGCCATCTGCTGGTTAAATGACAGGATAGGCTTTTCCCAGACACATCCTTGTCACACAGCCCTTCATCCCACCCCCACATTCTGCACCGTGAGACTCACCTATACAATCACCCTCCTGTGCACAGACACACACACACCCTTACCTTCCTGCACATGGATACACAGCCTCCCCACACCACAAAGATACATTCCTGCAAAGAGACCCATTGCTACGCACCCTGTTGCAGAGACCACCGTGGTAACACACATACCCATATGTCTGCAAACAAACCCACACTCAATAGCCTGCACAGCAAGACAAAATCTATATCCTCCCCTTACCATGTGCACACACGTACACGGAGACGCACACAGGTTGCTGAACTCAAAGAATGACCGATGGTAGCTCCCATTTCGCATCAGGCCAGCCCTGCTCAGGGTTTACAACCGTTATATTAGGAAAGCCATTTTTCTTCCTTAAGTCTCCACTTCACCAACACAATATGCCCAACTTTGATCATTGGTGCCTCCAAAACCACTAAGTACCTGGCAGCACTCCCATCCTCCACAGGCCTGCTGTGCCTCTGGCCCTGGGGTAAGCTCCTGTGGGGCTTACAAAGTCACCCAAATAGGGTTGCCAACCCTCCAAGATTGTCCAGGAGTCTCCAGGAATTAAAGATTAATCTTTAATTTAAAGATTATGGCATGTGATGGAAACCTCCAGGAATACATCCAACCAAAATTGATAACCCTACGCCCAAAGGAGGCTATGGGTGTGACATAATCAGCATGACAGGAATTAAGCTGAAGCAGAGGTAAAGGGAAACAGTGGTTCTGAGCATTCCACACTCATACACAGGGTCCCCCTGGGCTCTTGACTGCGGGTCCAGAAATAGACTCAGAGCAGAGAAGCTTTACTCATACTATGGAGGGAGTGGAACGCAGGAGAGGGTGCTCCCAGCCGTGAAGCAGGCACAGGAGCTGCGGTTAAACAACTCTAAGCACCTTCCCTCACCCGTGGGTCTCTATCTCTACTTAGCGATTTCTATAATGTGCCCATCATGGTGGTGTCTGGCCTCAGTACACAGTATTACCAAACCCAAGCACTCAGGTATCATGTGTCAGGCCCCAAAACTTCATGAGATTGGCTTAAAAAACATGAGGGTTTTTGTTAATAATAAATGCAGGACTATTTTACACATATTCACTGGTCTCCGGGAGTGGGGCTTTAAATCAGGAGATTCATGATAAAACCACGAGAGCTGACAGCACTGGCATGTTCTCTGTATAGCACTCCTAGCCCCTGCCAGATCAATACCCAGGAGACTGACTACTAGCACTTGGACCATGACTTGCATGGCTGGGGAAAGCTCTAACTGCTAGGCCAGTCTCTTCAGCACCCCCAGGCTGGGATCTGAAGCCAGGTCTGCCACAGGGCAACAGGTTAGAGCTGGGCAAAATATGCCCATTGTTTTTGGGGGGGAAATAATGTTAACATTATTTCGGAGGTTTTATTTATTTATTTATTTATTTTTTTTAAATTTCCCAATTTGTTTTTCCTATTTCTTTTGGTTTTGAAAAACATTTTCAGCAACAATTTTCAGACAAAAATAAATAAAAAAAAGATTGGTTTTCAAAAACTGAAGGCTTTTACCAAAACCCAAGGTCTTTCCTGAAAATTTTCAGTTTTAACTTTAAAAAGTGGAAAATTTCAACCCAATTTAAAACCTCCCAGCAAAGTTTCCTTTTTAGATGAAAAAACCATTTTCGGCTGGCTCTGCAACAGGAACACGACTTCTTGGGTCCGGAGCCAGTTCCAAAGCTCGCCCATCTCCTCCTGGCTTCGGTTCCAAACCCAGCTATTGCATAGCCGGCTGTATGTGGGCCACGCTGCAGCACTCAGTCCCTGCCAGTTCAGGATCTGAACCCAGAGCTCCTGCCTGGTAGGAGAAAATGCCCATCCTTGGGCTCTGGGCTGGTCTCTATGGCATTCCTTGCTCCGGCTCATGTGGGAAGTCTCCCACGTGGCAGGGCAGCTTCATCTCTTTGGTGTTGTCAGTTTCCTTGAAGAACCTTTCCTAGAAATTTTGGCATCAGTACAAGGTACCATCTGTCTCCCTCCCTCCCTTCCTCCTTCCTGGCTCAGAGTTGGGCTCACATGCATCAGGCAGGTTGTTTTCACAGAGTCTTCCGCTGGCCCAAGTTCCCTTTGAGAAGGGGAGGCAGGCAAGCGGGTGTCACCAGCAGCTCAGCCTCCCTCCATACGGACTGATAGAGGTGGAGGGGCCCAGGTCCGAGGAAGTGGCTACCAGAAGGATAGTCTTGGGGTTAAGAAACTGCTGTGAGATGCAGAAGACCTGGGTTCAGTTTCAAGCACTGACTCACTACATGGCGTTAGGAAGTCACTTCCCCATCTGTAAAACGTGGATTGCGATTACAGCCGGGAAGCGGCGTGGGATGAGGGATGTGCTGGCCGCCCTTCCTGCAGCCCCCATTGGCCTGGAGTGGTGAACCGCGGCCAGTGGGAGCCGCGATCGGCCGAACCTGAGGACGCAGCAGGTAAACAAACCGGCCCACCAGGGGCTTTCCCTGAACAAGCAGCGGCCTAAGTTTGAGAACCACTGCCTTAAAGAGCAAAACTGGGTCAGATTGGAGCTCAGGCTCCTTGCCTTGCTGTAGCAGCAGCAGGAGGCCTGGGCAGGGGGCATGAAGCAGATGTTAAGGGAAGTGGGGCAAGGAATGGGCTGCAGCAAACGGTGGGGTGACATGGGCCCCAGGCACTAGACTTTCACCACGTTTGCTGTTGGCAGGGGATGCTCTCTGAAGGTCAGCAGGGCAGCTGCCATGGTCCATGCAAGCATCACTGGAGTCTCTGGGGCACCTCGCCCTGTTGATGTGCATCAAAGAGGCCTAGTGCTCCCTCCTCAGCTGCTGTGAGACAGGCGCCATAGAGAAGCCGGGAAACGTGGGATCTTCCATGCAGGATTCCCCCCTCCCAAAACCAAAGAGGGAGGACAAAGCTCAGCAAAGCTGGGGGAGAGTGGAGGTTGCTGACAATCAGGTGCCCCAGGTAACCATGAAGAAGCCAAACAGCAACCAAGCCCCTAACTGCTGTGCAGCATTATCAAAAATCCAAGGGGGATTCACACAGCAGAGATTCTGCTTCTCCTAGGGCTGACAATTGCACTGGCTGAGACAACAGCTGCCGAACACTGATGAGCGCCCTGGCAAAGAAAGAGGGCGAGTGAGTGAGTGAGTGCAGAGTGCACGGCCTTTACCCCGGGCATGCCACAGGCCTGAGCCGACAACGCCTGTGCTGCTCCAGCTTGGCACAGCTTATTGTGTCCTAGCTGCTCATTTGCCTAATGCGCCCCTCTGGGAAGGCAGCAATCAGGGGCAGCCACAGCCAATGAGCCTGGCCCCTGGGAAATGGGCCTATGGGGAACAGGGCGTGACTGAACGACTTGGGAGAAGGCCGGGGGCTGCACAGCAACTGGGGAAAGGCCCAGATTCCAGTTAATCCCTTGATGTGGCACTGACCATGTGGCCACCACAGGGCATCCAAAATCTACAGAGACAAGCAGCCCACTGCAGTACACAGAGAGCATCAAACCCCAGCCCAGCCCCCAGAGAGCCACTGGCCAACAAGGAGTAGAAGCGTCAGACAGTAATGCAGCTGGCGGACATTTTTTAAACTCATTTCCCCCTTCCCCACCCCCACCCCAAATCAAAACAGCCTTTTTTGGAAAATAAATTTGTTGTGAAAAAAATATTTTTTATTTTTTGTTCAGCTGAAATCCCAAAACGAACATTTTTTCAGTGTTCCCTTTTCCCCTCTTCCCCCCTTTACAGTGGCACAATGTGGGGGAGAGGTGAAAGGGAAAGAAATGGAGGGAGGTTAGGAGGACTAAAAACCGACATTTTTTGTCACTGAAGATTTTCGATAACATTCTGAGTGAACGGAAACGCCTCCTTTTCAAACCTGCGGAACAAAAACTGTTTTGGAATATTTTAATTTTTCATGACCAATGTCATCCAGTTTTTGCCCAGCTCAAGAGGACAAGGGGACCTGGAAGTGCTCAGCACCTCTTAGGAACAGATCTCATATCTCCAGACATGGGAGAAAAAGAAACATAAGAGCCTAAGGTTAGAGACCCAGTCATTGCCTCTGCTCTGCCCACCCATGACAGGAAGGGGTAAGAGCCCTTGGCTATGTCAGATGGCCACTGAGGATAAATGATGCTGTGGAGCATTAGATCTCATCCAGGCCCCTCGGTCTCTGAATCCCACCATGAAAAAACAGACAAGGATGAAAACTCATCAGATTTTGCCAAGAGCCAGATGGGCCTATTACCCTCTGTATCCCCCCCACCACAGAGCCAAAGGGCAGATCTTTGTTTCACAGTGGTGCTCTTCCTTCAGGCCTCCCATTGCCACCCAAAGGCTAGATCATACTCTTTGTCCCAGCAACGCTCACACTTTTCCCACAACCAGAAGACGGTTTTAATGGTTAGAATCGGCAGACACTTCTCACTCGTAAGGTCACTCGGTTAGTTCATTAGCCTGTGATTTTAGACACCTGAGCTAGGGTCACATTCTGCATGGGTCATAGACTCATAGACTTTAATCCAGAAGGGACCATCATGATCATTTTGTCTGACTTCCTGCACATTGCAGGCCACAGAACCTCACCCACTCCACTCCTGTAATAGACCCCGAACCTCTGGCTGAGTTACTGAAGTCCTCAAATCATGGTTTAAAGACTGCAAGTTACAGAGAATCCACCATTTTCTCTAATTTAAACCTGCAAGTGACCCATGCCGCATGCTGCGGAGGAAGGCAAAAAACCCCATCCATAAGTGAAATAGGTCAAGTAGACAATCCCCAGCAGATCTGTGTTTACACCACAACCTGCACACAATTCACCATGGCACAGCTTCTTCCCATTCACATAAGATGGATGGAGCAAAAGAGCCTTGCATCTCCTATGGTACTATATCAATACATAAAGAATGTCAAGTTCAACTTGCTAATTTTATACTATATGCATCAGTCCTGGAACAGGCATGCTCAAACAGCATTCATGCAATCCCTGCTTTTAGGAATCTGAGCCCAAACTTCAATTCCCAGTTCCCAGGATGCAACTCTGTCTCAAGAATTAACTTCAACTTGAGAGATTACGGTGGAGAACAAAGTCCTGTACTGATTACCACAGCTCCCTGGAAAATACCACTTCAGAAGACTAACAACCACATAGTGGTTTCCTCTAGGACTAATAAAATGCTAGCCCGTGAAAAAGAAGAATTTGTAACACTCTGTCTAACAGCACCATCTAGTGATCCCTGCCTGGACAATTGTGTTTCTGCTCCAAAGAGGCCTGGGACTGAAATAGTGGGGGAAAGAGCCTGGCTGATAATCAGCAGTGAGATGCATTAGCAGAACAGGAGAGGAGCCCCCAGACTGGAAAGCGAGGGTGCTGCAGATCACTGAAGTGCATTGGCAGAGATGGGGAAGGATGGGGAAGTGTGCACAGAGCTTTCCTATAGTGCTGTAAGCTTGGCCTTAGCCTAGTACTGCCACCCATTCTGGTATATCTGAGATCATCCTGCTTTCAGTGGGGCGAATCCTGCATCCTGCTAGCGCAGCCCGAAGGCATATCTAGTACATCTCAGGATACATTGCATGCAACAGCAGGGGACTGGACTCAACTCAGGCGGTCTCTTCCAGTCCTATGTTCCTGTCTTCACGGGGAAAATGAATCGTGTTGCAAGATGTTTTAGCTAACACTATGTTAAACATGACTTTCATAAGGACCATTGTGATTAGCCACAGCCAGGTAGCACGCTTGTCCTTGTCCACACTAAGGAGAATGTCATATTAATAGTGTTTTAATTAACAATTTTTTTATCCTGATGAGCCCTAAGGGACATTCCTGGGTCCCAAAAATCACTTGGTTGGTGATGCTGCAGCAGCACGTTCTGATACAACACAATGATGTTGTTACAGTAAAACACCATTATGTTGAACTCGGATGTACCAACCCAGTGTCATTCTGCAGACATCAGAGTCATAACTGCTGCATTTGGGTTGTAGCCTGCAGGTACAGGGATTTGCGAGGTAAGGCATAGGCACAAGTTAAGGCAATAAAGCAATAAGCCTACAGGCCTCAGGCCTGAGAGATAATACCTTAGCTAAACAAGGCATAAGCCCCAAAAACTTTAGTATGGGCAGGTAACCAGGAATCACCCCAGATCCTAAGAGAATGCTGTAATGACTAAACTGCCAACAGGTAACCACAGGATTCTAGTTTATACCCACTTGGGATATTTTAAGCTAGGAACACCCACAGATGTCTGACCACAAGAATGCCATGGTAACTAACTGACGTATATTCTAATAAGCTTGAGGTAAAAGGCCTAATAACCTATGGGAGAAGGGAATTATAAATAAGGAAAAGGGGAGAACCCCTACTGAATATGCATTAGGCATAGCGGTGTCAGCAGTTGTATCCCAGCCTGTGTGCTTTGGGGAGGGAGAAACATAGCCCTTGGGAAGTGCCAGGATGATGACTATAGACGAAGGTGATGATGATGACGAAGATAATGACTAGCATCTATGAATGTGTGCATGTGTGTGGGTATGAATGTGTGAGTACGCAAAAGGGTGTGGATATGTGCATTCATGAATATACGTGAATGTGTGTGCAGACACATGCGTGCTGGAAATCCACATACCTGTACAAATCCACATACACCTTTACCCCGATATAACGCAACTCGATATAAGACGAATTTGGATATAATGTGGTAAAGGTGGGTGTTAAAATTGTTCTAACCCAGCAACAGCGCAGGCCGATTCCCATAGGGGGCGCTGCTGGCAGGACAAAATGGAGAACTCCCACTGGAACAGAGCAAATTCTCAAGGGGAAATGAGACTGCTTTCAGGAAACAGCCTCTTGCTGTGTCCAAGCAAAAAGAGAGAGAGGGAGGGGAAAGGGGCAAAGATTGGGAGAGGGGTTCTCCCCTGGCCCCCATTCAGCCTTCATTCATAAACAGAACGGGACTAGCTTTGGCACCTACTTGCTGTGGGATGACATGTGTGAGTTCAGCGCTTGAGGCTTTCCAGGAATAATAAGGGGATGGGATGAGAAGGAAAGGAGAGAGACACGTCTTTGGGGGTTGGGGAATGCAGGGAAGACCCCACAAAAGCTTGTCATGAATGTCACCACACATTCCTCACAGAGCGCCAGGCGGAGGTAGGATGTCTTGTTGCTATGACACATTTACTAGGCAGTGAAAGGACAGAGGGGCTGCTAATTCTAAAAGAAATGACATTACATTCTTCTCCTTCCCTCGCCAGGCCCACCCCCCACCACACGCACTTGCCTTTTAATTTCCCCCCTTATAGGTTACAAGCAATATGCATGGCGGGGGAGGGGGGAACAACAGTTAAAAAAAAGTCTGCTTCACAAATTGCTGCTAGTACCAAATGTCCCTTCTTATCAAGACTGGACGGGTATTCAATTTTCTCTTCAAACGCCTGCCTTCTGAAATGGTAATAGAATTTCAAATCTGGGGGAAAGGGGGGGGGGCAGCTGAATATGTGAGGATAACAATGAGAGAGAGAGAGAGAGAGAGACAAAGGAAGAAATTATACCAAAAACATATAGTTGGAGTCTTTGCAGGAATTAATTAAATACAAATATAAAGAGAAAATTAACAGTCTCATGCTTAGGAAGGGGGGAAAAAAGGATATTTTTTTGAGTTTAATTAACCTTTTTTTGGCCAAGAACAATAAAAGGATGGGAGTGGGTGGGGAGAAGACAGTGAGTTCTAATTGTTTTGGCTTCCAGGAGATAATTAAGGAAGCAGACCCTGTCTTGTGTCAGTGTGTTTGTGTGAGTTTGTTGTGTGTGTGGTCTCCGGTTTGGGTACGTCGGAATTGTGTGCATATAAATAACTCATTTGTTGCTCCTAATTGGTGGGTGGTTGAGCGAGAAGAGAACTGTCTGAGGAGAGTGCAAGTCCCCTATAACAACAGGGATCACTGATCAGTGAGGAGCAGGGGGGAGTTTTGTATGTCCCCCTCCGTTCCCCCCCCCAGGTAGGTAGGTAACTGCTGAAGTGAAGCAACTGTTCCCAAGAGCTCATGGCCCTCCTGCACCCATGGTTGAAGGGTTTGATATTTGGAGATGTAGGTCACTGGCTACCAGCTGAGATGGGAGCAGTATATGGAGCAACTGGATGCCAACTTAATAGCACTTATCATCAGCGCTCTTCATTAGGGGAGAGGAAAATGGGGGTGGAGGGGAAGGAACAAGGGAAGAACAATGACAACGATCGATTGTTCTCCATGTGCACTGAAGGCAGGGCAAAAGGCAATCAGTTTAACCTGCAACGAGGGAGGTTTAGATTAGATATTAGGAAAAACTAACTCTCGGGATAGTTAAACACTGAAACAGGCGTCCAAGGGAGGTTGTGGAATCCACATCACTGGGTTTTTAAGAACAGGTTGGACAGATACCTGTTAGGATGGTCTAGATATATGATGGTCTTGCCTCAATGCAGGGAGCTGGACTTGATGACCTCTTGAGGTCCTTTCCAGCCCTACATTTCTATGAGTCTCTGACAAGGATGTGGGGAAGGGAGAAGGGAGTCGGGAGATCTGGGCTGTACAACCAATCTGCATAACCTTGGGCAAGACACATGGGACCTAGTGAGAGAGCTGGGGCTGTGTGCTGGCAAATGCCCAGCTGTGCATCCAGCTAACTCTCAGTGCCCACAAACACCTGCTGTGCCCACCATTGCAAAGTGAGCACACAACTACAGGAGGTAGGCTGAAAAACAACCCCTTCCCCTGGCTGCATCTCCATGTCTCCATCTGCTAACTGGGGTAATGGCACCAATGCTTCATTCACTAGTGCTCGGTCCCTTGGCTGGACGGGGCTTGGGAAAGGCCTGTGACTCACTAGAGTCACTGTTTGTACAGTGCTTTGAAGATACAAACTGCTATGTATGAATCACAAGACAGGTATTGCCCAGGCAGCAGAGTAAGATTTAGCTCACCATTGCCGTCCAACGTGCTCTACTCTGAGCTCTCCACAGCCCAGCCCCGAGTTACAATGTATGCTGTGGTTAGACACTCAGGTATCACAGTCATGAAGTTGTTTCCAACAGGCAGCAATGCCAGCATCTGAACTCTGCTCCACAGAAAAGTCTCCCTTCATCCTAGCAAGCTCAAGGAAAAGTTGCACCTTCTTAGCTAGTAGAGGCAGGGGCGGCTCTATGTATTTTGCCGCCCCAAGCACGGCAGTCAGGCGGCTTTCGGCAGCGCGCCTGCAGGAGGTCTGGCTGGTAACGCGGATTCAGCGGCATGCCTGTGGGAGGTCTGCCGGTCCCGTGGCTTCAGCGTACCCGCCGCCGAATTGCCGCTGAAGCCGCAGGACTGGTGGACCTCCCGCAGGCATGCCGCCAAAGGCTGCCTGACTGCCGCCTTCACAGCAACCGTCAGGCCGCCCCCCGCGGCTTGCCGCCCTAGGCACGCACTTGGCATGCTGGTGCCTGGAGCCGCCGCTGAGTAAAGGGAGCTGTTACCTAATGGATCTGTCATACTCCAGTTAAGTACAGCAGTGCCCACAGATGCCCACACACTCACGGGCTGATCCATCATGCTGTGCTAGCCACGGCCTTTGGGGGCTGAAGGTTAATTTGACAGCTTGCCTGGAATGACTAACATGAGTGGCTGAGCTCCAGCTTCCACCAGATCTACTTCCTGTTGCATTACGCCAGTGAGGAGAGTGGTTAGACCTTTCTTATTGCAAGTCTGTGTTTTTCACAGGGTTTCTCAAGGTGGCTGAGATGGCACAAAATCTGGTCTCTTCATGCTATTTCAGGTCCTGGAGGGTGGACATACTGAGAGGAGAGCAAAGCTTGGTTCAGCTCCCGAGGCACTGAAGACACAATAAGAACCCCCTAAACACAAGCACTGCAGCACTTCGGTTCACCTGTGTGTACCTGACTACAGAGCTGTTCGGGTTCACTCCTGATTCTGCAGAACCCAAATTATCAGCCCCAAGCCAAGGCACTAATGGTACAACTGAAAGAAACGAATGGGGTCAGAAATCTCTCTCCAGCTGGAGTTTAATGACTTGCACAACAGGAGCATGATGAGGCACCAGCGTGCACAGAGCTTCCAGACTACCACTATCACAGGATGACAGCTACTGAGCTCTCTGGGCCTGCTAACAGTCGGCATCACCTACACACCATGCAATGGGCACTTACACTGACCAGCCCCTGGGTCAGTGGTCATGCATCCGATCCTGCTGTTTGCCATTTCAGATTACCAACAAAGGAAGCTGCAGTCTCCATCTTCACATCTGTCGAGCACCCCGCATTCCCTCTCTTCTAAGAGGGGCTGCTACCACAGGGCAGAGGAGAGGGAGAAGTTGACCAAGAGAAAGGAGCTCTCATGGGCTTGATAAGCATCACTCTGGGCCTGACTTTACGGAAGGAAGACTTCAGGTTAAGTTGGCAGGAGAGGGAAGGGACAGACCTGGGCCTTGGTGATTTGGCCCCACTGCAGTAGCCCATAGTGGCCACTACTAAAAGGCGGAGGTTGCGTTCCCTGGTGGGTGGCGGGGCATTCTGATTCCCCAAGGCAGGACTGTGGCACTTTCAGCCAGGCCCCAGAAGTCACTGCTGTTGTGTGGGCAGCAGGCTCCCTGACTGAGGGAAGCGCTGTCATTTTTCCCTTTCCTCCTCAGTGTACATGACAGGTGGAGTGAAATCACATACAACAACCAACAACTGTGTGGGAGTGTTTTGACAATAGAGCTCCTGCTCCATTTCCTGCTTCCAGGAGGGGCTGGAGGGTTTCACACTAGTTTGTGTTGTTGGGGTTCTAGCATGTTTTCTCTTTGTCCCTGTGGAAAGGCTGCAGCGTCCCCCTACCCCCCCCACACACACACTCTGCCTGGCCCTGGAGCAGACAACAGCAGCCCAGTTGCAAGAAGCTTCCACCTGCTGGTCTTGGGGATGTGCCTCCTGCCTGGAATAGTACTTAGAACCCAACATCGTAATACGGTCACTACCTCTCCCCACCCATGTTTCCGCTCCAACTCCCCCACTAGCTCCCCGCACTCTTCCCAGTGCTCTCGCCCTACAGCTCCCTCCAACACCTCCTCCCACTCTCAGCTTGCTGCCAGCTCCCCTGGCTTCCCCGTTCGGCTTGGAGCACTCTCCTGCCCACTGAGCCCCCTCTCTCTTCTGAGTTCGCTCTCCGCACCCAAACTCCACTTACTCTGTTCTTCTTGCCTTCCCTTCTTTACAGCTTGAGCCTTGGAGGTGCTCAGCAGTGACATGAGGCAGGCAGCGATTCAGCTCCATAACCTCGCCGTGTGCTCCTGCAGTCAGAATCCCCAGCTGGGACCCTTAAGTCCTGGCAAGGGGAGCTGGGGTTTAATGTCTCACTGGGCTGACGTACCATGCCTGATTAACACCCAAAATGCTGGACTGGGCCTTTTGTCCTTCTCAGTTCATTGCTTCCCCCTACCCTGTATCTTTTGGCTGAGATGGAAAAAGGAGGATAATGGAATGTCTCCCTCTGTAGAAACAAGGCAACAAAACTCCTCTGTGGGAGATCTTGCAGAGGTAGCCTCATAGACAATAGGGTCAGATGCAACATTTTTGAGAACACTTGAGCAAGGCCTGCTGAGGGTGAACACAGATCCCGCCAGGTTCAACCCCGGTGGGAAGGTCAGTGGGGTGGACTATGCTAATGACAAGCCCCTGCTCACTGCAATAAAGTCTTGAGCATGATGGACAGGAGCAGGTGCTGAAGAGACCGTCAGCGAGCCTGGAAACAACTGACAGAGGTGAATCGAGCAGCCGAATTCATATATACAAGAGCAGACTGAAGAGTTCATCACTCTACAATGGAGCTGAGAAGAGCTGCGATGGAGGGGCAGGAGTAGCTTTTGGCATGCAGTCATCTTACAACAATTGACGTGGATGGAGATGGCTTTATCCCCAGTTAGTAGCATGTTGAAGCCACCAATTGCGCCTTGTGTTTATTTTAGCCTCTTTGTGTAGCCAGGCAGTGAGCGTCCCAGAGACAGACAGACCCCGGCAGTGACCAGTGCCTTATTCCCATCCTGCACAGGGGAGCACTGCATCCTGCTGGGAAGGGGACCCCAGCACTAACTTCCGAGCCCGGGAAAGTCCCAAAATGCAGGTAAACAGACTTCAGAGTCATTCACTTGATACGCCAAAGGGAGCGGCCAGGGAGAGGAGGTGCACAGTTTGAAAGACAGCCAGTTACTGGGAGTGAGTCAAGGGAGAAAGTCAGTGGTCTGTGCTAAACAGGAGGTCAAACAAGATGATCTAAGGAGCCCTTTCGGGCATTAAACTATGAATCCATGAGCACTTTAAAAGCCATGGTCATAGCAGTGGGGTCCCTCTCTCTCTCACACACACACATGCCACCCACCATCCCCATCCAAAGCCAGGTGGTATGCTAAGTGAATACCAAGGGTACTCAAGATCTTTGCATCGGATTAGCAAACCCTGGGGATGGGCTTCAACCAACCACTGCCCTGGATCTGAGCATCCCTGGGATAGAGAGGAGGGAGGTCTGAAGTCCAGACTTAGATCCAGATGCAGAATTTGCAATTGGTCTGCGAAGAGACTGATAGCCAGGCACACACACTAAGGAAAGGCTAACTTTAAGGTTTCCTGGCTCAGAACCAATTTGAACTCTTGGCTACGAAATCTGCAGCTATGTATATGGGACACTGCTATGTATGTATGTGTGACATTGGCCATTGTTACTGGGGGGATGAAGAAGCTAGTAGGCAGCCCCCAATGGGAACTTTCCACTAGGGCATAGCTAAGTACCCAAGGCGATTACTGACTTGGAAGAACTGAAACTCCCTCCTGTGGGAGGTGGGGAGCGGGATTGCTTTTTGACAGATGCTAAGTTTGTTACAAGTAACTAAAACCTGAGACCTGCTGGGGACGATGCTGTCAGCCTGGGAAGCCATCTGCTAGGCAATGCTTCCGCTTGGTTATCTTACAAGAGACAAAGCAGCATTAGCAACACAATGGTCCCCAAGGGCCTGATCCCATTATCCCTGAGTGCTTGCTAGGGAGGAGAGTTGGCAGCGAGAGGGATTGCAGGACACTGCGTAAAGTGACTTTGTTAAGCTTGAGATCACAAGAGTCTAGATGAAAATTCCGGTCAGTTGGAGACTGGGCCACAGTGCGGGGAGGAGGGATGAGGAAGCCCCTGCTGCATGAGGTCATGTACCAGCCCATCAGTTCAGCATGCTGTATTTAGTGGGACAAAAGACACTTCTCATTCTCTTCTCCCCCTTCTTTGTCCCTTTCATCCTCACTTCTCCACCCTCTCCTGATCGATCTCACCTGTTTCACTCTCACCAGACTCACTTGCCATCCCAGCAGCTTATGTGTCCCTCTCTCCCCAGGGCTAACTTTCCCCAGGCTACAGCACGACAGCAATAGGGAGAACCAGGGAGAGATGAGTTAGCACCATGATTCACCAGCCAGGCCACGTGGGAGCTGTGGGCAGGCAGCAGTGGGGGGCCATATTTCACACTTCCAGTGCTGCCCTAGAGCCTGATCAGCTGATACTAAAAGCTTCCATGGTTCACCATTTATCCTTTTTCTATTCAAGGTGCTTAAATGATTTCGCTGGTTTTCACACCCCCTCCATGGGGTTGCTCCATTCACCATCCCTGACCTCATATACACATGCCCTCTGCAACCCTAGGGTTACCATATTTTGAGCCTCCAAAAGGAGGACACTCCACGGGCCCCCGGCCCAGCCCCGCCCACGCCCATGCCCAACTCCGCCCCTTCCCCAAAGTCCCCGCCCCAACTCCGCCCCCTCCCCTGCTTCCCGCGAACATTTGATTTGCGGGAAGCCTGAAGCAGGTAAGATGGGTGTGGGGGGAGGAGGCGCTGCCCAGTCTGGCCCCCCCGGCGTCTCCAGCCTGGGTCGACTCGGGCCCTGGGGTGCCGGCCCGGCCCCTGGGCCGAGCACCCCCGGCCCGCTCAGCACCACCCGGCCCAGCCCCCGGCCCAGCACCGCCAGCCCCGCATGTCCCGATTTTCCCGGACATGTCCGGCTTTTTGGGATTTCCCCCCGGACGGGGATTTGGAGCCCCAAAAGCCGGACATGTCCGGGAAAATCCGGACGTATGGTAACCCTATGCAACCCACTTGCTCTGCTCATCCTGTCTTGGCTCTACCACATGATTTTGTGCTGCCCCGTCTATTCAGTGTCCCCTCCTCCTGAGTCGCTTCCTGTTGCTAAATCATCCATTTCTCTGTAGTGTGCAAGTGACTTTCCCTGGAAAGCATTTTACAAGGTTGGGTCCATGCCAATAATTTGTAGCATGGAAAGCCTTCGAGAAAGAACAAATACAGACAGAGTTCCTGCATGAAAGCAAAAGAGTCTGAGGGAAGGAAACAGTTTAAGGAGGACATGACCTAGAAGGGCCAAAGTTTGACCTGCCTCAAAATCCTTCCACTTTGGAACAGGAACTTCCTCAGGATGCTAGATGTCTAGGTTCTTTAATCCCCCATTCTGACATTTTTTTAAAGAAAGATATTTATTGTAAGACCTATGATCTTATAATAAATCCATGGCCACCTCGCACTTAAAGGTTGTCCTGATGCTGTAAGACCACTTAGAACTTAGCTCCTTCTGGTTGTTGCTCCCCTACCACTTGAACTAAGGGAGAATTTATTTTAGTTACTAGCAGTATAAGAACCTGACACACAGCTGAGCAGTTCTTATTCTATGCCAGCAGGAGGCAGTGCTATACACACTAACCAGCCCCTTGCAATACGTTATGCTCTGCCACTACAGAGCGAGTCAGCTGTGAGCCCGCTAGTTAACTACCAATCCTACTCCCAAAGCAGTGCTGACATCACTGATGCTGTAGCAACTCAAAGGAAGTAAGCTAAACCCAGTCACGTTGGCTTCAGCCCCCTACAAACACCGGTGAGAGGGAAATCCATGAATCCATTGAAAAAGGAGATGAGAGCTGTGTGGTTAGGACAGGACGGTTACTGCCATCATCTGAGAGAACCAAGCACAAAACATAAACTGTCATGGGATAAGAGGGAAGGTCCTCTCATGGATCAGTAACTGGTTAAAAGATAGGAAACAGTTTTCAGAATGGAGAGAGGTAAATAGTGGTGTCGCCCTGGGGTCTGTACTGGGACCAGTCCTATTCATAAATGATCTGGAAACATATTCATAAATGATCTGGAAAAAGGGGTAAACAGTGAGGTGGCAAAATTTGCAGATGATATAAAACTACTCAAGATAGTTAAGTCCCAGGAAGACTGCAAAGAGCTACAAAAAGCTACAAAACTGGCAGATGAAATTCAGTGTTGATAAATGCAAAGTAAATGCACATTGGAAAACATAATCCCAACTATACATATAAAATTATGGGGTCTAAATTAGCTGTTACCATGCAAGAAAGAGATGTTAGACTCATTGTGAATAGTTCTCTGAAAACATCCACTCAATGTACAGCGGCAGTCAAAAAAGTGAACAGAATGTTGGGAATCATTAAGAAAGGGATAGATAATGACAGAAAATATCATATTGCCTCTATATAAATCCATAGTACACCCACATCTTGAATACTGCATGCAGATGTAGTCAACCCATCTCAAAAAAGATATATTGGAATTGGAAAAGGTACAGAAAAGGGCAACAAAAATGATTAGGAGGTCTGGAACGGTTACCATATGAGGGGAGATTAATAAGACTGGGACTTTTCAGCTTGGAAAAGAGATTACTAAGGGGAGATATGATAGAGGTCTGTAAAATCATGACTGGTATGGAGAAAGTAAGTAAGGGAGTGTTATTTACTCCTTCTCATAAGAATTAGGGGTCACCAAATGAAATTAATAGGCAGCAGGTTTAAAGCAAACAAAAGGAAGTATTTTTTCATGCAATGCACAGTCAACTCCTTGCCAGAGGATGTTGTGAAGGCCAAGACTATAACAGGGTTCAAAAAAGAACTAGATAAGTTCATGGAGGATAGGTCCATCAATGGCTATTAGCCAGGATGGGAACGGATGGTGTCCCTAGCCTCTGTTTGCCAGAAGCTGGGAATGGGCAACAGGGGATGGATCACCTGATGATTACGTTCTTTTCATTCGCTCTGGGGCACCTGGCATTGGCCACTGTCGGAAGACAGGATACTGGGTTAGATGGACTTTTGGTCTGACCCACTATGGTCATTCTTATGTTCTATGTTCATTAAACAACATTAAAAACAACTTGCCCAAAGTCCCTTTAAGAGAAAGAACAATTGTACCAAGGTGGATTATGTAAGCAGCTGCTGACCTTGCTACAGGCCCAAATGCCCACACGTGAGGTAGCAGCTTCAGGCTGGAACTCTGCTGCCACCTCTAATACACACATAAGAGTTACCATTTTAAAAATACCTACAAATGAATAAGGTTAAAGCCGAGTGTCTAACTTGGGTGGACAGATGCCAGCAAGCACATGTAACACTAGGAAAAACCAAGCCAATTTGCACACGTCAAAGAAATCAAAGCCACACCAACGGTTAGGAGTGCCAAACAAAGAGGCTGCTTAGCCCCACCAACCCGAGACTGTCAAAGGACGTTCTTCGTTATGTATGTTTAAGATCAGTTTTTCCTTTTGACTTATTATAACTTATTTCTCAAAAACAAAAAGCTGTTGCAGGAGAAAAGAACTGTTTTTCCTCCATTGAATGCAGTTACTGATTTGTTGTGGTAGGGTTGCTATTGCATTGTGGTTTATTAGTGCCAGTGTTTTGCTCAGGAGGTCTGGACTGTGTAGATCAGTGTTAAAAGATCACATTCAAGCCCCAAGTGAGGTAGCCAGAGAGAGGTGCAGGGTTAGTTTGCAGCACACTGCTCTTGAATGTCATTTACCTTCGCTCCTTTATGTGGACTGAGCTTGTCTGCAGAACCATGCAAGCTGGACATCCCATACAATCCCATGATGCACAGTAACAAGGTGAGCACTTGTAGAAAGTGACAGCAAGTAGAACAATGCAGATATCATAGAGGTGTAGGGCTAGGAGGGATGTCAAGAGGTTGTGTAGTCCATCCCCCCACCGTGAGGCAGGACCAAGTAAACTTTTCAGGTGTCCGTTTAACCTGTTCTTAAAAACCTCCAATTACGGGGATTCCCCAATAGCCTTTTGGTAACCTATTACACTACTTAACTATCCTTACAGTCAGAAAGATTTTCCTAATATCCAACTGAAATCTACCTTGTGCAGATTAAGTCCATTACTTCTTGTCCCATCTGCAGTGGGCATGTAGAACAATTGACCACCATCCTCTTTATAACAGCCCTTAATACATTTGGAGACTTATCAGGTCCCTGCCCCCCACCCCCAGCCTTCTTTTCTCAAGATGAACATGCCCAGTTGTTTTAACCTTTCCTCATATCATGGGGCCCCACATCTCCCCATGATTCTATGCACTGCAGAACACACGGCCTGCCTCCCAGCAGAGGAGCATGGCTGCTCTCAGTCACTTGTGGAAAAGGGTTAAGCTTCCTTCGGCTATGCAGTCTAAATTGTATTAAACTATTTGTATTGTGTCCCAGTCTTGGCAGGGCATCAAGAATGGGTCATTTTGGCTCCCAAATCATGTTTGTTATGACTTGTTTGGTTCATCATGCTTGGTGAAGCAAGCGTGGCCGTTCTCCCAGATGCAGGCCTTGCTCCGCTTATCCCAGCCTTCGTCACCTGAGTTCAGACTCCTGTAATGTCCTCTGCTTGGAGCTACATCTTGAGAAGATTTGCCAGAATAAGGCAAATCACTTAGTATGTGGAGCTTTATGTTGGGACCACGCACCACAAGTGCTTAGGGAGCTGCACTGGCTGCCTGTAGCCTTCCAAGAGGAATCCAAGGTGCTTTTGCCCTTTGAAGAGCTAAAGGGCTTCAGGACCTGCCTACTGGAAAGGCTTCCTCCCCTCCCATGGGCACTCTGCTAGGACTATGGTCAGCTGAGGCTCTTGGGCAGGGACATCCTCAGTACAGAGGAGGTGGAGATGCTGGCAGGCTGTTCTCCAGGAGAAGCCCTGCACTCTGGAATATACTTTCTCTCCCCCCTTCTCATCTAACCTTCCCATCACGTTGCAAAGCTGGTATTTTTTGGGTGCTTTGGGAGGAAACAATCTGGAGTCAGGTGGGGTTGGTTATTAGCGTGGGGACTCAAGGCTGGATCAGATGAGGATGGTGGGGACAGGAGCCATTGATTGAACGGTGTTAAATGCAATATTGGTATTACTGTGAGCATTACGCTTTGGAAAGGGCACCCAGAGCTGGGGATGGGCATTTCTAATACTGAAATGGATCCCCCTGAAATAATTCTAGCTTAACTTAATGGTGAAATAAAATAGCAGGCAGATATTTTGTCCTTGTGTAGCTCCTTTCACTTGAAGTCTCAAAACACTGTTCAAGCATATTAATTCATCTGCTGACAGCTCTGGTCCATAAGTCTGTCTGTCAAGGCATTTACACCTTGCTCAGCAACATGGTATTTTACAGAGGCACAGAGAGGTGAAGTGACTTGCCCAAGGCCACACACAGAAAGGCAGTGACTGAGCAGGGAACAGAAGTCATAGGACCCTGAGCCCCACGTCTCAGACTCTAACCTCTTAGATTGCAGATCCCATGATGGCCCCTGGCCATGGACTGCCTTAAACCCTCTCACCCCATCCAGCTGTACACCCTCCTGTAGAAGGAGCACTGTGTTCTCTGGCTACTGGGCTTTTCCCCACCACTTGTAATTGCTTGTGATTGTGGAGCAGTGATTGGGGAACAAGCACAAATCTCATGGTAAAAGGTGGCATTGGACGCCTGCAGCATATCGATAGATACAACAGCCAAATTCACTCCATGTGCAACGCTGGTCCTCACAGATGCACAGCATTGATCTGTTTAATCCAATAAACTGCAATCCAAGGAAATTATTGTTGGTTGGCAATGGCAAACTGGAAGCTAAGGAATAGGAGGGGAAAAAAAACCAACCAAACCCAACACAAAACAGGCTTGCAGAAGAAAATAAGTAAGTAAGGATTAAAGGGAATATCGAGGCTCTTTCATTCAAGCAGTCCATAAAGAGCAATTTCTCTACCTTTTATGAGCTTTTATTTCAGCTGATATGATTTAAGCTAAATCCTGAACGGGCATCTCCCCCGGCTGATGAGGAATCATGAGGCTTGGTTGCAGTTACTAATCAGATTTCTTCAGCAGTTAAAAATGCTGCTGCAGAAAACTGAAGAATTAATTTTGTTTAAAAACCAAACGTTGCATCATCACATGGCACAAAATCAGATGGCTCCCCCAGTCCATCCCCTCAGTGGGTACTGACAGTACTGGCAGAGCTCCTACTTACTTGCTTTATGAAATTTGTAACAAGGAGCTCATTAAATTAATAGCTATGCTTTATTTTTAATGTTGTGTTTAGCTAATCCTGATTTACAATGGCACTCCCTGTTTGTGTAAAATACTACTAAACGCAATATCACGATGCATTCTATTGCAGGGACAGCAGATCAAAGGAAATGCTTAAGTGGTCCCTGCCAAATAGCTGACTTGGAAGGAACAGGCCCTCTGATTCCTGCTGTGAGTAGAATCGCTCAAGTCTCCAAGTTGGTTCCTCGTCTAAGTGAGCTCAGGTAGTTCAAAATCTAAATCTCACAACCGAATTAGGACCCAATTAAAACCATTAGTAGCTTAGGAATTGCCCCACCAAATTCGATCCATGGTCCATTTAGTCCAGTATCCTGTCTTGGATAGTGACTAGCACCACCTACTTCTGAGGAAGGTGCATGTTTCCTTCTGAGTACAATAAGGAAAAAACTTCCCTCATGGGCATTTATTCCATAACTTTGCTAGTTAGAAGTTGGCTTATGCACAACGCAAAAGAGTTCATATCTCCTCTCTTTTCCCCCTATCTACTGTAGCACTGGATGTTCTCATTAGCCATACAGAGGTATAACTCTGACTAAACTCTTGGCCTCAGAGAGGTCATGTGGCAGTGGGTTCCACAGGTTAATTATGCAATTGTGTCAAAAAGTGTTTCCTTATCTCAATTTTAAATTTTCTGCTTTGTTGTCCTTTGAGGAGGAGCACTAAAGCCTTATCGTTTGATCACTTGGGGACAGATAGATTGAAGGCCTTCCCGTCTTTGGAGGACTCTTGTAGTGTCTAAACCTCACCTAGCTGCCTCCACACCTGAGAAGCTAGCAAAGCCATTTCAGTGCAGATGTCACAAACCCAATAACGTCTGAAATACACATGGAGATTGGCAGTGGTCAATAACTACTGGGGCACTGAGCCTTTCGCCTCTACAATACCAGGTCAAAACCAACAAGGGGCAGTCGTGACCAAAAACAGTTAGGGTGGGATCCACCAAGGTACTTAGGCACCTGCATTTCAGGTTTAGGGTCCTAAGTCCCAGTTGTGGCTCCGTGATCCAGAAAACTCCCGTCAAACCGCATAGACGCCTCAACTTGCTTGGCACCTACGTTTTTCAGTGTAAAAGTTCCCTAGGAGCTTACATTCCTGCTTCTGGGCACGCACGTTGCTGCCTTCCTCTAGGCGTCTGGAAGCCTTTCTCCCAACCAAGCCCCAGAATGATCCACAAACCAGAAGGAGATAGGTGTTCAGCCACCTAAAAGTCATGTGTAGGTGGCCTCCAAGCAACACCTACTGGATCAGGTCCCATTCAGATGTGACCAGAGGCTCAATGACTATCCACAGTGGAACAATCAGTGGATCAGAAAGAGACAGAGAATGGGAATGACTCTAGGGTCCAGTGGTTATTGCACCCACCTGGGAGGTGGGAGACCCCAGGTCCTATCCCCCTGCTTCAACTACTCTTTCATCATTTATCCAGAGTGCAACAACTTCAACAGGAGACTGAGGGGGCGCTCCACATCAGCATAGCCCAGAGCTCAGCAGTTGGAGCACTCTCCTGTGAGGTGGAACACCCCCACCTCAATTCAAATCCTCTCCCCTCCCTCTGGCAGAGTGCTCTAACCATTGAGCTAAAAGTTTAAGGTGGGCAGCACCTGCACCTGTGTCATGTGGAGCAAGGCAGGTGTCTAACGTGCATTCCCTGTAAAAATGTTTTAGGGTATCTCTACCTGGCGATAAAAAACCCACCACACTGTGTCTCAGAACACGGCTCAGCTGATTCAGGCTGTGGGGCTATAAAATTACAGTGCTGGCTTTTGTGGATCATATTCTCAGGCTCTCTCTCCCCCCATTCATTACATCAGAGTCTAGGCATCTAAGGTGGCGTTGTGGATTGCAGTGCTGTTTCTGTGATCTTCTAGATGCTTAGGAGTTAGGCACCATGATGCTTAGCAATGCAACATCTAGGTTGCTTTGTGGATCCCAGCCTTACTAGCTAAGAGCTGTTTGGCGGCTTACAGGGCTGTTTGCACTAGGTAAGTTCACTGGTTCAGGCACAACCAGTTCAGCTGAGTGGTGCTAGGCCAACTCTTCATTGCCATGGGGTCACAGCATCCACACTACAGTCAGCCAGTTGTCAGGTTCCCCAACCCCTCCTAAAGTAGTGACTGAAGCTTCTAGCCCCCTGGTCCCTACGCCAGACCATTCCAGTACAGCAGCATGGGGAGAGCTGGGGGCAAAGCAAGTGTCATTTGTAATAGGTTTTTATTATTAAAGTATATTTGATACTTATAAAAACTTGTACTGATCGTGTGTCTCCTGGTTAGGGTTCATGGGCTACCAGACAGAGCCAAGAGCACTGAGCACTGCCTTGGCTCCACTCAATTCTCCTGGGTGGGTGGGGTTGCATTGTGTCCTGTGTTACACATGTGCTCAGACTAGAAGATCTAATAGACCCTGCTGGCCTTAAAACCTACGGAGAGAGCAGGGAGCTAGGGAAAAGCATTAGGGGATTGAGCTGGGATTGCTGGCTGCTACATTTATAGTACCCTGCCATGCTGGCATCATAGTAGTGTGCAGTTAAATTGTGCAGATACAGCTATTATTAAGACATGCTCAAAGAAGGTACAATCGGAACAGTAATGGCACGACTTGTGCTTCAGTGGAAGTGTTGTAGGTGGGTGGGTTGACAACATATCTTCAATGCACTGCAAGTACTCCACAGCAAATCACTCCAATGTACTACTGGAGTGACACCATTTTTCTCTAACGACATTGGACTTCCTGTGAAATGAGTTAGTGGTCTGGCTCTGGTTCCTAACAGACAAGCATCCTGGGCACAAGAGACACCACAGTCATTAGTATCAGTTGCCTGACAGACCCAGCTGAGAAACCAAAAACTGCATATTCCCTGGGCATTGGAATGCCCTCTCAGTCCAAGAGGTGGCACCTTTGGTCAGAGATGAGGCATGAGATGGCAAGAGGTGAGGGGTAATGACAACCTTCTCCAAGTCTAGAACTGCTCTCTGGTACTCAGTTCATGACAAGAAATTGAAAATAAATAAGAGACAACTTAGTCAGCCTGGGGTTTTGCCCCAGCAAAATCTTTGGGTAAATGACATAAGCACATCTAAAGTGCTACCCGCACAAGCATCCCCTTTAAACTATTGCGGCTCCTCCTTTCCCTGCTCTTCCCTTTCAGTTATTTGCCTTCAGTTTTAGTCCAAGTGGTCTATTGCTATTATAAACCTACCTTGTTTAAGAGATTGAGGGTTTTGTAGCCTGAGTCCCGTGCAACTCCATGCAGAACCATTTGATGTGAATGGTCTTCTTAGGGCCAATACTAATTGGTGAGCTTTTATGGCCAGGAGATCAGCAGCCATGTTTATGCTAAAACTAAGCATCTGAAACCAAAGAGAATCAACTGTACAGTCCATCGCTCCCACCCCCGTCAAGTGCACATTCCAGGGAGGCACTTCTCAAGAAGACAGCAAAAAGGGCATGTAATTTGGGGGCATTTGTGGACAGATGAGGGTTGCCAGCTGTATTTTGTTACAGATTCCAGAGGAGCAGTTGAATTTACCTTTAGCACAGAAACAACAGTTTGCTTGTTTGTCTCTCCAGCAAGAGACAAAAAGTTCCTTGCCTTGAGCTGACTGGCTAGGAACGTACGAAGAGAGAGTGCATGGTGATTAAATGCAAGAGACATTTTGGACATGGAGGCCTGCTAGTGCTGACAGCTGCTCCTGTCACTCGCTTTAGCTCTGCCACAGGTTGCCCACAAACTACCACCACTCTGCAGGTGTAATTAGATACCCGAGGGGGAGGGGTATCATTACTTGCACAGAACAATTGTGGACACAAGGGAGGTTGCAAAACCAGGCTAGGAAGAGACTTTAACCACTTCAGTCTGCATCACCTCTCAACATGGAGAATTGGGGAAATGAGGAGACAGCAAGACATGCACACACAGTGGTGATGGTGGTCGTGGTGGTGGAGGAAGATTATCAGATAAGGAGATCCACTCAAGAATATTACAGCCACCTTCCCCGATGACAACTATACAGAATTCCATTCAAGAGGAGCAGGTGTTAGGGTACAGGCCTGTGCAACTCCGAACTGCTATTCAGATTCTGGTTAAAGATAGCCAGTAATTTCTGATCATGTTGCACCAGCTGGAGAGGGAAGAGATCCTGGTAAGAACATAAGAACGGCCATACGGGGTCAGACCAAGGGTCCCTCTAGCCAAATAGCTTGTCTTTTGACACTGGCCAGTGCCAGGTGCTTGAGAGAGAATGAACAGAACAGGCAATCATTAAGTGATCCATCCCCTGTCGTCCACTCCCAACTTCTGGCAATCAGAGGCTAGGGACACTCAGAGCATGGGGTTACATCCTTGACCATCTTGGCTAATAGCCAATAGGTATTCTAACACAGTGTGAGTTGTAACGGTTAATTTGTGTTAGTCTTTGTGTACACACAACAGGCCACTGCAATTGTAGACTATATTTTAAATAGGTACATTTCTACTACAGCAATTGGGGGGGGGGGCGGGGGGAGAAGAAAAGCCAGGGGATATAGAACCTATACTTCTTCCACTCCCATACAGACTGTGACAGCCATTGCAACAGGCCACCATGCAAAGTTAAGGACCTGCTCGTGAAAGGCACAGAGCGTCTGCAATGGAAGCTCAGCACCTCTAGAGATCAGGCCCTGTTTAGCAAGCAAGCTACAGAAAAGAACTTTTAACTAGTTTGGCAATAAAATAAATAATACCTTAAAAGACAAATGGAAAATTCTGCCTGGAAAAGGAGCACACAGCATGAGATCACAGGATTCAGCAGACTATAAAATAGGAAGTGAGACTAACTCTTCTCCCCCAACAGCTGCACAAAACCCTCCTACAAAGATGACAGACACATTTGGCAATTGCCTTCCTCCTTCAGCCTCTCTCATCATGGACAAGGCAGAGTTGGTAAAAGCATGAATGCAGAGAGGATATTAGATAAAGCATCTTGTAAAGTCAAGCGTGAAATATTAACCACAGGAGGCGATGGGTTGTAGTTTTATGCAAGATCACAAATTCAGTGTTTAGAGAGCCTGAGATGCCCTTGCATATTAGAGCTTCTGAGTGCTTGTTGAATGTTGCATTTGAAGAGCCACTCAGTCCTCTTGGAAAATGTTGAACAATTATGTTTTTATTTACTGTATTTTCTCTCTTTTGTTGTTGCTATTCCCTTCCCATCATGCTAGAGCCTTTTGCATGAAAACAAGTTGATTTAATTCCCACTCATCCAGCCAGTTTCAGACAGTTTGTGCTTGTAACTGGGCATTCTGCAAACCTCATTTTCACATGCAGTTACCGCAACTGTACACCCCACATGCTAATGACTAGTTGCATTTGTGCACACAATTACCTATTTGCACACACAACTACATTAACTGCACAGGCAAAGTAGTTATGCAGATGCTCAACGGAACTGTCTGAAAATCTGGCTGTATGTGAATTTTGTGCAGGTGGAAGAGGCTGGAGCCACAGTCCTGGATCCTGAAGTTCTACTTATCCACTAAACATGCAGCACAGACTGCAGAATAGCAAGCTGCCCTCATAATCCTTCAACCTTGCCTTGAAGGGACCTTCTTCTAAGGGTAAGAGTGCAGTTCAGTTTCCATGGTCTACTCAGTCCTTGTTTATTCTGATGGAGAGTGCTAGGTTGCCAATTAGTGCCAACTGTGACAGGTTGTGTGGTGAGGACAACTATCCGCCACTGAGTACTAGACTGTAATCATAACAAACTTTGCCACTTAGGAGTTTAACTGACACCTGCCATCACAATCCTCCATGAAAATCAAACTCGAGCTCTGCAGCAAGCAACAAAGATTTCACAAACAGGCAGTCAAGGAATCAAATGGGGAGATAACCTGAAGGAGCTGATTAACGCATGGTACAGGTGTCTCCTGTCTTTGCGAGGCCCTTAGGAACCCAGGACAGGGGAAAAGGAAGAAAACAAACCAGAGAATACTCATTAGAGATGGTGAGTCATGTGTAGAGAGAAGGGTTTTCACACTGCTCAAAAGTACCCAAGGCTCTAGAGCCAGGATTTCATTTTGGGGTACCAGTGTGAGCTTTCCAAACAGATCAATTTTGTCCCAAGCCCAGAGGAAGATGCGGGGGAACGTGACAGCTAGCACTTTTCAATGGCATCATTCAGCAATGAGGGGGTAACAAGTGTGCTGGATTTTCTGGAAAGCAGGTGGAACCACAATTCCATCCTGCAAGGAGACATCCTGAGACCTACCAAAACTCATTTCATAGCCGTTCTCCCAGGAGAAGATCAAGCCAATATCCCAGGGCTGAATGGCTTTCAGCCTCACTACCTCCTATACAGCCGTCTTTCAGGCCCCATCACTGGGCTTCACACAACACATGTCAGATGGGTTTATTTCAGTCTTCATATGTATCCTGCTCTCACTGAATTCTTCTGAATCAGGACTTTAAGCACCAATATGTAAGAAATATGACAATCATATGACAGTGAGTACAGAGGCTACAAAATGAGTTGGTTTCTGTCATGACCAGCCTCCACTCCACCATCATCTCATTTACGATTTCTGGTGAGATGGGCCTCCAGTGGACTGGGGAGGTGATTGAAGGGCAGAGGGAATAAAGGCAGTTAAACTAATCAAGCACTTCATTAGGCAGTGCCGGATGGCCTCAGACTGATACTCTGTCATCACTGGGGCTGCACAACAGTGGTAGTGCACCTGGCCAGCATTAGCCTGAATGAGGCCAGAGATGTTGCATTTGCCTTTTATGACTGGATCTCCCCCTCCCCCGCTATCCATTGGGTTCATTTTGTGAGCGATCACATCTGTTTATGTTTCACAGACACCTGCATATCTTGAGATGACAGCAACTCCCTGAATGCTGTAATCAGTTATTTCTCAACAGAGGAATTGCCAATTTGGTAAATAAAGCTAATTATGAAAGAACATGGAAATGTATTACAGTTGCCTCAGGGAGAAAATTGTCCTGCACAGCGAGATATTCAGCCCTGGCATCATAATCCATCACCTCCTTCACCCTCACCCCGCAAACAGGGGCGGCTGAAATGCAGGTCATGCAGACTACATGTGCCAAACAAACCTGGGGGAGTGGCGGGCTGAGGAGGCAAGTTAATGGGGGCAATCACCGCTCTAAGCCAACAGTAATTAAGAAGTAGTGGTCACCTGGAGATGAACATTACCCCTCTAAATTCCTGCCGGTAGTGGCTCTAGTCCTCTCTCCACAGATTGCACATGCTGTCGGCAGAGCAGGAGCCATACCCTGCTGGCCTGGCAGCAGCACAGAAAGCTCTCCCAGCTCTGCCAGCACCAGATCTGAGGGTACAAAGTGCCCAGCTCTGGTTTGCGAAGCTTTCCCTCCTCTGCTAGGGCCAGTGGGTCTGACCTGCACGATGCAGCAAGTTTGGAATCAAAGGGAGATCTGTGACTTTAACCAAGGAAGGGCAATGAGTGAGTGAACACAGTGCCTTGTATAGTGAACAGGGGTTTGCAGCGCTGTCCTGCTTGATTAACAGCAAGTAGAAAAGGCTGGAACTGAGCTGACATATGGGCACATTTCCAGTTTAAGTGCACCCGTGATGAGTGGCAAAGTTCAATAATGACTCAGTAGGTGGCCCTCTACTACGGAACCAAACACCCAACATAGCTGTGAGGGGCACTATAATGCTGGAGGTGCGACATTTTGGCTAAGACGTTAAACTGAAGTCCTGATCTCATGCGGTTCTTGAAGACATAGTCCATCCTTCAATAGCTTTGGTGCTGGCTGGATGTCTTGGCTAAATTCCAACCCTGCTCATTTCATTCTGGCTACCTTATAATTGCCCCTGTGGTTTCAACTGGAGAAGTTATTCTTCATTTCCTGTCCCAAGGTACTACATAGCGTTCTTGGCATGGGAAATCACGAACCAGGTCCCAACCTACTGCATGTCAAAGATGGGAGAACGATCTCTAACTGTGCTATACACATAAGTACAGAGTGTGCAGAGCAATAGAGACTTGTTCAGTCACAGACCAGAGCCAGGCAGTGCTGATGCTAGGAGACACCCAAAGAAATACATTCCAAATAGACTGACTGCCTCGCAACATGGATAGCGATGCAATGCTAGACATGCTGTTCCCTACTGCCCCTTGTTCCACAAAGAGGGAACACAATGGAGTGGGGGCTGGAGGGTGAGAGAGAGGAAAGTTTACAGGGAGTAGGGGAGGGAGAATGCATAAGAGACTGGTGCAGTGAGGACTCTGTATTAGGTAAGAAGCTTTTTGCAGCATGATTCACCACAGCTAGTTCCCTTTTGGCCAAGGCTTTTGTCCCCTTCCAAGTACTTTCAGAAAAGCCAAAGCCCTTCGACCCCTGGCCTGAAACAAATGAGATTTTTAATTTACAAACTGTGATTGGAACTATTCCTTATCTCTAGTCCTGATGCTTATTGGGAATTGACAGATTTTCACTGCTGGCAGGGAGTGGAGGGAGAGTAAGGAGCAATTCTCAAACTCACAGGGGTGAAAACATCTCACGGACACAGTGACCATTAGACAGTTTATTGTTCTTAGGAGGGAGCCTTGGAAGGGAAGGAATGTGTCTGCTGGTGTTAACAACAAGAGCATGCTAGGAACAGTTAATCCTAACAAGCAGGTCAGGGTTGCTTCCCCCAATACTTCAGATGCCTTTCTCTGGAGCACAAGGACAAAGGCAACAGCGCTGGAAACACAGATTGCATAAGTGAAACCAAAACTAGTACGGAGTTAACTGGGCCTTGGGTCACATGGGCCTCTAAGCTATGTGCGGTGCTGTGGACACTTATGATTGACAGGCTTCTTTTCACAATGAACGAATATAAAGGGTGAAGCACATTTGGCAGAACAGTGCTGCCCCTCAAGCCCTCCCCCCACCCCAACTCCAAAAACAATCAGTGAGACAGATACATGCAGGCGTTCAGAAGAGGAATCATGTCGTTTTCTTGGACTGCTACAGACAGAAGGCACCGATTTTGGTCAGCATAAATCCAGAAGGATGCTGGGCTTCCAAGGGCCTCTGTGGTCCCTGTGATCTGCTCTTTGGTGGCTGTCGGGGTTTATCCGTAATTAACCAACAGTTCCTGGGAAAGAGGGAAAGAAGAAGACAAAGGGAAGAGCTGGCTGGTTAGTTATTCAACTGCTGACACTGGACTGTTTCTTTCTGAGACGAATGAGTAACATGGGCAGGGATGAGATATAGCTCACACCCAGACAGGAGAAACAGCACCCTTCAGAAGATTATCAGGTATTCCTGGCTGTAAAACAAAGCAAGATGTGGGGGGAAATAGGGGTCATAGAACAGGTCACTGAAACAGCCAAATGGCAGAGGAAGAACATTTCAAAATGTGCAACTGGCCCCTCACCTCTTTCCACCCTGTTCCACCCAAAATCAACATGATCCCACCCCAATTTACAGATCTGTAACATTTCAGGAGGGAGAAGTTAAAAATCCCAAAGCTCCATTTGCTTCCTGATGAGTTTTGAATGAAGATTCTGTAACTACACAGGGTAGCTCTCAGTAGCAGAGATCTTCACACTGCCATTAAGGTTTCCTCTAAGGCTCTAGCAAAGTCAAAGTTGGTTTGAAGAGGAGGAACGAACCCAGTCCCAGCAGTTCACTTGCTCCAAGACTGTTTTCTGGATCATCACCCCTACATGTTGTGAAACAACAACAGACCTGGGTTTGTGCTCAGGCCAAGAAGGCTTTCTTTCAGGTTCTCACCTAACACCTCATCAGCCCCTGCACCATACAGCTTCTAGGAGTTAGCGGCAAGAAACCCCAAACCAAGCTAAAGCATGTTAAACCCTCCTTGTTTGTCCTTAGGGCTGACCCAAACTAAGGCTGCTTGTTAGGGAGTCACCATCCCCTACAATCTCTGCCTGGCTGACCCCATTGCCTCCTCTGATAGTGGAGCTGGAACAAAAGGAAACACCTTTTTGTCAGACTCCTCTGATAACAGGTAAGAGGGGAAGTAACTTGTGGCCTGATTTGCCACCTTTCTGGGATCTTGAGTCCCACAAATGGTAAGGCTGACCCTGAGACAAGTGAAAGCAGCCCCAGGATCAAACATGAGGCACAAGCTCTGGTGAGGGGCACAAGAAAAAACTTGTCCAAGGAAGGATTTAACAATGGGGATATAAGGACTTTGGTGAGAAATAGCAGGTCTCTAGCCTCAGATTCAAGAGTCAACGTTCCCAACGTAAATCACACTGGAGACGGATTTTTTTCCATCGAATATTTATACAGTGCCTATCATGGCAACATCTTGGCCTCTTACTGTAAGTGCCAAACTGACACACACAGAGACCAGTATGACAATAAAATATCTATTCCTGCTTTTTGATGGGCCTGGGCCCTGACCCTTCCCTAATTAAACAAGGCAGTTTACAATCTGCCCTGAAGGCCACCAACCTTGAGCTCTGGTAGACCAGAAATAGCAAGTTCCACAGGCGAGGGCTCTCCACTGAGAATGAATGCTCTGACACTGGCTTTGGAAAGCTCTGCTCCAGTAATCAACAGCAAGAGTGATGATCCTCCCATGATGGTCCATGGACAGGTGGGAACTAGGCAAGTTTCAGATCAGCTATGGGTAACTGTACAACACCCCATGGCAGGGTTGACAATCTGGTGCTGTGTTCACTCCCTAGGCCCAGCAGGGCTTGGAGCACTTTGCTCAGCCCCTACGAAGCTGAACACTTCCTATCCATCTATACATACACGGACTCCACCTGACACTTGGACAAGTGCAGACCAGCTTAGAAGGGAACAGCACCCTATTCTCCTTCCACACGGTCTGACATGAGAAGAATAGAGGATGAAGAAATAAAGGGTCCCACAGACCACTCTGACCCCCACTAAAGTTTGAGGGACTTTGGCTTTTAATCTGAGTGACACAAACCTTCCTAAAACCCTGATCAACCTCGTGTGCTTTGTCCCCAGAGGAATCTTTTAGCTTCTTTGAACCCAGTTCTCTACTTATACTCCATGTCATGCTAATGGTAAGAGAAGACAGAAAACTGTGGGCCTGTTCAAACCCTTTTTAGGATATCATGGTGGCTGCAGCACATGCCATGGTCTCCCTGTCTTTACTCCCACTTCTCTCATTTCTGTAAGTTCAAAGAAAACAGCTGCCCTGTAATGAGCTTCTATCTCCTCCCCTTCCCGTGGAAGGCAGCAGAGCTGATGCCAAGTGAAGGTTACTTTCCTCACCGGGCATCAAGGTACTTGTGTGATGCCAGCAAACGTTTCTACTTTTAAGTCAGAGTCAAAACCTTAAGAATGAGTGGTCATTCTTCCCTAGAAGCAGATGCTAGTACTGCCAACCACCTGTATACCCAGGGTACTTTCAGTGATTTATAATCCAGGTTCCTGGTGTCTGATGCCATCTCATATAGTTGGTAGTTGGCTTCCCTGTATCAGCCACAGCATCATCCTACCAGCCACACATTCAGCAAATTGACAGTCTGTCTAAACTACAGTGAAAAGCGTGTTGAGGGAACCAGTTATGATGTTGGTTGTCTCCTCTACTGGGTTAAAGCATGGTTCCATTTTGCAGGGCAAGCAGAACCTAGACACGTTTAAAGAACCTTGCTAAAGCCAGCTACAGAAAGCAGGCTGAGTGACTCGAGGATGATGGGGGTCTCACACAGCAGTCCAGAGGTTCTGGCTGGATTTGAGCTCTATCCCCCTGCCTGCCTGGTGGTCTTCCTTATGGGAGAAGCTGCTTTTCCTGCAAGCACTGGCCCAGAAAGGGGGGTCCTTACAGGAATGATATCACTGTGCCGGATAATGTTCATCGGCAGCTGGTGATGTCACTCCAGCAGTAACCTAATAATAGGCTCATGTCGGCTGACTGAAGTTCCTGCAAGGGCAATTATTCAGCCCATACCTCCTGTGCCTTCTCAGAATGCTCCCATCTCTAGCATTAATGAGCGGGAGGGAGTTGGTAGGGATGTGAGGATAAAGAGAAACGTTATTTGCCAAATTAGCTAGTCAAAACTGATCAGGACATCATCAATATTATTTGACCAGCTCTAATTTCCCAAGTAATTTTCCTGATCATTAGAAAGTTAAAGTTTTACATTAAGCAGTACATTTTAAAAACTGCAAAATGCAATAAGCAAAGCAGCAATACATTTCACAGTAAAATAATTCATTATATTCATGCTGTAACATTTTAGTTAAGCGTCAAGGAATGCTGCATTCTTTAATAGAGCCACTAATGCACCAACTCACCCTTCAATTATATTTTAAAACGTTTAAAAAAGCACTTTTTCTCCCTTCAGAATGTGGTATCTATCAGTTATTTTCATTTGTTTTTAGTTGCTGAGAGAAAGACAATTAGCCAGCACTTACTGATTAAAATCAAATCCGCCAACCCCAAACTATTTACACACCTCTAGGGAGGTCTCAACCTGAAGGTTAACAAGCATTTCTAATGCTAGAACATCACAGGATCCATCTCATTTGGGGTAGGGGGAGGGGAAGGAGAGAAATAGAACCTGATGAAACTCCTTGTCTAATAAGCATTGGACCCCAAAGCTGGCAGGGTGCAGAACAGAGCTGCCCACCGGCTTCCTGCCATGCAACTCGCATCAAGGAAAGTTTCTGTGAACAAAGGCTGCAGTTGGATAGCACTATCAATCAGCTCAGGCTGCTCCCAATGGAGGCCTGATACAATTACATCTAAGATCAACACGCACTGGATGGAGTGACTAATTAATTTTTGTCCTCCTAAGAGGGAACTGCATGTTGTGCTCATGAAGGTTATGGGACTGGCAGTGCTTGTAGACTGAAGTACTCTCAGCACATGGCTGGTTGGATACAGGGAAGCCTCTCACAGCCATGACCGCTTCACTGCTTGGCACAGAGACTCAGGGCTTGGCTACACTTGCGAGTTACAGCACATTAAGGAGCCCTGGGCGCACTAGCTCACTACCCATCCACACTGGCAAGGCATGTAGAGCGCTCTGACTCCATGGCTAGAGCGCTCGTGGTACTCCACCTCAGCGAATAGAATAACATTTGATGCACCCCCACGGGAGTGCCGCGGCACCGGTGTGAATGAGATATTGCATTACTGCGCTCTGATCAGCCTCCGGAAACGTCCCATAATCCCCTTAAGTCAAGTGGCCACTCTTGTCATTGTTTTGGATATGCCCTTTGAAAGCTCCGTTTGACAACCGTCATGCTTATCTGCTCCGGGACAAAGCAACCATTACCGTGGAATGCTGTGTGTGAGAGAGTGAGAGGCGGGGGGGGGGGGGGGGGGG